>NC_143058.1:61719015-62022045 GCF_052426305.1 Pelodiscus sinensis
CTTAAAAAAAGAAGAACAAAGTCATAATCTCTCTAAAGATAAGCTTCACCTAGAAACATCACAGGCAGACATCCTGTGAATCCAGAGCTACTGCTTTACCTTATTCTTCATTGGCCATCCTGTGAAAACTTAATGACCAGAATCATTCCCTACAAGAAACTAAATAAATAAAATTCCAAGGTCATATCACACAACACAATCTTCAAAGCTGATTTAGTTTCAGGCACTTTCATTTCAAAAGGTAGAGTCAGTGGATGTGTTGATTTATTCAAACAAATGGGAGGTGGGAAGTGAAGTTGATACGCCTACAGTAAATGCAACATTTTGCTCAGGGAAAAGTGAGGTAACAAGGAATTGTAGTAGTGTTCCTAATTAAAAAAAAAAGTAGCGTGCAAGATTTTGAGCTCTGAGGTTATAAAAAAGGAACACAATGGACAATGCAGAATAGACTGCTTTGATTGGTTGGATATGGGTTATTTTGTAATAACATCTTGTCTGACTTCTCTGTAACAGACTCTAACTTAACACTTCTTCAATTCCTTTCACTTGGCACAATCATCCAATCAGCTTTCTAGTCAGCCACTGTGATTATTTTCTAAAAAGTATTATAATTGTAGAAGAACTATTATGGAAGTTAACTCGGGCAACCATAATTATTTTCTTATTTTCAAATTACTCATTTAATAACTTTTCTGCATTGTTAAACATGTTTCAAAGTGCACTGATCTTTTAATCACTTTCAAGTATCAAAATTGGTGGGTTTCAGTACTTATTATTGTTCTTACTCCATCGATTTTAAGGCTACATCTAGACCTGAAAAGAAGAAAGTCATTTGTAACACCTATTGCAGCACCATTTAATTCTCAAATGTAAGTGGAGCTTTCCTCTGGCATCGTCACATGCCAAGAACTGCCATTATTAATTTTCCACACAATATCAGACAATGGATTTAGAGAAATATCCTTCATGTTACAAAGAGTGGTCGTCAAGTCAACTAAACAAACAACCGAGCCTTTGTATGACAGTGGACATTTTCTGAGTCCATTGTAACCTGGAAAAAGTATTTCCTCTCAGACAATTCTATAGCAAGAATGTAGCATGGAAAAGCATGGAATTGTTTTGTTTCTTTTCAAAAATTGCTTTATTTGTCTGCTCCATCTGCTTTTAGGGAAGTACACTGGTTCATCTCCTCAGAACCTTGCTCAATTTTTACGAGTCTCTGCCCAATTTATTTCCAATTCAAAGTTCACCAAAGTCAACAAAATGACTTCCACAGACTTTAAGGGGCAAGGATCAGGGCCTTTGGTCCCTTCTTTTGCAATGAACTTTAGACAGGTTGTATTGAGGTCAGACAATACAACTCTGTCAAATCACCAGCACCTATATACACAAAGCTCACTGCACAATTAGAGGACTTGTAAGAGTTTGCCCAAGAATGGAGTAACTGGTGTGATCTAGGACTTCCAGATTTGGGCCATGTAAACACATGTAAACAATATTGAGTAGTCCTGTGGTACCTTAGAGACTAACAAAAATATATAGTATCATGGGCTTCAATGGGTAAAACCTACTTTATCAGATGAGCTGGAGTGAAATTAATGGAAAAATGAAGTTGGCTTTACCCACCAAAGCTCATGATACTATGTATTTTTGATAGTCTCTAACGTGTCACCGGCTACTCATTATTTTTAAAAGTTACAGACTAACATGGCTACCCCCTGAGACTTTTCAATGTAGTTCAGTGTAAGAATGGTACTAGATACAGTATTTCTTCAACTGGAGTTGGAGGAAAACATTTTGGCTAGTCAACTGGCTACTTACAATTTAGTTACAATGAGTTATTTAGAATTATGAGAAGACCTGTCAATACATATCCAGTACTTTACTAAAAGGGAGATGCATTCGGTAAGGTATATGTAATATCATTAGCTAGCTATGACAGGCAATCTCTTTATCTTTTAGGATCACCTCATTTGGAAGAAAAGCGGGTCTCTGCTCCTTCTGTACCCTATGCATGTAACTTAGATACCACAAAGCGATACCATGTGAAACAAGCAGTAGTCATCTCTTCAACACGAGCCAAAAATATTTAACCTGCAACTTTTTGGAACATGAGCTGAAAACATCAGTGGCCTGGCCAAAAGTCATACTAACATGGAATTGCCAAAGGCTAATAAATACGAAGAACTCTTCCCCGAGTGTCAGTTTCCTGCTGCTGAGCGAGAACCGCTTGATTGTTGCAGAAGCAGGTTTTGCATTCTCCCATCTGTTCTATGCATTCCTTGACTGTGCAAGATGGTTATGGTTTCAATCAAATCCTGTTTCAACTGGGCATGACTGAAGATAAAGAAGTGGTTCAAAATGATCCAATCAAGCACAGGACTGAAGAGCTAACCCTGATCTTCACCCCGGCAACCCAGAAGAACCCATGTAGATTTCACTTTTTTGGTGGATCCAAAGAATCCATTTCGCATGGAATCCATTTCTCACAGAAAACAACAGCTTCGATACATCATTGCTCTGCACCTTGTGTCACCACTTACACCCGTGCAAATGAGGGCAAAATCAGAACCTACTTTTATAACAATGTAAACGGGCAGGCCAACAGTGGACCAGGTCTTTCCAGTGACTTCTCATCAGACCCCAAGAGCTGTGCATACACAGTACCCGTCTTCCCTGCTAACAACAGAGCTATCTTTGTGAGGTCTGCTTGCATCAGATCAGCAGGAATTTTGAGAGTCAAGAAAATCTGCCACTTAGTTTCTTGTAGCCATTTCCACCCCACATCTTGGGCTTTTGTAACACAGAATAAAGCTCCTTGTTCTAAAACATTGTGAAGTTGGACCATAAAAAAATCTGCTTTATAACAAAATGAAGACAAATTCTATCTTAAAAAGGGGGGGGCACTAAACTCGACCTTCTAAGATTCTAAAAAACACAGGCAAAAGTCCCGTATCCCCAATCACATTTTGCCTGCCTCCAGAACAGTGGCCTACATTAGACGACAGCCATATAGTCTTAACACAGGCCAACAACAGTGAAAGTTATTGACACACATGCAAGATTAACTGTTCAGCCCATACAGAAGCAAAAGGCATGTGCATAGGCTGAACTTGGAACATGCATGTTGCAAGCACAAAAGAGATCAAACAAGAATAATCATTGCAAATGCTAAATTAGGTACTAAACTTTAAATTAGGTTTTCACATGAATGCAACAGATAGGTTTACTCACTAATTGCACCCTGATTTTAGTCTGTATGATAAAGGGGGGGGGAGGGAGGGAGAACCTGTTTTAAGTGTTCTCTGTGATGAAGCCTTTCCATTAATACAAAAGTAAACAAAGACAAAAGAAGAGAGTAGTAAAACTTGTGTAACCTAAGGTGGAGGAAGGGGGAGGGGGAATATCAGAATCCCAATGCTACAGGACTGGCATTCTCTACAGCTGCTGATTTATGGCAGGCTGTCATACAAAGTTCAGCCTACAATACTAGCAACCACATTCTCTAGCATCATGTATATAATTGGAAATTTTCTTAATAACTCTCAGTTTTAAAGGCTCATAAAAATCTCTAGTTTACTTGTAATTTGCAGGAGGTAAAGAGAAATTATTGAGGGAAAGGAGCACTTTCCTCTCAGTAAAATTAACTTTGAAGATAATATGCATATTATTACCAACTAATGAGTAAAGCCTTAGTTTTCTTCCAGAATTTTTGGAGAAATGTACAAGTTTTAACCTGTATATATTCACACACACATAGGAGAGGAAAAGAGAGAGAAAATGAGTATCACACACACAAAAATTGAAAGTATATTGGAGACACCACATTTTAAATTACTTCTGAATAAAAATAATAAAGCACATTATACGTATCTTGATAAAACACTGTATTCCTCAGTGAAACCATCTATGTTTCTAAGATAAAAGTATATATATGCTCCAAGAGGTAACGGAAAGGTGTTTCATCTAAGAGCAAAATAATCCAGCATCAAAAACGTTAAGCACACCTGATCTCTCTGCACTTTCTAAAACAAAATCCTTTCAATTTGTTAAAGGCTCAACTGGTAAGAGAGTTCGATAAATGACCATTTTATACTGGCCATTTTCTGATTTTTTTTCAAAGCAAAGCTAAGATAATGAACAGGATGCTGAAGTTTCCATTCAAAACAGTAAAAATATATCCTGCCATCAAGCCTGCATAGAATAACTTTAGATTTTGCTTGAGTCAAGCCTTTTTGAGATAAAAACTTGTTGGCTTTTTAGCTAAAGCTATTTCAGACTGCTTTTTGGAACCCTGCTTAAAAGCTCTTTGGATCGCAAAACCTACCAAAGCAAAACAAGGACTAGTAAATCTAGTGTTTCCTACCTGGTACAGGTAAGGACCAGCTCTCAAATGCCACCTTGGGATACTTCAGAGTGGTCATCAGGCTCATGTTTAGAGAAGACACTAACATGAATAAAACCCAATCTATCCTGTTCTTTTCTTCTTTGCGTTAGCAAACTCTACGGCAGTCACTATAGTCTAGTGAGCAAGATGAAGACCCCCCTACACAGGCTAAACTCACCCAAAAATGCTGCTACAGAGAAATACACACACAAAAAAAGGCTTACTGCTTGTCATGTGACTTGGTGAGGTATGCTGCCCATTGGGTGTGCTTGAAGTGAGGTCAATAGCCATGTTGGAGTGCTCCCTTTCGGGCGAAAGCTCATTGTCACCTGCTTGCACAAAATAAAACACTTAGGTTTCTGTCCCACGGCGCCATAAAATTATTCAATTATACAGCAATCAGACTTGCTAGCTTCTTTTCAACCCACCCGCCTTGCAATTTTAAATACATTTCTCCACAACCAACTAAAATTGACTGCCTAGTGACCAGAAACACGATTTTGGGGGAGGTGGAGAATCAAACAGTTCCCTCCAGTCCTCACTGACTGTAAAAAGTACATGTGAAAATTTTGCTCAGAGTTACATGATCAGAATTTAGAATGACTTGTCCATTTTAAACACCGTGATGCGAACAGATTAGAGTCCAAACTAGAGGGGAACGGAGTACCACTCCAACATTAGGACCTTCCACTCCAATTTTGACTCATAGTTTTCAGGTAGCTGGCCATTAAGCTATAATACTGTAGTTCCACAAAGTATTGTCCTTTAATGGACAAGTTGGAAACAATGCATAGACCTAAAAAGCCTCACAATAAAAAAAGAAATTTAGATTTTATCCCGTTTCTCATTTTTGTTTTATATAAACATCACTCTCTTAGGAAAAGTTCATTCATCCTTAGCAAATATTTAAATATATAATGTAGGGTGGTTTAAAAAAAACACTAACATTTAGTGTTAAATGATATTTCTCCAGTGTTCTCCTACAATACAGAGTTTAATAACAGCACAAATGAAAGTTAAAGAGTTTCAAGTGGCTTAGTTTGTGAAGCAATATTGTGAACAGGAAAACAAAGGAGGCTTCGCAATTAACCCACAAAATTAAATAAAATTAGTACTTACATGTTAAATAGCCATCCGTACCTTCTGCTTCCATAGTCAAAGTGCAGTGCTACAAGGCAAAAGAATACACCCTCAAAGATGCCTGCCTGCATCAGCCATTAAACGCTTAAACTGACTGAAAGCCATTGGTATAATTTGCTGCTGCTGCAACCCGCACCTAAGAAACATGCAAATGAGCACACGCAGTGCATTGGTAGTCATTGAACTCTTTCGGCAAATGATCTAAAGCTGCTGCAGATGGGGCAGAAAAGGTAAGTTTGCAGCTTGATGAGCAGTGTGGAGACTTTCATTTGATTAAGTTGGAGTTCCACTTTGGGGGGGAGGGGTTCCAACTGGGTAATGCTTTATCAATTACCAGTTCTCACAGCCACAGCTAGCTTGGAGGACCTTGATACTCCAAAGATTGCCCTTTTCACACTTATTCTCTGCTGGCACATTCTCACACAAAACAAAACCCTTCAGTGTTCAGGGAATCTTTCACTCTTATTACCTTTTGTCTTCCATGGTCCATCAGCCACCCTCTCTCACCCCTCCCCCGACACCTGCCCATGCACCTGTTCATTGTAACCATGCTATCTATCACAGGAGAGGCTGCATGTCCGATACCATATTTCTAGAGCATTCATTTTGTGGGATGTGACAATCTCAGAGTTTCTGAAAGCACTTTGCTGAGATAGAATAAGCTATTACTTTCCAGAAACTCAAGTAACTGTATAGGATGACACCCCCTAGCTTTCATGTGATTAAAAGAGGGGGGGAAGCAATCAATCACAACTATATTCTTTTAAGTGGAAAAGTTAAGAAACTGACATGATCAGAGGATAATTTTATTTCCTCTCCCCTGCTCTGCGCCCCCCTTTATTTTTTTGCCTTTAGTTTCAAAACTCTCACTGCACCAAGCAGCTAAATTATTCACAATGAGCCATTTCTGTATTGATCGCCAAGTATATTTAGCCCTGACTCCTGGAATTTCTCCATTACTTACTGGAAAACAGGCAGCTTCACTTCTTGTCTCCAAAACCACTTCCCTCTCCTCCCTCTCCCTCCCCCCCCCCCCCCAAAAAAAACCAACAACTTTTCTCTGTGTTCCTCTCTGGTGTGAGGCAGATCAAATAACACATTTCAAACTGGAGAGCTGCTATCAAACTCTTTCCATTACTAATTTTTACATGATTATAACCACTTTTAGAGATCATTTTTTGTTTTTTTTTTTAAACCAAGCAGCTTCCTCAAGCCCTTTTAATATTACTTTATCTTTCCCTTAGTACAGGTAGACAGACACACATGGGGAGGGGGAGGGAAGGTAGAGAGGCAGAGAACACGTCAGAAGCAACAAGGAAAGAAGGTCATCCTAGCCAATGAAATGGGAGGAAAGAAAGGAGAGGACGGGAAGTGTGGAGGGCGAAAGGAATGAAATATACATGAAAGAAAGAAAGAAAGAAAGAAAGAAAGAAAGAAAGAAAGAAAGAAAGAAAGAAAGAAAGAAAGAAAGAAAGAAAGAAAGAAAGAAAGAAAGAAAGTTTGATCACCCTGTCCAGGTTGTGATGGCCAAACCCAGCTGATAATCCCCTACTATCCACCCCGAAAGGACAGACATTTCTGATTGTAGTGAAGATATAGCGAGATGGGAACAGTTAATAATATTAATAATAACATCCTCCCCCCTCCCACCCCGTCCCTGAAACTTACAAGTAAAGCATTCAGAGCCAACTGATCGGTGGGGGGGGGAAACAAACAGAAAAAATAAAAAGCGAGGAGAAGTCTTTCCCTCTCTTGGGATGGTCTTGTTGAGAAACTCACTCAGGAATGGCACATACTTTCAGGAAAGATGAGGAACAAAAAGAGAAGGAGGGAGGGAGGGAGAGAGGTCAGCCACTACCTACAGCAATGTGATTAACCAGGAAAGAGAAAAACTTGATCCACCGGTTCCTTAAGAATTGACAAGAAAACCGTAGGAGCAGAAGACAGGGGGGAAGTGGGGGAGAGGAACAGAGGTTAAAAAAAAACCACCCACCCACGCAGAGCAATAAACCTAGCCCAACTTCACAGGATTGTTTTTGGCCCTTGGCAAAACCAAGAGATCTTCATGTCATCCCTGGCTCTCACCGCCCAGAGCAGAGCCTGTCAGAATAACGTGTCAGTCCTGCCTTGATCAAGCTCATGCAAGTCCTGCCAGCTAGCACCCTAAAAATCCCCCCCCCCCACGCAAAAAGGGGGGGGTGGCGACCACCTTCTCCCAGGTAGGCTGCAGCTAGGAGAGGAAGCGATTGGCACATGGCAAAGCGAACCCTGCTGGTCCATTTCCAGGGGTCTGGTTCATCCGCGCACCTCCCAGGAACCAGACTGTTGGGGGGGGGAGGTTCCCCCCAGAGCAGCGCGCCCGCTATGCTCGGCCGCCAACAAACAACCTTAATCCCCTCCTCCCCGCGCGCGCACACACACACACACACAGACACACACACTGACACACACACACACTGACACACACACACACATTAATTCATGAGGAGGATGAAGAGCTGCCTGACAGCAACAAGTCACTGGACCACAGCCCGGCCCAGAGATGCGCCCCTCGGCGCCACACACACACACACACACACTCCCCCCTCCACACACACACACACACACACACACACACTCCCCCCTCCACACACACACACACACACACACACACTCCCCCCTCCACACACACACACACACACACACACACACACACACACACCCCGGCGGCGCTACCTCAGCAGTGCGTGCGGGGCCGCCCGTCCATCGCCTGCGGGCGGCGCGGGGGGGCGCGGCGGCGCCTCTGCCTAGGGCGCGGGGGCCGGGGCGCTGCGGCGGGCGGGCGCGGATCCCGCTCGGACTTCCTCCATCTTCGGGGAGCGCCGGGCCAGCCCGGGACAGCTGGTCAAACCCCGAGAAACCGATGCGGCCGCGCCAGGCGCGCCCGGCTCCGCGCCGCCCCCCGCCCGAGCCGGGGGGAGAGGCCGGCGCCGGGAGCTCGGCGGCGCCGCTCGGCGCGCTCGGCAATCGATTGCAGGACAAGTGCGGGCTGCTCCCGCCGCGCTCCCAGGCGCGCGCCCGCTCCCCGGCTTCGCCCAGCGGGCCGGCCGCCTGCACAGCCCGGCAACCCCGCCGCGGGAAGGAGCGCGGCGCGCCCCGGGGAGACACCCGGCCGCGGCTCTGCGCCCGCGCTAACTTTCCGTCCGTCCGTCCGTCCTTCGGTCTGCTCCTTCCGTCCCTCCGTCTGGCTGCGCTTCCTTCCTTCTTTCCCTTCTCTCCTTCCCTCTCTTCTTCTCTCATCCTTTCCTTTTCCTTCTCTCCCTCCTTCCCTCCTTCTCTCCTTCCCTTTTCCTTCTCTCCTTCCCTTTTCCTTCTCTCATCCTTTTTCTTTTCCTTCTCTCCTTCCTTCCCTCCTTCTCTCATCCTTCCCTTTTCCTCCTCTCCTTCCTTCCCTCCTTCTCTCATTCTTTCCTTTTCCTCCTGTCCTTCCTTCCCTCCATCTCATCCTTCCCTTTTTCTCTCCTTCCCTTTTCCTTCTGTCCTTCCTTCCCTCCTTCTCTCATCCTTCCCTTTTCCTCCTCTCCTTCCTTCCCTCCTTCTCTCATCCTTCCCTTTTCCTTCTCTCCTTCCTTCCCTCCATCTCATCCTTCCCTTTTTCTCTCCTTCCTTCCTTCCTTCCTTCCTTCCCTCCTTCTCTCATCCTTCCCTTTTCCTCCTCTCCTTCCTTCCCTCCTTCTCTCATCCTTCCCTTTTCCTCCTCTCCTTCCTTCCCTCCTTCTCTCCTTCCCTTTTCCTTCTCTCATCCTTCCCTTTTCCTTCTCTCCTTCCTTCCCTCCTTCTCTCATCCTTCCCTTTTCCTCCTCTCCTTCCTTCCCTCCTTCTCTCATTCTTTCCTTTTCCTCCTGTCCTTCCTTCCCTCCATCTCATCCTTCCCTTTTTCTTCTTTCCTTCCTTCTTTCCTTCTGTCCTTCCTTCCCTCCTTCTCTCATCCTTTCCTTTTCCTTCCTTCCTTCCTTCCCTCCTTCTCATCCTTCCCTTTTCCTCCTGTCCTTCCTTCCCTCCTTCTCGCATCCTTCCCTTTTCCTCCTGTCTGTCTTTCCTTCCTTTCTTCTCTCATCCTTTCCTTTCTTCTCTCATCCTTTCCTTCTGTCTGTCTTTCTTTCCTTCCTTCTCTCCTTTCTTTCTTTCTTTTTTTCCTTCCTTCTTTCTTTCTTTCTTTCTTTCTTTCTTTCTTTCTTTCTTTCTTTCACATTTTCGTCCAAGGAACATGTCTGCTCTTCTGATATTTTTTTTTTAGAAGAGCAGACGTGCTTTTTCGGAAGCCCTGTACTCCTGTGAGGAATAAGGACTCTTCCAAAATGGGGAGGTGTTTCCCACATTTGGCCCCGTGTGGTCGGGCCAAATGTTGGAAAAGCCTCTTCTGAAAAAAAAAATTGGAAAAAAGTACATACATTGCTTGCGGTTTGCAGTTTGCGTGCCTTTTTCTGGGGGGGGGGGGAAAAAGCAACAGTGTAGACATAGCCTCACAGGCAGAGCAGCAGGGATAAGGCTGTTTGATTTGCATGGGGGTCGGGTGGTACAGCAGAAAGGAACAATGATCAACTTTTTAGGGGTTATAGATTAGTCACCTAGGGGATTCAGGGACATAACTTCCGTTGAAATGCATGTGAAGCATGTGCCTCAGTAGTTTTCAAACTTTTTTTCTCATGACCCAGTTGAAGAATATTGTTAATGCCCATGACTCAAGGTATTTTCACTAGAGTGTAGGCTCCGAGGTGGGGCTGAGGAGGAGAGCTTTGGGTATAGGAGGGGGCTCTAGCTTGGGGGGAATCAGGGCTGTGGTAGGAGGGGCTTGCCTTGAGCTGCTCCTGGTCATCAGTGCAGTGGAGGGAGGAGGGACTAAGGCAGCTTCCTGCCTCTCCCAGCATTGCAGACCATACTGTGCCCCCAGAAGCACCCGGCCGCAGGTTCCCAGCCAATGGGCGTGCGGCGCTATTGCTCGAAGCAGGGGCAGTGTGCAGAGCCCTCCCCACAGGAGCCAGGCCTGCTGCACAGTCTGCGGTGCCCAGACAGGCTGGGAGCTGCCTTAGCCTCCCCCACTGCTCACCTGATCCCCCTGCAGCAAGGAAACCCAGTGCCCGACATTCCATGCCCCAGTCATGGGTCGCGACCCTTTGTTTGAAAACCGCTGGCCTAAACTGTGGTGAAAACCTCAGCCAGTGTGGGTTACTGTCATGTCAGTGCATCATAATCAACTTACTTGGAGAGCTGTGAAAATAGGTGTGTGAGGAAAACGAAGGCAAATCCAAACTGAACGATCTCTAGTGTGCATAATCACATACCATTTCAATAGGCTGTGCTGTACTGGATTTTTTATTTTGTAACTGCTTGGCTCTATTAGCTTTGCCCCAATTAGAGTCTAAATGAGAATGCCTGGGGGGAAAAAAACAAAAGGAAGCAATAAAGAGGGCAAAGAGTTTCCAAATCCATTATTATTATTATATTGGACTATCACTGTACATGTAAGATAAATTAATTTTATTGTCCTGTGCTGGGAGTGAACATGACTAAAATAAGAGCTTTTCTCTTCTTTCCCTCACCTCTTTTCTCAGGTCATATATGCGCCAGTCCATTTAGCTGGGGAATTGGCACTAGTCTCCTCCGGATCATGCAGGACTCAAGGTGCGTCTACACTGCACTCTAAACTCGAAATAAGATATGCAATTTGTGCTACAAAAATTGCGTATCTTATTTCAATTTTATTTTGAAATTTGAAATTTGGCACGTCTACATGGCGCCAAATTTGGAAATAAAGCACTATTTCGAGCCATCCCTTATCCCTCATGCAACAAGGTTTACAGGGATGGCAAAATAGCCTATCCGTTATTTCGAAAAATATTTGGAAATAGCAAGCACATTCCTTGGATGTGGAGTAGCTATCTCAGAATACCTCTGGTATCCCGAAATAGCCTTGCAGTGTAGACGTACCCTCAGATGTGAAGCTAAAATGTGAGAATTTGATGTTACAGGGTGTCCCTGCTGTAAGTCATACCAGTATACATCTGTTCCATACTAAAGTTGTTGAGGCTTGTAGGAACTGATGTGTTTTATGTCCTCCCATTCCTCGCTCTTAAGTCACACACCCCCGAAAAAGTTCAATTTGCGCAAATGGAAGTCAGCTGCAGGAAAAACAATCCCCCACTTCAAGTTATTTTGCCGTAAGTCCAAGTTTTTTGGAACATATCTTGGACTTAGCGTGAGGACGGCCTGGACTTTACCATGGATTCTGCAGGTTTTGATATAGGACTTGACTTAAAACCCACTTAAGACAACAGGATTCTTTCCACTGATTTTACTAGATTTTGGTGTGGCCCAGCATGACCATTCCTTTTGTTCTTCCATGCTTTGCTCAATACTGAATTAGTTAATTTGATGATGGACTTTGAAAAAGCATCATTAGATATCAGGGTTAAGGTTCCAGGGAGATGAAAAGAGGCAGTTCACACTTACTTTCTGAGCGATTGTTTATATGCTGTCTGCACTGCATTATATATGATGTATTAGCCACACGACTACGTTACAAGAACGTTAAGTTTGCGAAGTTAAACAATCAACGTCTTGGGAATGCCAGAATTCCGGCGTCCCGGGGCACTTTAGCCTCATGAGCAAGCAGAGTAAATGTATAGTACTAGCTTGTCAGACCTCGTGTGCACCACTCACTAGAGGAGGAGGAGACACACATTTTGTCAGGGGGTTTCACTGATCGCAGAGCAATGAGACTCTATTCTAGTCTGTGTAGGTTCTCATGCCACACTCAGCACCGTAGTATCTGAGCACTTCCCAGCTGCTCATTCACCAGTGTGACTAGCCTCTGTCACGTGGTCTCTTATGCTCACCCCACGAGGCGCAGTGCATGCCAGGGAGTGTTTTATTTTGGAGGTATTTTGTTGATGTATGGGCAGGCGTGTTCCTCCATGTGTGTGGCGATATAAGGTACAGACACGCACAGTCTCTGCGGTACGGTGCTGGAATGCATGTGTATGGAGGAAGCTTGGGTCCATTCCAGGTTCTGGAGGGGGTTGTTAGCCAGAGGTCACAGATCCTCAGGCTCATATGCCGCAAGTGTGACCCTTTCCCCTCCAGCCTCCCCTCACACAGGCCTCTGTTTTTCCGCCCTTCCCCTCCTGCCAGCCCCCTATCCCAGGCATGGATTGCAGGTATTGTAGGCACAGAAAGGCTCTGCCTTCCCAAACTGCCTGATTAGTCCCTGCCCATCCTCTGCCTCCAGGTCCCCACCTGCCTGTTAGTCCCTGCCAGAGGCTGGGGGCCAGGCCCTCACATGCTGCCTGTTCTCCCAGTTCTTCAGCTGGTGGGATCCTTCAGTGGTGGAGGGGCCATGCTGGCCAGGGGTCGGGCTGGGTGGCATGGCCCAGGGAGGTTGTGGCCATGTTGCCTGGCTGTCCAGGGCCTGGGGAGATTGGCCTGCAATGCCTAGCACTCCGGGGCTGGATGAGGCCAGGCCATGCAGCCCAGAACTCTGGGATTGAGCGGGGAGAGCCAGCAGCCAGTCAGGGCTGGGCCCTGATGGATACAGAAGGGGCAGGTCCTTGGGCCTGGTGAGGGGGCGGGGGGCTGGCATCTAGGAGTTCACCCCTCCCATGGTTCCAGTGTTCCTTCACTTGGGATGCTCATCCAATGTTCTACCCCACTTCCCAATTCCCGTCTCCTTGTCCAATTCCCCCCTCAGTCTCCTCCTCACCCAGCTCCTCACCCTCATTTCCTCCCTCTGCTGCACAGTGGTGAGTTTTGGTACCTGGCCCCTCAGAAGCCAGGACTAGCAGTTGCCGGGAAGTCTTGCTCAGCCACTGTGGTTCTTGGCTGAAGCATGCTCTGTGCTGAGGCCATCTTCAGTGCGTTTCGATGGCAGACTCAAACAGTTGCATACCTATTGTGGTTCAGTGGCTCCTGAGCATGGGGCAGACTTTTCCAGAGGCTCGTACATTGGCTAAATTTGGCCATCTTTTCAGAAGGGCAGCAAAAGGCATCTTTTTGGGGGCTCCAGGGAGGCTTCACTTGCACAATTTCAAGTCTCCACTCCAAAATATGCAGACACGAGAGCTTGTCATCAAAACTATCAGGAGCTTCTCATCAAAATTGTTTCCAAGCCGAGCCAAGCAATATATTATCCCCTTCCTCTCCCCGTTGTTGTTGTTTTTTTTTTTTTAACTAAAAAAAACCCCACTAGTTTGAAGCAGTTTCTTGGCATGGAAAAATTCAGCCCTAATAGGCCTGAAAGGAAAGTATAAGCAACTAAAAACAATACTACCAGGGGAAGAGATGAGCAATGGTAGATACTATCAGTATCTATAATATAGATTAAATTATCAACAATGAAATACAAATACAAATTAAATAACCTTTTAGTCATGTTAAGGATTGAATCCTGCTTGGCTGATATGTGTCCTCTGATTGGGCCAGATTCTGATCTCATTGACGCTGCTGTAAATCAGAGTGTTCTCATGGTTTCAACATATCAGAATATGGCCCATTAATCATGTTAGGGATGTTGACAGAATTTGATACCAAAGGTGAAATCTTGGCCTTCTTGAAGTCTAACCTCCCATTGATTTTAGTAAGGCTAGGATTTCACCCTGTGTGTGAAAATAAATGTCTGTTATGAAAATCTAAATCATAGACTACAAAGACATTTGATGCTTGATGAAATAATATCATACACTATTCTAAGGCACTCCTGAAAACGTTCAGCTATTATCTTCTGTGTTGTGAGAGGGAGAAGCAGCTTATTTAAATATAAAACCTCACATAATGAAGACCTCATTAAATTTCTTTCAGATTATGTGTATGCACATCTTGTAATGTAACATAATCAGAAATAATTCTTTCCTAAAATATTTTGGATTTTCTTTTATTTATAATTCAATTAAATTTTGATTGCTACATATGGATTTGCACTCTGCCTGTATTAACCGAGGGCTGCTGTTATCTTATTAAAACAGCAAATGCTGTTTCATGTTTCATTTTGGGATTCTATGGCACCTAAAATTCTGTAGTTAATGTTTAGTGGATACTTCCAGTCTCAGTCAAACTCCACTTTTTAAAATTATAGTACAGATTGAACCTCTCTAGTCCGACACTCTCTGGTCTGGCAACATCTGTGGTCCGGCATGATTTGAATGAGCCAGATGTCCACTTATTATGGGTGTGGCCAAGTTTCTTGCAGTTCCATAAAGTTTATTCCCAGCCACCAGTTCTGGCTCTCATTGTTCTGTGCTGTTATTTAACTTTACCCCTAAATGTCTTCTATGAGCCCAGGAAGCAGTGGAAATGTTAGTAATGCAGCTAGACAATATTGACCTCTCACAGTCCGGCAAAAGTCAGATCCCAAGGGTCCCAGACTAGAGAGGATTAACCTGTATTGCAAAAATCAGTACTACCTTGTAAACCACTTTGCTGCCTATCCCTCTGAATCAAGATAAGTGATTGACAATTACTTCAGTGCAATGATGACAGAAATCAAGTCTAACATCTATTCATAGCTCTTTACGACTCCAAAACATTTCACAAATATTAGCTAATTAATCACTACAAAACACCTGTGAAGTTTTACTGTTCTCATTCTATGTAGGAAAAGTAAAGCAATTAAGTGACTAGCTCAAGGCCATGTAGAGTGTCAAGAGACGAGACTACAAAGCAGATCTTTTGACTCCCACACCTACGGATTTGGCTTGTCTGCCCAGGGAAATTGTCTACATGGGTATAATTATCCCACTATAGCTATGCTAAAATCTCCACCCCGCACACACACACACTCCATGTGGACACTATTTCAGAATAAAAGCAATTTATAAAGAGCTGATCTTATAGATGACTTACAAAACCACTCTTATTCTGGTACACAGTGTTTCATTGAATGTTAGGCCTGCATAGCTATAGCAGTAGAATTCTATCACTATCCGTCTGCTGGTCAGTTTCGCGTTGTGGACCAGCCCTCCTCAGCTTCTCCAGATGGAAAAGATTTATACTTAGAGTGGGTCAAAAGCCAGGTGAGGTCAGATGGCAATTCATTATTTCCTCAGTTTCTAAATTTGAAATGTTACTAGCATTTCAAAAACTTTGATCAGCTCTGTGGGAGGCAGTGTGTGTGAAATAAGCATTAGTGGAAACAATTCTTCCTTGTTTTTTAGTTGTTGAAATTGTTAATGAAAATTTTCAACATTTTAAAATTTGAAAAAAATCCACCTAGCTCTACTTTTAAGTAGTAATTTTCATTAACCAATAAGAACTGCTTCTCCAAAGCAGCGAGAACAGCTACAGGTGAGGTACAAAAGTTGCAAGTTACAGCCATCTATGCTTTTATTTACATTTATTTCTTTCTTATTTTTATGCTGATGCCCTATCATGTCTCAATAAGTTAAGGGTCTTCTGCCCAGGTGGCAAACGCAAAAACAAATGTGTGTCGTGTCTAAAATTAGTTTAATGTGATCTCGGATCATGAACACTAAAATCTTTCAGTCATCCCTGGTTTAAATGTAAACCTCAACTCAGCCTTAATTTAAGAGCTGAGACTGGTGTTCCCTTCATATTCTACACCAAGCACTTATAAATATTAGTGAAGCAATCGGAGTGATCTTTTGGTTAAGGCATGCCACTGGGACTCAGGAGTTCTGGATTAATTTTCCATTTCTGCTAGAGCTACTATATCTGTGCCTGAGTTCTGCCTCATCTTTCAGATGGGGTTAATAGTATTTGCCCATTACCCAGGATCATGACGAGTTAATTAAGGCACTTCCAGATTGCATTTAATATTCCATCGATAGGGCCAACCTAAGAACCTGAATGTGAGAGACATTTTCACATCTATATATTTAGCAACCCTCGCAAAATTGTTCAGAATATCTGTAAAAATAAGGACAAGTTATTTATTTATTCCCACAATATAAGAACTAGGGGTCACCAAATGAAATTAATAGGCAGCAGGTTTAAAACGAATGAAAGGAAGTTTTTCTTCACCCAGTGCACAGTGAACCTGTGGAACTCCTTGCCAGAGGATGTGGTGATGGCTAGGATTTTAACAGGGTTCAAAAAAGATCTAGATAGATTAATGGAGGTTAGGTCCATCAATGGCTATTAGCCAGGCTGGGTAGGAATGGTGTCCCTAGCCTCTGTTTCTCTAGAGGTGGGTGACAGGGAGGGATCACGTGAGGATTACCTCTTGTGTTCCCTTCCTCTGGGGCATCTGGTATTGGCCACTGTCGGCAGACAGGACTCTGGGCTGGATAGACCATTGATTTGACCCAGTATGGCCGTTCTTATGTAAAATACTATCAGATAAATCCCAAATGCTCCTTGGTTATGTGGCTATGTAAGCTCAAGCAGTTCTTGGAGTCAATCTTTGAAACAATAGGTAAAATATTTTGGTTAGAATTAATACCAGCCCCCAAATCAGATGTAATAGGTGTTAGCCCCCATGCAACCACTTAGCATAACAAAAGTTCCTGGTGGATTTTGCTTTCCTCACTTGAAAAAATTACTGTTGACCCGGGCAACAATGAACAATGCAGCAATAGACCAACAGATCAGCTTTATAATCATACCTGGCTCGAATCAAAATGCTCGGAGCGCCACCGTTGACGAGCACTTACAAAGAAGACACGGAGACATGGAGGGAAAGGAATGTGTTCAGGATAGCAGAACAGGGCATAGAACATACTGCACTGAATCGTCAAACATCGAGTCAGACAAGGGCTACTTTGAAGACAAATTGCTTCAAGCCCTATATATTTTGAAGAGAACATTCCTTGATTATTATTTACCTAATTCTGCACAGGACTACCTAAAACTACATAAACACTAATGCATTTATTATGCACTCCTCTCTTCCTTACTACACTAAGGCACTCTTTTATATTTATATGCATCAGCATCCATAAAGAGGCCTATAAAGAAAATAATGATCACCCTGGCATAGCTGCAAGCTAAACCCTGTTAATTCTGAGAGAGGCACAACATACGGTACTCATTCTATTCACCAAAATAAAACCCGATAGATTGATTCCTATTAAAAAACAGTTGCTATTTTTCAGACCTACGGAGTTAATTTATGGCGAAGCACAAAGCTCATAATGCTTCAAAGAGCTCAGAAGCTGCCGATCTGTGTTTGTTACCGTTCTTGCAGAGGTATATGCTGTATGTAGAACCGAGGTGAAGGTAGATTATGGAATCAGAATCCTTAATTTGTGAGTAGCTTCTCAGTTCCCCACTCCAGAGTGAGTTAGGCTTTCAAGAGCAATGAGTGCCTTTTTGGGGAGCCTTTTAAAATACTCTGCTAGCATATTCTGTGCTTTCTGTATTGTTCTTCTTTTTGCAGTTAAGGATTTATTCATGGAGACTCAATATTTGATTCTCAAAAGTGCACTGGCTTCTGCTGCATTTTCCTCACCTGACTTCAACCTCCTCTGTGTGACACACAGAAAATGCATTATTATTTTCCCCTCTCCGCTGTGAAGTGGACAATATAAAGTACATAAATATACATACACACACTGAGATGCCTTTTTTACTTGTATCTCTGTGCCCAATCTAATTGCTTTGTCAGAGGTTGTCCATATGGTGCTGTATTTTATGTTTCACTATCAATAAAAACTACATATTTTATAGATTTATAGAATACTAGAACTGGAAGGGGTCTTGAGAGGTCATCAAGTCCAGTCCCTTGCCCTCATTAAATTTGATGAAAACACCTCCCTATTCTGAGAAATTGGTGTATGCCACTGTTGAGTCAAAAACTGGCGATCATGACATCACGTCATGTTAGAGATGAAGGGCAGGACTTGTGAGAAAATTCTCTGCTCTACCACAGACTTCCTCTGTGAACCTGGAAAAGTCACTTTGTGTCTCAGTTCCTTAGTTATAAAAAGGGGGTGACACCATTTTCCTACCTCAGTGGATAGGTGTCCACACTATGGGGAGGCCTCAAAATTAGTCTGAGGCAAGCTCCCTTAATGTGCTTCAGGGGTAGCTGAGTTAGTCTGTACAGGAATAAAACAACAAATGGTCTAGTAGCACTTGACAGACTAACAAAACTTGTATATGGTATCATGTAGATGGTATCCCTTAATGTGGACCTGCTACCTTGACTTACAGCCCCAGAAAGCACTGGGGAGTAATTATTTTGAATGACTCTAGGGAGTCATTATTGAAATAGCGGTATTGGAGCCTCCACATTACTGCTATTTCAAAATAACTATTTCGAAATAAGTGCTATTCCTCATGCAAAGTGGAAAATAACTTTATTTCAAAATAAAGGGCTTCGTAGTGTGGCTGCTCCGCTTGTTGTTTTGAAATAAGGGGAGTTTTTTTTAAATAACTCCCTAGTGTAGACCAGGGCTAAGGACCTAGTACAGAGTCCATTAAGGACAAAAGATTCCTAATGACTCCATTAGGTAATGAATTAGGACCTAAATAAAAAAGACCTTTGCAAATGGCCTTCATTGTGCTTGGAAGGCCATTTATTAGGTCTGTGATATTTCTCTTTGGATTGCCTGTCTCAGTTTGTGGCTGTCAGGACCCGAGTATGAAACTCAGGCCTCTAGGCATCATCCTTAGCTACCATGCCATCACAGAGCTGAATTACCTCCCCTGACTAGCAGGGACTTCTGCTCCCCTCAAGCGGCTGATGGGCTGGAGGAGAAGCATTCCCACCAGAAAATTGGATTCTAAAGAGGAAACAGGCCCTTACCTGCTGGTTGCTGCCTTGCCCACCCACCTCCTTGGATTCAATCTCTTGGCTACTGCCCCCTGTGAGAATGCTGACCATTGCCCTAAACTGCCTGTAATGTCAATTGGCTTCCTGGCTACCAGGCCACTCAGGCACCACTTGACTACAGCCCTAGACTGCTCTTAGCCTGCTTCAGCCACAGGGCCCTCCCTTCTTCACTGAAGAGTTTTCACCTTACGCAATAAATTTCCCATATGGTTAAGCCTAAGAGAGTTTATTAAGGCTGACAGCCTGTAGAAAAACAGTCATACACGTTACACAGAAATGAAATCTTGTGGGTATTTTTCACTCTTCTGTCACATTCTCTAGCAGGGATATGTTGTATATTGAATTCTCTAGGATGATTTTTTTTTAAATTTAAAATATATTTGTCTCTGAAATGCTAATGAGGATTTGCCCTGGTGTTTTTTTTTTTTTAATAGAGATATACCTGTCTCATAGAACTAGAAGGGATCTTGAGAGGTCATCGAGTCCAGTCTCCTGCCCTCACAGCAGGGCCAAGTACCATCCCTGACAGATTTGCCCCAGATTCCTAAATGGCCCCCATTGTTGTTGCAGACTAAGTTGCTACCGATGTTTTGAGCTGATCTAGTTTCAAACCAATTGCCACCTTATTCTGAATTAACCGGAGAGGGCAAGCCCTGCGAAGTTATCATATATGTTGTCCTATGAAGTTCTGCACAAAGCATTTTCACTTCAAGAGCCTCTGGACTCTTGCTTATTCCAAAAACTCCAGTCAGCTGAAGAAATGGGCTGTGCCCATGAAAGCTCATGATACCATCTACATGTTTTGTTAGTCAAGTGCTACCAGACCATTTTTGTTTTTTAAGTTTATGTTCTTATGTTCATTCTGACTTCTATAGAGTGAGCCACCCAAGACTGAGACTTCCAGAAGCATGCATCATTGGCTTAACTTTGTTTCCAGGGAAGTCATGAGATTTACCAGGACTTCCTTTGGAGCAGTTTGGCCATTGGGGACAGGGATTTTTTAGAACTATCACCCTGAGTCGAGGGCTCATTTATCATTTTATATTAACACGGCCACAGCCATCTTCTCCGGGTTGGGACATGGCATCTAGTTGACCATTCCAGCTGGCAGAAAGTACCCCCACGTAAAGTAACCTGCCTATCCCATTTGTTACTCCTCACCACAGGCCGTGGGATTCTCGTAGGTTCCACAGTGAAATAAATGAAAAGTGAGGCTATAATAATAACAACGCATCCCTTATCTGCGATTGCAAGCCTTTTGCAATGAGCAGGGCTCACCACAAAACCATCTTCAGAACCTGGCCCCAGAATTTCTCATGGGAAACTGTCTTCATGGGAGCAGAATCATGTCTGATGTCCTTTAAGAGTAAGTTTCTTAACTCTAGATAAGTGGTGCTCCAACACCTTTGTGGTAGAGCAAAGGTGCCACCCAGTGGCCATCTATGGTGCTGTAAGCACTGTTAACTAACAATTTAGATATACGCACGCGACTCCTATTGACTTTTGGATTACAATTGTGCAAGGCACAGTCACGCAGACAACTGGTCCTTGGGTTCATTCCTTAACTCTGTGTTCTTGAAACCCTTTCCCTTCCACCCCCATTTTACATGACAAATGATGGAGCTTTCCAATGGTTCCAGTGTAACTGACCTCACAATTTCTCCAAGGGTGTGTCTAGACTACATGCCTCCTTCGACGGAGGCATGTAGATTAGCCAGATCGGAAGAGGGAAATGAAGCCGCGATTAAAATAATCGCGGCTTCATTTAAATTTAAATGGCTGCCCCGATCTGCCGATCAGCTGTTTGTCGGCAGACCGGGGCAGTCTGGACGCGATGCCCCGACAAAGAAGCCTTTCTTCATCGACACAGGTAAGCCTCGTGAAACCAGGTTTACCTGTGTCGATGAAGAAAGGCTTCTTTGTCGGGGCATCGCGTCCAGACTGCCCCGATCTGCCGACAAACAGCTGATCGGCAGATCGGGGCAGCCATTTAAATTTAAATGAAGCCGCGATTATTTTAATCGCGGCTTCATTTCCCTCTTCCGATCTGGCTAATCTACATGCCTCCGTCGAAGGAGGCATGTAGTCTAGACACACCCCAAGACTCAACACAAAAACATTTCATTTTGCTCAGTTAAATCCCATTGCCCTAGGCAGGGCCGATTGCATTAAACCCATCAAAAACTTCCCTGCCTTCAAGAGCAACTAGACAAGTTGAGCGTATTTCCCTCTATTGCTCTTCCCTCAGGATACATCTACACAGTGGTGTTATTTCAGAATAACTGACATTATTCCAAAATAACATAGTACATGTCTACATGACAAGACTTTATTTCAGAATAACGTCAAGATGGAGGATTTCATAATCCAGCTCTCATAACCCTCATTTCACGAGGAGTAAGGGAGTTGGAGGAAGAGTGTTCTTCCTTCCACTTCCTGCTCTGTAGACAGCACCAAAAGCCGAGTTAAGCTATTTTGACTTCAGCTACACAATTGCAAGTACAGATCTGATTTTATGTCCATCAAGGTGTCTTTTTTCAGCTTTGTTGCTTTCTGAGTAGCTCCCTCCCACTGAATATCTGTGCTTCAGAGTCTATTGATTCCCTTATGTGTAACTTCCATTTTCCCCCCAGACTGAATCAAATTTTATTTCCTGCACGTCACGTATCATTTAACTCTAGGCCCTTTTGGTTATTTCTTGGTTCTGGCACATTTCAAAGACCTCATAGACTTTCAAACCCTGTAATTCAAAGTTTTTGAAACATTTTCCAACACTGTTATATGTTACTGATTTCACATTGTGCTTTATAGTCTATCTGGAACATGTCACTTTTCAGCAAAGTAACATATTATATTTTATGTAACCAGTACACCCTTTTATGTGTGTGTGATTGGTTTGCACTTTAGGTATTTTAAAACAGCATGATAGTACATTATTTAAAATGTAAAGCATGGCATCTTTAAAATGCTGTCCTGTGTCTTATCACAATTTCCAGGCAGCATAGAGCCTCTTAAATTGTTATACTGGGCTGTGAAAAAATGTTACCAATAAGCATTAACACTTTGTCCTCTTTGATTCCTGCCTCCAGCACTACCTAATTCGACTCAGTGACTGACAAAAAATGAAGATCAAGTAATCATGCTCTGTAAGCCTCATGTTCAGATCTGCCCGTAAAGTTCTTGCAAGGAGTGAGGGGCTTTACTTTTTCTCTTTTATTATTTTTATCTAAACATTTACTCAGATCTATTTATTTCCTATTTAAACTGATACGGTTACTTTTTTTAATATTCACAAATGGCTTTCCATTTTCATGTGCACATCTAATCAAAATGCAGTCACGCTTTATATTAAAGGAACATTTATAATTAGCTTATAAAGGGCTAATAAATTATTAGTAGGCATTTTAATAACTGGCTAATGAATTATTGTAGAATCCAGCAGGGTCAATAGGTTGTTTATAACCACATCTTATAATTTGCTACTAATGTGCTTCATAATCTATAACATGTAATGTACATGAATTTAATATACTTACAATAGCTGTAAGCCATCTATTAACCCTTATAAGCAATTTATACATGCACTCATCCCATAAGCATTATAAAATGTGACCCCCAAACACAAGAGGCATGGAGTAAGATCTGGTGCTGCGTCTCTAAAAGATACACTGTAGCCCAGGTATTCAGGAATTATGATTGCTTTTTAAAACCACTGTTTTGTCCTTCCAGTCTTGGACTGCTCTGGATACTGGAGTAGGCCTTGGGGCATTGCTATATTGAATTCCCAGCCTTGCTCTGACACAGGATTGAGCCAAAGCTCACCTTCCAGAGATACACAAATCAGTCTGACTTGGGTCAGCAAGCACTCAGGACCCAGGTCTGAGGGCCTTGCTGAGAGGTGGGGTCACAGCCCAAGTCCTGCTGTGGTTTAGATCCAAGTCCTCTCAGTGTGGATGCAGGCCTGACTTAGAAGGTCTGCGTAGCACAGTCTGGACGTGGCAGCAGGGTGGGGAGGCCTCGCGCCAGCCATTGTAAATCTGGGGTTACAATGGAGCGCGGACTCTCAGATGCGGGCGCTGGGACACTGAGTCCACCAGGTCGTACACACCTGGTCTTTGTGAGCACTGTGATCAGCCCCTGAGTCAGCTTTCGGGGCCTTTCTAAGTTATAGACTATCCTACTGGCTACCGCCAGGGGAGCCGGCAGCCATGCTGGGCAAGGTTGGGGAGTGGCTCTGTGCTTCTGGAAGAGGCAAGGGGAGGAAGGAGTGGGGCCGGGCATAGCCTCCCTCAGAGCTGCCCAGAGTGCGCCACAACACCCCTCCCTCCTCACAGGCTGTGGAGATGTCCAGAGCAAAGCGACTATTTAAAGGGCCCAGGCCTCTGGGACACTGCTGTTGCCATAGTAGCAGCAATGGCAGGCGGGAGCCCCAGGCCCTTTAGAATTGCCAGGGTCTAGGGCAGTTGTCCCCTTTCAATCCTCATCAGCGGGTCTGGCCACAGCACTGCCTAGCGTCTCCTCAGTCTTGTGTGCTGGCACCAGGTCCCCGACATGGCCCTCCTGACTCAGGGCCCACCTCCCTGATCCCAGGGCTTGGGAGGGAGACCTGGGAAGGCAGCCTTACTGTCTTCTGCATTTCCCGGGTGAGAGGAATCCTCCCAAGGCCCGGTCCGAGGCTTCTCAGGCTCATGTAAGCTCCTCGGGCCCTTTTACCAAGTGTGAAGTAGGCAAGATTCGTGTGAGGATTTCACCCAGTTTCTCAGATGAGGTCAATCAGTAGAATTCCAGTGACCTGGATGGAGCTAGGCCAGCTATTCTCTTTTCATTTGGTTTCTGCCACGCATTAGGCATTTCTTGGCCTGGGTTGAGCTGAAAGTTGGTATCCTGCCAACAGCAGAAAAAATGAGTCCCTGTGCTCGGTATAGATGGGGCTATATCGATGTTATTGGCCTTCACCAGAGGAGTCAAATTGGCAGAGGGCACTGATGGGGAAAGAAGAGAATTGGGTTTGTCAATACACCAGAGGCCAGGGCAATCGGAAAGCCGTTGGCTTCAATGGAGCTATGACAGCTTATATCTCCTGAGGATCTGAAGCAGCATTCCTCACCACGACAAACTTGATTTTTACAGGGTTGCTTGACTTTGAGTTTACACAGAGATAAAACGTGTAACCACGGACATTGTATTGGTTAAACAGCTGCAGAATTTTAAGATATTAGTTCGAGTTCTACCCCAGCACTTCCTAAACTATGGGCTGCGGCCTGGTACTGGGCTGCAGGAAAAAAATACTGAGACTCAGCGTGGTTGCCGGGGTGTTCTGGGCTCCCAGAGTGCCCGTATGGCACCAGGTCTGCCAAGCCCTTGCCCAGCCTCAGCGTAACCTGCAGCCCGATGTTCCAGCTCCTGGCAGAGGTGTAGCTAGAGGAGTGTCGGGGGCGGAAGGGGGAGAAGAGGAGGAGGGGAGAGCCGGACACCAGAAGCAGCACTGGTCAGGGGAATCAGGGTGGGGTTTGGAGATTTGGGACGGGGGGGAGGCAGCCGGTGGAAGCAGAGCTGGCCGGGGAAGATGGAGGGCAGCAGGGGGGAGAAGCGGCCACCGGAAGCAGGGCTGGACGCGGGCAGCAGGGCTGGCCAAGGGAGATTGGGAGGAGAAGCGGGGGAGAACTGGCTGTCTGGGAGGGGGTTGGGGGAAGTGGGGCTGGTAGACACATTCATGCATCCTGAGCACATTTAGCAGCCAGGCAGTTCGAAACTACAAACTGATTCATCTAGTAATAATAAAATGTACCTAATGAGAAAATACCAGACATGTTGTATGTCTGGTATTTTCTCAGTTTCTTTTTTATGTGTTTATATTTTTGGGCTGCAAAAAACAGTACTGAAAAAAAAGGGTTCCAACTAAAATAAAAAGTTTGGGAAACCCCGGTCTAACCAGCTTTCTGTCTTTCTTACACTCCATTTATCCAATCCATATTCCTTAACTTGATGGCAAGAATATTATGGGTGACCATATCAAAAGCTTTACTAAAGCTGGCATTAGGGGCTTTGGGTGGACCAGAAACAACTTATTTTAATATTCATAATTTGATTAATGAATATGCAAATATGCAAATGAATATTACTGGTCCTCCAAAAGTTCATGAATGCATTTACTGGTCCCCGTGTCAAAAAGTTTGAGAACCCCTGTTCTATGCCATTTCCTAATGGCAAAGGTCACCACCATGTTTGATTTGTACAAAAAAGCCCTCTTCTTCACCGTGTTATTATTAAATTAATATTAGACAACCTTCTACACCCTTCTAATGGCTACACATCCCGTATCGATTTTCAGTGCTAGAAGCAAGTCATGATTTCAGGCATACAACAAATGTGTCACCTCACATTGGAGGCTTTCTGCTCTAAATTGCTTTTATGTTATAAAAAATTATAACACATTCTGTAGTGACCTGGGATTTTCCATATGTGCCTTAAGAAATCATGGGTTATGACTAGAAGATGAGTAAGTCCCCAGCTTAGTACATGCCCACACACATGCTGTGAATTTTCTTCTACTGGATTGCTTTTAGTATGAGGAATTTCTTGGTTCTCTTTTGGAGTTTTATCCCTTTATAAAGTGGTTCTTAGTTCTTTTGTTTTCATATAGCTGAATATCTTCTTTAGCTGAGGTTGGTCCTGCTTTGAGGAGGGAGTTGGACTAGATCAGTGTTTCTCAACCAGTGGTACGAGTACCCTTAGGGGTACTTGTGAGGAGTCTGGGGGATACGTCAACACAACTGAAATTTGGAGAAAACTGATTTTTTGTTTTAAGTTTTACAGCGCTTTATTATTTTTGTACTTTTTACACCCAAACATTTCATCACCCGCTCAGGTACAATTAAGTTGTTTAAACAAATGTGTTGCAATGGTAGACAAAAATTTTGTGTGTCTGAAAACTATAGGTACTGGGGGTACTTATAATTTTTTTTAAAGGGGTACTTTATAAAAAAAATTGACACACACTGGACTAGATGACCTCGTGAGGTCTCTTCCAGCCCTAATCTTCTATGTTTCTTCCATGATGCAATTTAATTTGAATTTCATTTTCAAAAGTGACTTTTGAAAAATCAGGCCATAAAATTGCGCAAACGTGCGTTTGCGGATGTAAACATCCACAATTGTGCCTGAAAATGAGCAGATAAGTGCTTGGGTCCTCGATGTCTGCGCACAAACATGCATTAGGTCTGAGTTGGGGTAGTTAAACAATGGGATAAATTGCCGAGGGAGGTTGTGAAATCTCCGTCACTCGAGATATTTAAGAGCAGGTTAGATAGACATCTATCAGGGATGATCTAGATGGTTCTTGGTCCTGCCGTGAGGGCAAGGGACTTGATGATCTCTCCAGATCCCTTCCAGTTCTAGGATTCTTGACAATCAAAATGTTCTTCAGTGAAAATATGATGCAGATGGAAACAATATGGTGAAAATTTCTTTACGGAATAACAATGAATTATGTACCCTTTCTAAATACATGTGGAAAGTAAAAGTTTGATACTTATCTCAGGTGTTAAGAGAGGGAGGTCTGAAGAGATTGAAAACATTTTAAAAGGCCAAGATGTAGTCATTTTGATGTGTTTCTAATTTTTCACAGTCAATGGAATGCTATGAAGTGCGCACAAAAATTCCGACTGGGCAGAGTGATCTCAGTTTGGGGAGGAAATATTTTATTTTACTGAATCAAGGGAATAAGTGTCAGTTTTAACTGCACATTCAATGCAAGTTTAGTTATGGAATCACTCATGATCAGCCAGCCATAACTGCATCAACGCTTACTTTGCTCCTGTGAAACTACATTGTTCACCTGTGGCCTCTATCAGACTGACCATCGAATTCTCTCTTTTATGCAGTATTGCATGCATCCCTTCGACATTTTTCTATAATTTTTCAGTTTAATGACCTGATCCAGCAGAGCACTTAAGACTCATTTAAGTGTCGTGCTACATCGGGCATAACCCTGTAGTTAGCAGCCAGTGAGAGGACTGGAGAGCCAATCCATGATGCCATTCAGGGAATGAGAGTAGAAACCTCTCTGAAATTGCCTTCCTGCTGATGCCCAGGGTTATTATTTATATTGTGGTACCACCTAGGAGCCCCAGTCTTGGACCATATACCCTGTGCTCCAGTCTATACAATCACCGAAAAAACAGTCTCTGCCCCAAATATCTCAAAATTGAAATATAATACAATAAATGATGGATGGATACAGAAAAACGAGGACACGCAAGAAAACAATGAGATGATGTTGCTCATCATACAATCCAGTAGTCTCAGCCCACCAGACGACTAACTCTTGTGTAGGTCTTCGTAGGCATTGTGGCAATGGAGAGCTTTCAGAAGAGATTTGATGGGTATAATATGGGCAGCCAAGGTCAGACTAATGTCCCTTCAGAATATTCATAACTCACAGACTATTTCCTCTCATTCATCAAATCAACTTTTTTTCAGAATTTTATAAAGAAAGGAGACTTGCAGAAAAAAAGCTCCCCATCACTTCGTTGGATCCCAAGCAATGTTCCTGCTACTCTTTTCCATCCCCGTGTGGATTTTTTTCCATCTATGTGTGGAATAATTTTTATGTGAAATGAGGTATGTGCACCACCAGTAGAAACAAAAACCTAGCTGTGGGCACTCTGCTAATCAGTTGGGTGGCCTCACCAGCACACAGTTTACAGAGAATACTGGTCTAGGGACTAGGCTCCAACTTGAGCCCAAAAGTCTATACTCCAAAGTTACAGGTCCAGAACCTCAGCCAGCTAACATATTATTTTGCAGTGCAGACATATCCCATCAGTGTGATGGTACTATTCATTGGATTTCCTGGAAGCGTATAACAGGAGTAATTTCTCTTCAGTATATTTTCTAAAGTATGCATGATTGAAACACTAGCAGATGCATAGTTTAAAATTTGGCCTTGATGATTCCTACACTCACCCCTCCAAATAACATGATATTTTTAAATTATCCTCTTCTACAGCAATACTTGATGTCCACCTGTTTCCCAACGTTCACAAAACAGAAAAAAAAAGCAACAGATCAGATAGATATAAAGATTACATTGCTCTGCTCTCAGTAACACTACCTTCCTCTCAGTCTATAGTGCATCAAGTGTGTAATTTACGAAAATGAAGGCTGGGATCTAGGGAGAGGTTTTAAATATGTGTCATTACCCTTAGCTTGGAAAAAGAGAAATGAAAAAACAAATAGCTATGCTGGTTTATACTAGAGGAGGATCTGGTTCATAGAAGTTATGGTGACATATAGAAAAATGTTCATTTAAAAAAGACCTAGTTTCACCTTACATATACCAGGTATTTTAAAGCTATTTAGTCTAAAACTACTTTGAATTACTTTGAACTACTTTGTTGCCATTGTAATAAGCTGGTTTCAATACAGGAGTAACTGGATGAAATTCTACCACCTGCATGGGTAGTGGGTGAAGGCGGGGCTGGGGGAGGCAAGCTGACCTTCCCCCAAGGTGTGGACCTGGCCTTATAGACAGGCCCTGTTAGGCTCTTTGGCAACGTACGCATTTTTCAAGGAAGGATCGCAAATAGATCAATATGATTTTTTTCAGATTTTCCCTCTGTTAGACCAGTCTCGAGAAATTGGTTGAGAATATAGAAAAGTCTCCTGTCATTTTTTGTAGGAGATGTGCAGGAGTCGTGTCTTTACAAGAGCAGCGAGGAGTCCTGTGACATCTTATAGACTAACCGAAGTGTTGGAGCATAAGCTTTCATGGGCAAAGACCCACTTTGTCAGATACACAGATTCATGAAGTGGGTCTTTCCCCACAAAAGCTTATGCTCCAACACTGTGGTTAGTCTATAACGTTCCACAGGCCTCCTCGCTGCTTTTGCAGATTAAGACTAACACGGTTACCCCTCTGATACGTGTCTTTACAGTTTGGCTTTAGAAAAGTCCAAGGGCTGTAAACTTGTTGAAAGAAAAGGAAAAGAAGGTCAGAGGTTAGATATGGGTGAGTATCACCTACTAAAGATAGGTGGTCTAAATACCTATGAAGATCTGGGCTATAATATCTATGGGTGAAATCTTGGCCCTTATGAAAATCAATGGGATTTTTTGCCTTTGTCTTCATTGCAGCCAAAATTTTACCTTATATTGGTTCGGCAACACATGACTGCACCTTTTGTCTTTTCATGGACTTTTCTCAATTAAAGATCAGTCATTCCAGGCTATTATAGCTCCCTTTCCACCCTCCCTCCCACACCATAGTGTCTGAGCATATTCATGAATGTATCCCTATACAAGTCTTGATAAGAAAGTCCATTTACGATAATGATGCTTATCTGTTCTGTGAGCAATGCAGAATTATACCTTGTGTGGGCCGGTGGCTGAATTTGCCAGTCAAAACTACCTTTCTTCATTGGAAGGGTTAGAGTAGGGGGAAGGCATGTAATTATATTTAAGAAAAACAAAACACTTTCCACTGCACTTTATCTTTTGTTTTCTGTGGTGAGAGGCAGATAATTTAGGTGTCTGTTCTCAGTTTTTCCTATTGGAACTGCACGGGCTCAGCGTAACTGACGAGCAATACTAACATACATCTGCTCTTTGAAATGCACCGGGGAACGTCAGTTAGACAGCAATCCATGCCTTTTATGGTAGCAAAGTAATTAACACCTCATGAAAACTTTCTTTTCTAAAACACGCGATGAAATAACACAGGAAAGAAATCTGTGGACTGGACCCTTTTCATCAACAAAGGTTATAAACGCTAGAGCATCACAACAATGAGAAAAATGGGGGCCTGAATTCAGCAAAGCGCTGAGAAGAAATATATGCTGAACTCTGACGAACAAGCTTAACTCCCTTTGAAGTCAGTGAGAATTTAGACACGTGTGTAGATGCTTTTCAGAACAGGAAGGGTTTGCCGACTCAGGCAGGTAATAATGATTTTACACTGGCCACGGAATTTTACACAGTGCTGGGCAAAACTGAAGAGAATATGGAGGTTAAATGTATGGATTCGGTTAAGCCAAAATAAGAATAGGTCCAAATGAAACGCAGTGATTAGAACAGGTCAGTGACAGAGATCCTATCCCACTACCAGAGATCTTGGCAACTCTCCCCTATGAACTACTTGTGTCTCTAGCTCTCCTTATCTCAGACAAACCCGCATCTACCTACATGGGTGCAGATCTATATACATCAATGATCCTACAGCCCTTTTCAGAGCATTTATACCTTCTGCTCTGGGATTCCTGTACATACCAGATCCCATAAAAATTCGATATGGCACTGAGATGCTGACTCCATGGGGTCTCACAGCCCAAATCCTCACTCCCGGACATTAGTTTCAAGTCGCTCCAGAGAGGTCGTGGCCTGAGACGCTGATTCAGGCAAACATGATAGTACTTTAAACTCATGAATAAAGGCTCAGAGAAGCCAATGGGAAGGAGGCATGTGCCAAGGCGCTTTGCTGATTTGGGACCTGAACAGGAATAGAGACCAAATCAATCTTTCACTCATGGAGGTGGTTCCAGACTGAACACAATGGCAGGACAGACGAGCAAAGCCTGAACTAGCTTACTGCCTAAGTAGCCATGGTTTGACGGTTATGCAAAAGACATTCACTTCCTTTCCTGCCGTTCAGCACTTGAATTCAGCATCTGAAGAGAAAAAAGGAGCAAGGGGAGAAAAAGTCTCTTGGGTGCATCACCTCTTTATTTTTCATTAACCCAGGCACCCCTCTCCTTTCCCCCCCTCCCCCCCCGCTCGTCCCATCGTGCACAGACTTACAAGTATGCTGTATTGGCAGAGGATGTGATGAAGACCAGGACTTTAATAGGGTTGAAAAAAGAATTAGATACATTCATGGAGGTTAGGTCCATCAATGGCTGCTAGTCAGGATGGGTAGGAATGGTGTCCCTACCCTTTCTTTGTCAGCAGCTGGAAATGGGTGACAGGAGAAAGATCATTTGATGATTCTCTGTTCTGTTTGATCCCTCTGAAGCATCTGGCATTGGCCACTCAGGATGCTGGACTAGATGGACCTTTCGTTGACCACCCAGGTATGCCTCCTGGGATGAGGTTTACCTGGGTAGTCGACAAATACCTTTGATGTCGACACCCGCGCGTCCAGACTATCGCGCTGAGCCGACAAACAGCTGATCAGCTGTTTGTCGGCTCAGCGCGGCAGCCATGTAAATTTAAATGAAGCGGCGATTATTTAAATTGCCGCTTCATTTTCCTATGTCTGGTAGCCTAATCTACATGCCTCTGGCGACAGAGGCATGTAGTCTAGACGTACCCTGAGTAATGAAAAGAGGGACTTGATGCAATGAATCATGATGCCCTGTCATAAATCAGCATAGGATACCGTATTCTGGGGTTCTGTATGCGGACATATGAGTTCCTTTTATATCTGTTTTCTGGAATCTACTTCTCCACTCTAAAAAACTCTTTTCTTTCCTTTTTTTAAAATTCAGTACAGCATTAGTTTCATTAAATGTTTATGATCCTATTCCAGGATACATTTTTAGATGACCATAATAAAAGGGAGTTGATAAAACTTCATTATCTGTAGTGCCAGAGGATGAATAAAATCTTATATCTACAAAGTTTGTCCATAATATTTGCTGCAATAACTCTTCCAAAAAGCCACCACAGTAACTAGAATTAATATCACACACACACACACACACACACACAAGACACAGTGTGGTCCTGAGACATTGACAGCACAATGGATGTGAAGGAAACTATCCACAGATCGACTTTTATTGTCACTGCATTAATTACATAGAGACAGCCCTTTTTTAATGTATTATCATAGGGGAACTATATTGGTATAGTTTACCACAGGGTGACAGTCACAAGAGTACATATACAGTGGGTAAAAGGCTGCAGAATTAATGAGATCCTTGTATTAAATACAAATCTGCCATCATTTATCATTTATCATTTATCATAGAGAAGTCGAGGTTGTTTCAAAGAATAAAAAATAATCAAGTCTCATCTTGAAGATCCAACTGGACGGAGAAGTAAAAAGACTTCGAAGATATGAGGCAAGCTGTTTTAATGCCTTTAAATTCTCCAAGGAAAGATTACTTCATTTCTTTTTAAATTCTAGCAGATAGGAAAGGAATGGGGTTTTCCTGAAATCTCATTCCCAGCTTTGCTTTCTATAAAAATTATAACTCAGCAAAAAGTTGTACTAACAGCAGCTATAAAATTCACGACAGCCCACAAATGACATTTTAAGAGTCCAATTGTGCTCAGAAAATGAATTGGTCTGGGACAGACCACAGAGGTATTTCATAAAGTCGTAGAATCGTGGAACATTAGAACTAGAAGGGACCTCAAGAGGTCATCAAGTCCTGTCCCCCGCCCTTACGGTATAACCAAGCACTGTCTACCAGTGTAATTACCAACAGGCAACAGCTTAATTTTGCTGCAACTGAATTCCTACACTTCTGCAGACAAGGGGCAGTGCAAATGGAGAATTTAAAAAGGAAGGAGTATGGGAAGGAGAGTTCAGAGCTGTGCAGTGGGGAACACAGATGGAGTTTTAATTCCCTCCCTCCTGCCCCACCCCCCTTTAACAGACATGCTCCCTCCACTTCCTAGTTTTTACTCCCCTTCAAAAATGCCCTTTTTGGCTCCAAGCAAAAGTGAGATAAACCAAAAGAGGAGAGTTGGTAGCAAGGAACCAGAATGGGAGGTGCATAAGGGGAAAGAACATAGGTCAGGAGACCACAGACAGGTAAAACAATGAGAAACTAGATATTAAAAGAGCGGCATTCGGGAAGTCATTGCCTGTGTATGACAACAGCTGTATTGAACCCACATGGTTATGAGCAACAACAGATGTTATTGTTTCCATATACCACTAGATACTGATGTTTAGATATAGTGATCACACACAGAGATTTTGCTTTTCATACTCAGCCCTTGTAACATTCAAGGAAGATGGGTTTGCATCTCCCTTTTAGCCACTGGTTCTCAACAGAGGTTTGTGTTTGCTACCAATTCCAGCTATCGGAGATAGGAGCACACATCTCCACTTCAAACTTTTACTGGCATAGGTATTCTAGTCAAGGTGTGAAGAGGTCTGATACGTGACTGCCACAGCATGTAGTTGCAGTTATACCAGCAAAACGGGAACAGTTGGGAAGTGAAATGAGCTATCCCACCAAAAGTGTAGTTTCCCCAATATAAGCTGCATCCACACCCCCCAGAAGTGTAGGCTCATGCTTCTCACACATTAGGTCTGGGGTTCATTCACTGACTGCCCAAGCAAATCTCATTCTCAGAGACAAAGAGGTCTATACTAGTTGAGTGGCAGAGACTTTGCCTTTGTTCTTTCTTGCTTTAACGAACAATGAGAAGGCGTTTAGTCTAAAAGTAGATGGTCTACTTTTTCTAACAGCTATTTTGCCAGTGATGTTCTAAATGAGTTCCATACAATTTAATAAAGTGGTTTTCTTTTGTTTGAGTTAGCAGCACTGAGCACTATAGACGTTCAGAAATCATCAGACCCAAAAGCCATGAGATAAAAAATCCAAGCAAACCAAACAAAACCAAACCAAGCAAACAAACAAACAAACATGGTTTTTAAGACAAAATAGTTGGCCTTCTGGTTTTAGAAACTTTAATGTAACTCAGGTCACATTTGCATTTTTTCCCCCCTGCCAACTACTTATGAATAATGAAATTTTCATGTATTCACATGACTTCAGGAGCCGAGGTTTTAATAAAAAACAGCAAATATTGTGAGACCTGTAATAAAAATAATGAAATTTAGTAAAACTAGAAGCTCCCTGGCTGCTCCGTTTTATACTAGGGAGTGTCTACATTGCAGCGTTTTTCCGGAAACACTGCCATTTTTTCAGAAAAACAATACTTGCGTCCATACTGCCATTGAGTTCTTTTGAAGAGGGAGTTCTTTCGAAAAAGGAGGCCTCCAGGAAATAACACAGGTGCCCTGGTGACTACTCCATCTACACTAATCACAACTTAAATGAAAGATAGCGTCCAATCAATGTGGATGCTATCTTTCGAAAAAGCACATCCCTTTTTCATTGCGCTTTTGCTGTGTGGACACTATCTTTCGAAATAAGCTTTTCCGGAAGAGATCTTCAGGAAAAGCTTCTTCCGAAATAAGCTTGCAGTGTAGATGTATCCCTACGGAGATATTAAGCTGAAATGTACATGATTCCTGATGCATGAAGTAGCAGGTGATCACATAATAAGAAGATGTTATAATGAAAAATGTATCTTTTTACATGTATGGCCCTAACTAAGTGATGTCTAGAGATGGACCCCAAACTGAAACTGTGGGTCAGTCTTGAATTTTGAAATTTTAATCCAGATTGAAATTCTGTAGCTTCATTTCAACATAAGGACTAAAGGAACAATTTTAAACTAAGTACCTAGTGTCATAGATACAGCTGGTCAGGAAATGATTCTTTCTCCTGCAAAAAACTGTTGATGGAAATGAATTTTTCCCATTGTTGTTGTTGTTTTGTTTTTTACTTTTGTGCAGATTTTTTGGATGAAAAAAATGAACATTTTTCAATGAAAACAGATTTTTTTTATTTGTTGTCTTGAAACAAAAACATTTGCAGATGAGATAATGTTTGATGGAAACTTTTGACCAGCTGGGTCATTAGCATTTTGAAAAACAATATTAGTAGAATTGTGTTTCCTACACCAAGTGCTGGAAAGGTGTATTTTAAAACAGCCTTAGTGCAATTTTTATAAGAACTACAAGATTGGACTGTGCCTCTAAGGTTCAACTGTTTAGCTTTTGTTCAAATTAGCCTTGTTCAAGCTGTGTGGCGTGGGGGCAGGGAGAGAGGTTGCAGTGAATGTCTGCTAAGGCCTTTTGTGAGAGCACAAAGGGTAAAAATTAAGTTAGTGTCTAGTATTTCTGAAACCACCACAAAGCTGCTGTGTTAAAGAGGATGTTGATCTCCCACATATGTTGTTTCACACCTGTTCGCTTGCAATGCGAACTGTATCCAATTAGTTTCTTTCCCGTTGCATTTGTGGTTAGAAAGAAAAACACCAAACCTCTTTAAGCAGTGGCTTCATGCTTAGACTTTAGACTCTAGCACATGTTGCTTTGAGAACTCCATCAGGAGAGACAATACCCTAAGTACTTTAGCCTCTACTGCAGAATTGCACAAGGAGCAAGACCTTAAACTGCTTTCTGGACCATTGTGCTTCAGAAAGGCCTGGTCTACACGAGGATCTTAGTCTGAAATAACTCTCCCTCCACCCCAAGTTCGAATTTGTAAGCAATGTGTCCACACCACAAAGCCCATTATTTCAGAATAAGGGGCCGTGGAATTCAGACTCTGTACTCCTGCTTTTCGTGAGGAGTAACGCTAATTCTGATCTTGTAAATCTGAAATAACGTTAGTGTGGATGCTCTGGTGCTGCTAATTTGAACTAATTGGCATCCGGTAGGCCTCCCACAGCTCTGCAGAGTGCTTCTGGTGGCTCTGAGTCCGAGACAGCGCGTCCACATTAACGGATCCTGCCTCGGATTAATTTCAATTCTGCCCCGTTGTGAGGACGCGCAAGTTTGAATTTGTTAAATCGGGTGGTCATAAGTCGAATTTAGGAATTTCAAAATAATTTCTGAGTGTAGACATGGCCTTAAGAGAAAAGAATGGGGATTATCAATAAGGATGGCAGAACAGCGAGTGAGAGAGAAACAAGATGGAAATGAGAATGGAGAAACGAAAAGAAACAAGAGAACGCATAGTTTACAAGGCATAAACTCGTGGGTGGGACACACAGGTTGGCATTTTCAGGGGAGCCTAGTGAAGTTTAGTAGCTAATTCCCTTTACTCCTTTTAAAATCAGCTCCATTGTATGTTCAGTTAAACACAGTTTGGTGAAGGAGAATTGTCCACACCATTGTAATGTGGCATTGCCAGCCCCTGACATGTCTGTTGCACATCTTACATCCATACACAAACCTTCTTGCAACAGGGATCATGTTAAGGCTCACTCCTACTGCAACCGGGGGAGCGGGGGAGGGGAGGGAAAGTGAATCACTCAAGAGATGTCTATACAGCCGGACTAAAGTCGAATTAAGCTATGCAACTTCAGCTACGTCTATTGCATAGCTGAAGTCGAAATCGCTGAATTGGGCGTTTGGTGTTGTCCACACAGTAGGAAGTCGACAGAAGAACACTCTTCCTCCGACTTCCCTTACTCCTCATGAGACACTGATCTAAGAGAACCCATGTATGTTCTTTGGAAACTCACTGACGTCACTGAAGAGTTAATCTGGTTTCATTTCATTCTGCAACTTGTTTTCTCTTCTCACTGCCTGGAATTGCACCTGGTGTTTAATTTCCAGGCTGGTGAAACTTCAGCTGTGATTTGTGCCAGATTACCCAGGAAGGGAAGAAAATCGTGGTGGCTAATTAAGCTACATTACTTAAAATATTGTGGTGCAGGGCGGGGAGAAGAGAGAGAATTTTCCATATCCACTCCCACCTGCTACCCCCATGGTAGCCATTTTAATGACCACCTCAGAATATTTACCAACTTGTGTTAAATTTTGTCAGAAGTCTGTGCAGCCATGCCTATTCTGCTAGGAGCACCAGTAGTGTGTCGGTAATCACGCCACTGTACCTTGTTGTCTAGTTGGACTAGTGTCTGGTGCACTGTGGTACATCTTATGGGCTGCTCTTCATTCTGAGGTGAGCTGTAAAGCCCAAATCATAGGATATTGGCCTATGGCTCTTGATGCAAAAATATGAAGGGCTCAGATTTCATTTTGTGGAAGTAATGTGGCTGAGCTGGCAGGAGCCAATTAGCAATAAATGGAGATGAATACACTCGTGATGATCAGTCCAGATTAAGGCAGCAAGTGTTTTTCATTGACTTTTTGTTTGACACATCCTGGGCCTTTTCTGTGTGGTAAGTGACTGCACACGCGCAATACACCCTATTCAAAGTTCAGCCCTGGAGTAATATTGCCCAAGTTATGTTATTGGTTATACCACATTCCTGTCTTTCACTTGTCATGGGAGTGTCGAAGGCAGCTACTCGTCATGTTAGCTGCAGTTTAAATTCAGTTGGCACTGTGCGGAGGAGAGCCCTGGCAAAGATTTTTAACCCCCGAAGGTAGGAGCTCCCACTGGACGCTCCTAGAAGTACTCTGAAAATGTAAGCTCTGCTATTACCCATTGTCTGGTCAAAAGGAACCTGCTGCCATTTAAAGGGCATTTTATGAAGGAGGCTACCGGGCTCCTAATTTGCTAGTGGTCAGCTGGCTACACTGAAAAATTCACATAGCCACTTTTTCCACACCTGGTTGCTCTACAGTTGCACTCCTGTGCCTTGTCTACAAGCCTCAGCTACTGCCCAAGGCAAAAATTAACAGTCATTAAACAATAAAAGCAGATGTGACTGGGAATGCTTCTTTGCCTCTTTTAAAATCATTTGAATATTTGCCTCTCATAAAATGGCCCAATCCAATTAAAGCCAGTGGGAATCTTTCCATTGGCTCCATCAGACTTTGGATCAGGCCCAATTAGGACAATTCTTTTCTTTGCTTAACTATAAGATTGACAACAAAACACGCTGTTAGCAGCTGTGGGATCCAGTTCATTCAGTGCCACAGTGAAACTCCTAAGGCTGTGTCTAGGCTACGAAGAAAAGTCAGGAAAAGATAGGCAAATTGCGAATCGCCATTCATGTATCTTTTCTCACTTTTCTTTCAAAAGAGGCTTTTCCAAAATTTGGCACATCTACACAGTGCCAAATTTCGGAAAAACCTGCTCTTTAGAGTCATCCCTTCTTCCTCGGACAACGAGGTTTACAGGGATGGTGAAAGAACATGTCCACTTTTCGAAATTTCTTTTCAGAAAAGCGGATGTGTTCCTAGGACGCGATGTTAGTCTTCTCAAAGAAGCAAAAAGTAGCACATGCATTGCATGGTACGCGAGAAGGACATTTCAAAAAATACACCATGAAATTCCGCGACTCTGAGGTTAATTTTTTTTAAAAAGCGACGTAATGACTTTTGCTAAGTTGGATAGAGTGTCAGCAGTGCCTAGCATGGCCCTCTTTCATGCCAATTTTTACCTCACCTCACAAACATGGATAGGCTTTCTATCGAAAGAAGCACTGTGTGGGGGTTTATATTGTGGAGAGATGTAATTCTCCAAGTCTCACAGCCTAATCTGGAGAGCTTCTCTGCCTCTTTCTGGTCTCCAGAGCATATGGAGCTAGCATGTGGATGAAGATTGTCCAATCTGTCCTTGAACGGTGTAAACTTCTTCCCAAGTTCCTGGCAATCACCTCCCCATGCCTCCTCCGAGCCATTCAACATTTTCCCCCGCCAAACAGCAAATATAAAAATGTGCTGTTCTGTAGAAATGCTCTTTTCACCAGTGCCGGGTCTCCCTCCCCGTTACTGAACCCAGCCAGCGACAGTACAAACTTGTCAGCAAATCAGACTTAATGTGAAACAGTGAGCCTTGCTTACCACCATTGCTACTCCCTATGGCACATTCAACACTGCGACTACCACTTGAAGCAAAACCCGGTTATTAGAAATTCTTGTGTAGCAACTTTTTCCATCAAAGGAAACCCAACAAGGTGGAAGTAATGCAGTTAGTTTGTGGGGGGAGGAGGGAGTTGGGGGTGGCCTGGTTTGCATGTCTCCCCATCCCCGCCCCAACCTGGTCTCTCCCTCTTGCTATACAAGCTTGGAGATTTATTTTCAAAGAGGCTTGCTGCACTTCTCTGCACGCCTTGATTGTGCCATGGAAAAAGCACTGTTTGTTGCGAGGGAGAATGGAAAGAGGTATCTGACCTAAGGTTATTAAAATACCATCTTTCAGGCCTGAGTTAGTCTCCTGAAACTTTGAACCAGAAATGGAAAATAGGCCTTTTTGATGTACATTGAGACCCCTCACCACACTATGGCCTGGGGGCCCAACAATCCTGTCAACTCCCCTCTGATCATCCAACCCATTGTCCAGTGTCAACAAGTTACATTCAAAAACTTTCAGAGGGGTCGCTGTGTTAGTCTCTAACTTTAGAAATAACAAGGAGGGCTGTCGTACTTTTCAGACTAACAAAAATATATCTAGTATCATGAGCCTCATGGGTAAAATCCACTTCTTCAGATGAGCTGGACTGGAAATAACAGGAACCCAGAATTTATAACAGAAAAAGAAAAGAGAGGGGAAAAAATGGTACCTGTCAATTGTAGGACGGGTGCTAATGAGGCTATTTGAGTGGGCTGGTAGTGTCCCAAACTTAGATTTTTATATAAATGAGATGTGCAGGCGTGAACACATATATTGTGAGATTTTTTTATAAAAATCACATGGGTTGGCAACACCAAATTTATCTTGTATTGGCTTGGCAGTCTAGTCTGTGGGGGTAGAGGGTACGCTGCAAAACCCACTAGTTTCGTTTTTTCTGTCCCTTCATGGTTATCTTGGCTATTTACACAAGCATCCTGCACAAGCACTAGGAGTGGATTGTAAGACATTTTTCTTACAAGCGTATGTGCGAGTGCTCCTAGCTCTTGTTCAAAAATTCCCCAGTGGCAAAAGTCAAGGGCTCTTTTTTGGCCCTGACTCGTTATTATCATGAATTAGTTGTAGCATCATAGCACGTAGGAGTCTTAAGTCCTGAACTAGGACTACATGGTGCTAGGTGCTGTACAAATACAGAAAAAAAGTCCCTGCCCAGGGTGGGGGGAATGAGTGTTTACTCTCAAAGGCCATCACTTCACTAAATGGAAGATTGACACTGCCATGATTGATCTTTCGGAGTTCAATTTAGTGAGTCTAGTTAAGGCTCACTAAATAGAACTCAGAGGATGACCCTGTCAGTGGTCAGTGCTCCTTCTGCGAGGAGTAAGGGAAGGCAACGGTCAGTATGATAAGCTAATATTGGTCAGTATGATAAGCTTAGTTCGGAAACCTAACAGTTGGAAGAATTTTGCAGGCACTCATAGCAGAAAAGAGTTCGAGGAGGGATTTGAAGGTGGACAATACAATGGCTTTGCAGATGGATTCAGACCTTGAGCTCTTGCCTATAGTTAAGCATTGAGTAGTCCTATTGAGGGTGACATGGTTAATTGCCTGCTTTATAGTTAGGCTTGTGCTAAAGTACTGTATGGAATGAGAACTTTTAGACGCATAAAAAATCATCAAGTCCCTGTCTCTGATTAAAGCTGTTAAAATATGAAGACCCTCTCATCGTGGCTGAACATCTGCCGGAACTGATGTTCAGAGTTGGATGGTGAAATCTGCTCCAGGAAATAGGCAGTGGAAGCAACAGTAAAATGCATCCGTTCAAGCAAAACTTGGGAATGGGCAACGGCAGGGGGGAATGTAATGTGATGTGTGGATGGCATCCTGTGGAATTTCTCTGACTCTCAGGCCCCTCCCTGCAGACCTTGCCTCTGTCTGGCCTAGGGGATTTTCCCCATTTTGTTGTGGATGTAAGAAGGAGCCCACAACCTCAAAGGTACTTAGGCCATTCTTTGCCATCGACTTTAATCCCTTTGAGGGTCTGGGCCTCTGTGAGTATATTACAGATACTCTGTACAATGCTGTTCATTGGTGTTGATAGGTTTTAATTATTTTTCTTTCCTTCTGTTCAGAAGATGTTGAACTTTCATGATCTCACACTTGATTTTCCCTGCTTCAGGGACACGATGGAATATTCCAGTGGTCAAGCTCAGAGGACCTCCTGGATTGAAACTCCTTCAGCCTTGTCTTCATCAGCTATGCAATGACCATTTTGGTTTGTTACTGTGTTCTGTGTGCAAGGCACAACACAGTACACAGTAAAGAAAAAAAATCAATTGCAAAGCCCTGCTGATGTACAATATGCATGCAAGTCTGACTGAGACCAGGGGTACCTGGCAAACTTATAGTGGTGTGAAAAATCCATACCCCTGAGAGTTGTAGGCAGGCCCTGCCTTAGGGCAAGGTGAGCAAGGTGGTTGCTTTGGGCCTTACGCCTTCAGGGCCTTGCCCTGCCAAGCGCCTGCCCAGCTGTTCGCTCGCTATCCTGGCTGGGGGCCACCTGGCTACATGATACTGACAATCACATGCCGCCTTGGGCCCCACAAACACTTTGACGGGCCTGGTTGTAATTATATTGACCTGTCCCCCCATGGATAGTGGTGGTGGTGGGGATAGTGTCCGTTGTTGACAGGGGTCAGATAGACACAGCTGCCCCTTCTCAGGGCATAGTAGTATCTTCACTAAAGCACGAGCGCAGTGCAGCTGCAGTACTGTACGTGAAGACAAGCACTCAATCCACCTTGGGCGCGTGTCTTCCATTCAGACAAATGAAACACAGTCAGTGATATTCTACCTGTTCAGACCAGCTCAGAACTTAGTCCATGGTCTCAGGTATTATGAATGAGGGTTAAATCGAGCCCTACTTCCTTAAAACAAGACAGCGTCTTGTTCCAGAGAATGAAACTTCTGCTACATACAAGGAGCACTGACAGTCATTTTAATGACTATATTTTTCTGTAATGTTATCAGATATTTTAAAGAGCGTATCATTTTAACAGAAGCCTCTGCCATCTGTGCTTTCCCAATTAGGAATGCAAACAAATATGTATTTTACAGTAACATCAATAAAATGTAACGCACAAGGGATGTTTTTTTTTAAAGAAAAAGACACAAATTAAGGAACCAGCTATTTTTGAAACTGTGGAATTCCCTGCACAAAGACTTTTTTTTTCATAGCAAGAACAACCACCTATGCAATGATCCCATGGCATTTCTTCTAGTTCTCAAAATCAAACAGACTTAGGCACATTTTGTAACACAGGGTCTGAAAGGTACCTTTCCCCTGATTATCATTTTAGTGAGATTATGGCCGAAATTTTCAAAAATAATTAATGATGATGAATTTCTTCACGATTGCATTCCGAGGTGAGACTCCTTTGATGAGCCTCGTTTTCAGAGGGTGGGCACCCATCACTTTTGGAAATCAAGCCTTTTTAAGAGGCTTCAGCTTGTCTACCCACAAACTGAGCCATCTAAAATAATTGGTCATTTAAAAAATGTTGGCCTAACTGCTTATTAGTCCATTGGTTAGCTGGGAGAGAGGTGTTTCAGAGAGGTTTGCAGCTCAAAGTATTTCCAGGATGTTTTTGTAACAGGAAATTTAGGCCCCCAAAGCCATGTCCCTGTGGTCCTGCAGAGCTCTGGGCAGCATCAAGACCTTTGTGAAAAAGTAGATGAAAAAAAGATTCCACTCTAAGGCCTTGTTTCCACTTCCCGGGAGATTGACACTGTGGCAATTGATCGCCCAGGGTTCAATTTATTGGGTCTAGTAAGGACTCACTAAATCAACAGCTGAATACATGCCCATCGACTGTGGTACTCCACCAGGACACAAGAAGTAAGGAAAGTTGACAGGAGAACTCTTCCAGTGGGGTGATGAGGAAATTCAAACTAAGGTAGTCTGACTCCAGCTGCACTATTCACGTAGCTGGAGTTGTGTATCTTAGTTCGACTTTCTCCCCTAGTGGAGACCAGCCCTAGGAAACTAGAGTAAAGAAAAGTCCTAGCCTGAATGCTTCTTGGTCTAAAACCATTAGAAAACTTCCCTTTGTCATTTATACTGGAACCTAACTGAGGGTTTGATCGTGGCAAAGTCACAGGGCAATTAGACTGCAGATGCCAAGAGCTGAGGACATGCTATGAATCTGTCAGGGCACATTTGTCATTTAATTTCTAACTGTGCCAGATTCAGGAAAGCAATAAGGGCATTGCAATCAGCAGGGTGACTCACACAGTTTAGTACTACATGCAGAAAATGAGGCAGGTGGGTTTGGGGGTCCAAGACACCAAGGGGGTGAAATTGTGGCCTTTTGGAAGAGAATGAAGTCAGGATTTGACTCCAAGTATGTTGCCATGGAGGGTGTTACAAAATGCTACCCGTGTGCAGACCTGAAAAAAGTCACAGAAATAAATGCCGTTTGGTGGATTACAATGTGCAATTGTTTCCTTTGCTAGAGTTATATAAAGCAGTTTTCCGAGTGTATTCGGTGCAACAACTTTCTTCATACATGTCGCGAACACGTGCCCTCTTAGGGCTGGATTTTCAAAGGTATTTAGGTGTCTGAATATGCAGGTAGGTGCCTAGTGGGTTTTTCAATAGAGCCTGAGCATCTTTAAGTGTCTACTGTGGAGAGACTGAAGGCGGCGGGCTGCAGGAGTTTGGTGGAGGGCAGATACGCAGGTAGTTGAGTGAGTGGGTTCATGTTGCCTGAATAGGCTGCTAGAGACTGCTGCTAAGCAACCAAGACAGGTGGGCACCTGAGAGTCATTAAGAGCCGGCCTGCAGCAGGATAATGCAACACCTTCAGCCAGTTAAGGCCTGCAGGCCCACTATAAAAGACTTCCCCTCAGGCAAGGCAGGAAAAAGAGGGATGGACCTGGAGAGGAGGATGCACAAAATGGAGGCAAAACAACAGTTTCAAGCAGGAGGGGGCTTCTCCAAGGCCCTATGGAGAAGGGGCTGTGGGAGCGGTTGGGGAAGAAGCCCAAGGAGAGGTTGCTATTCTGTGGGGATGAGGACAAGAGCCCCACTGAGGGCTGTTACTTAGGGCCCTGGGCTGGAACCTGGAGTGAGTGAGTGAGTGCATGGGACCCAGTTCCTCCCAACCCATCCCATGCCTGGTGAGTTGCCACCAGGGAAAAGGGGGACTTTGGACCACGGAAGGGGTTTTCCCTCCAAGCTTGTGACTGGCTTATGATGAAAATGGCTCATTAATGGCAGGGAATCCTTGCCTCTGAGGCTACGTCTAGACTACAAACTTCTTTTGGAAGATGATTTTCCGGAAGAGATCTTCTTTCTTTCTTTCTTTCTTTCTTTCTTTCTTTCTTTCTTTCTTTCTTTCTTTCTTTCTTTCTTTCTTTCTTTCTTTCTTTCTTTCTTTCTTTCTTTCTTTCTTTCTTTCTTTCTTTCTTTCTTTCTTTCTTTCTTTCTTTCTTTCTTTCAGAGAGCATCCACACAGCAAAGGAGCAATGAAAGAGAGTGTCCACACTGATTGGACACTATCTCACATTTCATTTGTGATTACTGTGGATGGAGTGGCCACCAGGACACCTGTGCTTTTTCCTGAAGGCCTCTTCTTTCGAAAAAACACTCTCTTCCGCCTCCACACACACCTTTTTCCAAAAAAGCTTTTTCAGAAGAAGGTTTATGCCTCGTAGAATGAGGATTACCAGTGTGGGAAAAACTGTTCCGTTCTTTCAACTTTCTGTTGAAAGAATGCAATAGCGGTATGGGCGTAAGTATTGTTTTTCCGGAAAAATGGCCGTTTTTCCGGAAAAACTTTTCAGTGTAGATGCACCCTGAGAGAAACAAGAGGCAGTGGGAGTGTCACCATGAGCCTCTGAGGCGTACTGAAAATCCACCAGGAAGCACAGGAGCCAGGGGCAAAGCCAGAGGTCTCCCACACTACATACCTTGGGCTATCTGGCCCGCAAAGTGCTTAAGACACTTTTGAAAGTGGGACTAAGTCAAATATGTGACTTCAGTGTTTTAGGAAATTTTTGCCTTAAGTTCCATTTTCAAACATGTCTCAAGCATTTGGGGGGCAATATTTTCAAAGATACGCAGGCAGGCAAGCCTGCAGATAGTCTCCTGGTGGGATTTTCAAAAGTGCACTCACCTACTTGGATGTTTTTGAAAAAAACACTAGGCATCTCTTTGCATTTTCAGATATCTTAATACCTTTGAAAATCTGGGCCTCAAAGTGCTTAGGAGACTATTGAAAATGACTCACGCTTCATGACTCTTAAAAATTTTACCCTATGTCCCTGCCAAGTTGGAGGTTCTGCAGAAAGAGTATTTAATCAGAGTGCAAAAAGGCACCTGAAAAATATTCAGTAGACACTGTCTTCCCCATGACCTGTGGGGATATAAAGACAAGGCAAAGTACTTCACGTAGGGCATGTCTGTACTGGGAGACTATTTTGAAATAACTAAAATTGATTTATTAACTCCCAAAATAACAAAATCGAAACAGAAGGTCCACACTAAGAGGAAGCATGAAAATTACTCTGAAGTAGGCTCCATTAATATGGACACGCTACCTCAATTTTGAGTCTCAGGAAGCACTGGGGAGCAATTAGTTGGAATTAGTCGGGGGAGTAGTTATTTCCAAATTACAACACTGGAGCATCCACACAACTGCTATTTCGAAATAACTATTCCCTGAGGAAAGCAGGAGTACAGATTTCAAAATAAGCAGCCTGTTATTTCAAAATAACGGGCTTGGTAGTGTGGATGCACCGCTTATTAATTCTACCCCAGAGGGGTTATTTTGAAATAAAGCCTTAGTGTAGACTAGGGCTTAGGAAGGAAAAAAAAATTGTGAAACTATAAAATGAGGAATAAATGGGTAGGTGGCTGTACTGCTGAAAAGGATCACAAACTGAAAATGAGTTAATGTGATGCAGTTACTAAAAAGGCTAATATAATTCTTCCATATATTAAATAGGCATCTCATATGTAAGTCATGGAAGGTAACAGTCCAACTCTATTCAGTACTGGTGATATTTCTGCTGCAGAATTGTGTCCCGTTTTGGGCACTATGCTTTGGGAAAGATGTGGATCAATTGGAGACATTGTAGAGGAGAGCTACTAAAATGAGAGTAGATTTAGAAAATCTACCATGTAAGGAAAGATTTAAAAAATCTAGGCATATTCAGTGTTGAGGGAAAAAAATGATTGCGCGGGAATCTGATAATAGTCTTCATATATGTTCGGGTGGTTACATAGAGGATTGTGATCAGCTGTTCTCCATGGCCACTTGAAGTAGGACAAGAAATAATGGGCTTAATTTAAAGCTAGGGAGATTTAGATTAGATATAAGGGAAAATTGTCTATCAGGATACCTGAATGCTAGAATAGGCTCTCAAGGGAGAGTGTTGAATCCCTATGATTGGAGTATCCTTCCATGGATACTCTAGGTCTGTGGTCCACAGATGCCCAAGGGTCCGCAGAATATGTCTAAAGACTTAGAAAACTGACAGAACAGACTCCAACTACGCGTACAGACAATACAGTTCTGAAGGGGTCTGCAAATGAAAAAGGATTGAGCCCTACTGGTCTAGGTTTACTTGGTCCTTATTGCTCAGGGGACTGTACTAAATGAACCCTTGTGGTCCCTTGCAACTCTGGATTTCTATGGTCCTCTGTGGTCCTTTCCTCCTCTTCCATTCTAACATCAGAATTGGGCTGCATAACTTCAGCACCATCCACACTTTGAAAATCTCTATTTTTTTTCTTTTTAATGGTGGATGAGGCACAATTCTTCCCCACGGGCAGTGAAAGATGGATGGAACCTCAAGGTACCTCCTCTGACCAGTGGCGTTGCAATGCTGGACAGGAGGGATAAGTACAGAAAAATCAGATGCCCATGAAATCCCACCACAATCCTCCACATGTGGATGAATGTGACAGAACAAGAAGGCTTCCTTGGAGAGGGCAGGTGTTGTGATGATCAGGAGGCACCGACTGTGAACAGACAGCCTCTGTCCCACAGAGAAAACAGGCAAAGAATGGGAGAGGAAACCGAGGTGAAGTGACTCATCCAAGGTCAATGGCAGGGCAGGTTCTTTGAGAATATTTGTTAGCTGGAAGCCAGAGAGATGTGGGAAACAACAGCAAGTTGAAAAACAGCCTCTGTTGGTAGAGCCAAGTAGCGTGGCCTTAATTTAAAGGGTCCACCCCATAAGGCATGTTGTATAGGGGGATGTTCCTGAAAAGGGGCACCTGGGAAGATGAGTCGCTTCTGCTGCTCTGAGGCAAGGACTTTTGGAGAGAGAGCTGCCTGCACCAGACCCTCTCATTCTAGATGATTATCAGACTGATAAGTTTACACTGTGGCTGCTCTTTGCAGACTGGGGAGATGTTTGAAGTTGGAGGGGAGCCGTTACAAACCTCCATTCTGCCGCCACACAGCTTCAGTCTGCGGTCAGTCGCTTCTTTAATTTTTTTTTCCATGCAACTGTATCTCAAACTGTTTTTATCCCCCTCCTCCCCCACCACCAATACATGAAAAAACACAAATTAAAAACACAAAAGCACCGTCTGTGACTGCTAGTGAGCCAGCCCCTGCATCTCTCGTGCTTTCTGCTATGATGACTCTTTCCCTAGGAGCTCTTTGTGGTTTAGGACTTACTGAATAATCATATAACGCAGAATACACAGAAAGCCACAGTCCTCTTGTAGAAATGCACAGCTGAGCAGAGGCTGGGCTGCAATTAGAAACATTGTCGCTTTTCTTGTCGACTTTAGGTGATGTTTCATTTATGCATTGAAGGCTGGAAGACCGATTAAACATTTTGTGTGCCAAAGGAAAGGGTACAGTGTGGTTTTAACTAGAGATCAGGTTTGTTTATGGTACTTAGTACTTCAGTTGGCATTTTACATTGAAGCCCTTTACAGTGATTAACCAATAGTCTAGTACAGTATTTCTCAACCTTTTTTTTTTAATAAAGTGACCCCTCTAAAAAAATAAAAAAATATTGTAAGGCTCCCCCCGTACCTACAGTTTTCAGACGCACAAAATGTTTTCTACTATTGCAACACATTTGTTTAAACAACTTAATCCTAGCCAGACGGGTGATGAAATTTTTGGGTGTAAAAAGTACAAAAATAATAAAGCGCTATAAAACTTAAAACAAAAATTCAGTTTTCTACAAGTTTCAGTTGTGTTGATATAGCCCCCGGACTTCTCTCAAGGAGCCCTAAGGGTACTTGTACCACTGGTTGAGAAACACTGCTCTAATATAGAGCTGTTTACTAATAATCATGTGCAATATTTAAGGGTTGTCTCTGATAAATGAGAGTAGCAGCAGACACACAGGATAACACAGGTCAAACAGGTTTCAGAGGTAGCCGAATTATTCTTTTTCAGCAAAAACAATGAGGAGTCCAGTGGCACTTTGAAGACTTACAATTTTATTAGGGCATAAGTGTGCATGAGTGGCAACTCACTTCATCAGACACGGGAAGTGGAAAAATAAAAAAGAAACAGATAGTAAGGATACAGAGATGGGGATGTTGCATCATTGCTAGTTCAATCAGGGTGAATGTGGATAAGAAGCTGAGAATACCTCAAGTAGAAAATTACTTATTGCAATGAGAGCCATTCCCAGATCCATTCTGATGGTGTCCAATTTGCAAATGGATTTCAACTCAGCAGTTTCGTGTTGCAGCCTGGTTTTGAAGTTTTGTGTTTTGGGGGGGGGGGGGGTTGTTTGTTATTTGTGTGTTTTTGTTGGTTTTTTTGTTTGTTTTTGTGTTTTTGCTTGAGGTTGGCAACTTCCAAGTGTGTCCAGGGAGGTTAAAATGGTCTCCCACTGGACTTGGTATGTTACTTTGATGGCTGACTTGTGTCCATTTATTCTGTTACACAGATACTGTCCAGTGTATCGAAGGTACAAGGCAGAGGAGCATTGCAGGCACGTGATGGCATATAACACATTTGTGCATCTGCAGGTGAATGAGGCTTTGATGGTATGGCTGATGTGGTTAGGCCCTATGAGGGTGTCACTTGGGTTAATGGGTGGACAAGAGTTGACAATGGGACTTGTTGCTGGGATTGGTTCCTGGGTTAGTGTTTCTGTTATGGAGTGTGTGGTTGGTGTGAGTACATGTTCCATGTTGGGGGGCTGTCTGTAAGCAAGGACTGGACTGTTTACCTTGTGGAATGTATGCCAAAAGGTGCATAGCACTGTCTGGTTAACATATTAATGTATAAAGATCTCTTAGGCTAGGTCTACACTATAGTCTTTTCTAGGAAAAAGCTACGCGAATTGTGCTCCATTTTTTCCAATTGCTTTTCTGGAAAAGCCTTCTCTTTCGAAGGAGCCCTCATAGAATGAGGTATACAGGACTCCCCAAAACAGCACGTTTGCTCTTACGCAAAAAAAAGCAGAAGAGCAAACTCCTTCCCTGGACGCAGTAGAGTTTTTTTGGGATACCTCTGGTATCCCGGAAAAACCCGCCAGTCTAGACATACTCTTATTTAGTGAAGAAAGACATACTCATGATGGATTTTTCTCTTTGTATCATCTTGGAAAAAAACCAAACAAATCATTAAAGAAAATAAGTTCACTAAATCTTTACTCTCTGCGTACTTTCTCATATATTAATAGTTATTTCCTTCCTTCTTGAATACTAATACAGTATCACACTTAAACCTATAATAGGAGGCACTCACATACACAATGCAAATTAATTCCATGGCTGTAACGATGTCCCCAAATCTTGCTAATAAAGAAATAATTCAATTTGATGGCCATCTTCATTTCTGTCTTGGCCACAGCATGCAAGATTAGTCATACATGTGTTTCACTTCAGTTAACTATTGTGGGCACAAATGCATGTGCTCCACTTAAGTTCATCACTTTGAGCTCCATGGTCTTTTGCCAATCTCAAAAGCCCCCAAGAGTTCCACTCCAGTATACGGGGACAGAGCTAGAGAAACACTTTCTGCTCCAGCTGGCATGGGGAGATGGGCAAAGCTTCCTTGTTAACTTGTGACCCTTGGTCACCTTTAAAACTCCTTATAAATGTCTAGTTTTTCTTTACTCAGCACACAGTCAACCTGTGGAACTCCTTGCCAGAGGATGTGGTGAAGACTAAGACTTTAACAGGGTTCAAAAAAGAGTTAGATAAATTCATGGAGGCTAGTTCCATCAATGGCTATTAGCCAGAATGGGTAGGAATGGTGTCCCTAGCCTCTGTTTGTCTGGAAATGGGTGACAGGGGAGGGCTCATGTGAGGATTACCTGTTGTGTTCCCTCTCTGTGTGACATCTGGAATTGGCCACTGTGGGCAGACAGGATACTGGGCTGAATGGACCGTAGGTCTGACCCAGTACGGCCGTTCTTATTTTCTTAGTGGGTAATATAGGCAAGGGAAGGCATTGCCTTCCCAAAATTGCCTACACTATTCAGCTACCCGGGAGGGGCCACACTGCGTGGCACAGCTCCTCAGTGGCCTGGAAGGGCTGGGACTGTGCCTTGTGGCAGCTCAGCTCCCTGCCAACTAGGGAAGCCAGAGTTGGGTGGGGCTTGTCTGGCGGGGGAAAGTTGTGAAGGGGCATGGTCTGAAGGGAAGGGGTGTGGCTTTGGTTGGAAGGAGTGGGGTTTCAGCTGAGTCTTCACCCACTGTACATGTCCTTTTACCTCTTTGAGGCAGCTTAAGTTTAGCATCTTAAATCTTTGTTTTCGTAAGAGGAGCTGTTCTGGTAGCCAGACCAGCATAGGGCAGCTTCAAGAACTGAGGGATTGCCACTGCTACCTCTCCTCACTATTACCCTTTCTGTGCAGCCCAAAGCACAGGGCCGAAAACGTCTCCGATGAGCAGCAGCTAATCTGGTCACAGCTGATTACCACTGCAGCAGATATAGAAATATAGGCCAACGTTTTCGACCTCGGTGCCTGCAATGGGAAATGTGAGTGCTCAGCACTTTGGAAAATAGGCCACTGATATTGAGATGCCTCGCTTCAGACATTTTAACCATGTGATTTGCCATGTTCAGTCAGTCCACTAGTCTAGCTGGTCTAGCGTCTTGCCCTTGACAGTAGCCAGTGCCCGGTGCTTAAAAGGCCAGGAACTTTTTAACAAAGCACCACGCCAATTGTATAGTACTCTGTATGGAGAAATATATCCAAATCCATTTTGTCGATGCTGGCATATACTGCCTTCCTGTTTCCTTTACTCCCATCCCCTCTTCCCTCTCTCTGCTGTCTCTTGTTATATACTTAGACTGTAATCTCTTTGGTGCAGGAATTGTCTTTTAGTTCTGTCTTTGTACAGTGTGTAGCACAATGAGATCCTGGTCCATGATTGGGGTTCCAAAGTGTTACTGCAATATCAATAATAAATAATTCCCCACCCTCACAGGCAATTATTTTACGCTCCAAACCATCATACTTAATGTTAGCTTAGAATGCATAGCTAGAAAGTTTGTTAGTTGGCCATATGCTTGGGCATTTCATTTTGAAATATGTTTATTTGTGACAGACCCGGAGTAGCTGGCTACAGTAGTTTGATGGACAACCGATATGCCGGGAGCTGGGTGAACGGCTTTTGGTTTCTGGAGTGAACTAACAGAGAATGCTGCCACGTAATCAAGGCAAATATCTGAGGCTAATTAAGAACTTGCCTAAAACAGCAGGATAATCAGACTCTTGCCACCAATTAAGACCTATGGGGCAGCTTTAAAAACCTTCCCCCTGGTAAGGGAAGGGGAAAAGAGACAGACTAAGAGGAGGAAGTGTGCTGCTGAAAGCTGAGAAAGGAAAGATTCACTCAGGTACTAGGGGAAAAGGCTTCTGTATTGGGGCTAGAGGAAAAAACCTGTCAGTCGCTGTCAGGGTCCATGGGCCTGAATCCAGAGTAGCAGGTGGGCCCAGGTTCCCCACAGCCCTCCGCACACCACTAAAATGTCTGACCCTGGAAAAAGGAGGTCCAGGTTGATGGTGGGGGGAGGGTTACGGACTTTGCCAATGATGAAAATGACTCATGGTATGTCTACACTACCCTCCTAATTTGAACTAGGAGGGTAATGTAGGCATACCGCACTTGCAAATGAAGCCCGGGATTTGAATTTCCCGGGCTTCATTTGCATGAAGCCGGCCGGCGCCATTTTTAAATGCCGGCAGTTCGAACCCCGTGCCGCGCGGCTACACACGGCATGGAGTAGCTAGTTCAGATTAGGCTTTCTAATCCGAACTAGCTACTCCGTGCCGCGTGTAGCCGCGCGGCACGGGGTTCGAACTGCCGGCATTTAAAAATGGCGCCAGCCGGCTTCATGCAAATGAAGCCCGGGAAATTCAAATCCCGGGCTTCATTTGCAAGTGCGGTATGCCTACATTACCCTCCTAGTTCGAATTAGGAGGGTAGTGTAGACATACCCTCAGTGAGCTATTACCCTGGCTTCTAGAAAAAGATAAGAGGCAACATAGAAGGTCACAGTGAGCTTCGGAGGCATATAATAACCACCTAGAAGCGCAGGACCCACAGGGCATGGCCGGAGCTTTGCCACAATAAATAAAAATCGTGTATAATCAAGGACATTCTAAAGCATGGTGCATTAGCAGTTACATCATATTTATGTAGTGGCAGGTCTCCAATATGCACCTGTAACTTTGTTTTCCCAAGTATATATTTATTAGACACTATGTGGGCATGTTAAGCATGGAACAAATGTATTCATATTCTCACCTGCACATTATCCACCGACCTAGCTCTGCAGGGGTTTGTCATCATTTCGACAGAACAACAACAGCAAACCCCCGACATGAGCATTCTCTTCTTCGCCAGGTGGCACCTGGGATTACACAAGGGCAGGGACTAAAACTTATATTTGTTATCGTCCATCCTGGATTCGTAGTAGTTTTAAGGACTGATCTGCATTGAACTATCAGGGTAAGATAAGCCCTAAGAGTGGCTATCTGGGATTTCCTGTGTGTAATATTACAAACCAGAGTTTTCTAGTGCAGGTGGTTTCTTATATTTTCTAGGTGGTGAACTGGGACTGAACCTTCAAAACTGATTCAATTCAACATGACTAAAGACTCTATGGAAGTCTGAGTTAAATTCCTCATTATGAGAACAACAAACTTTCAACCAGCTTGTCAAGCTTCCTTAAAGCTTCCTTAAACCTAACCTTTTGTGGCTCCTTTTAAGGCTGGGAAAGTAATTCTGTTTTCTTGCTCATTAAATCCCCTAAACTGCAAACTACACATATGCTTAAGTACCTTCAAGCTCATGATAGCTAGTTCCTTTGACTCCAGTAAGACCACTCATGTACTTTGCATGTGCTAAAGTACTCTATTGTATTGGGGATCATTCACTTCTCTGCTGAGTCTGCCAACAATAGCAGTTAGCATCAGTTTTCATGTGACCCTGGCATTAACATTTAAAAGGCAATCAACTGTCTTTCAGGACCACTGTAAAATATCCCCATGTATTTTGACTTCTTGTTTTATCTGTGTTTTATATACCTATAACTAAAACTAACTTACTACAAACAAACACACACACACATACGGTTGCCATTGCTACGGCTTCTACCTTTCCAAACCCAACATTTGCAAGTAATTAAATGCACTTTATAATACATTTCTGAACATTGCTAACTATTGTCATCTAGAGAGTAACAATTTTTTCTCTTTCTAAACCCCTTTTTCAATAAAAAAAAACACTAACCAAAATAAAACTTTGAAGATTTTTTTTTCAAAACCTAAAAAATTTCTACCCGTTTTGTCAAAACCCATGAAAACAGAGATATATTTATCAAAATATTTCATAGGGAAGGAAAGATAATGTACGCATATGACAGAATATACCTTTTATTTACACCCTACACAGTGTTATAATCTTTGTACAACGTATGCCTTGTAAAGTATCATTTGGAAACTCATTATTTGCTGGACATTATTTGTCCTGAAAACACGTGTAGCAACTCTGTGCATGAAGTTAAAATTTCCCTGTATGATGCTATTAACACATGTTCCAAACCCCACAACCCTGCCCAAGCTGACAATAGCAAACAGGTCTATCCTAAAAAAGGATTGTGTGCTCTCCATAATTTTCATTTAAGCAGTAACTAGAGTCATCAAGCACAAAGGAGAATGAAGCAAGTTCAAACAGGTGAGAGAAAGCTGCGGGGAACATCTTTTCGCATAGACTTTTTGCCACCTGAATCTCAGCTAGAAATGTTTTTCAAGAGGGGGACTGAAACTATAAAAAGGGGGGACAAACACCCCAAACCCCTCTTCCCCCCACCTATCATATTCCTGGCACATGAAGAGACAAAGAAAACAGTCATTGGACTTTGGGAGAAGAGATCCTGTCCAACGGCGTTTGGTCAATAAAAGCATACGGTAAGAAAGCTTGCTCAAATCTGATATAGTTTATGTTAGGTGTTAGCAAATGTCTTATATTTATCTTTCTTGTAGCCATTTCTGACTTTTATACCTCATTACTGGTATGCATTTAAAACAGTAAAACAAGCTTATTAACTTCAAAGAAAATGACTATTGAATCCAGTGTGTTTAAATTGAGGTGTCTGGGAAATTCTATTTGGGGTAAAAAGCTATGTGCAAATTAGTCTTTTCAAGAAATAACAGATTTGTTGGGATCACCCTGCAGTATAACCAGGGCCAGAGAGAACCAGAGTGTAACCCAAGCGTAGCTGGTAGGCTGCCGTTACACTCAGGATATGGCTTGCATGCTGGAAGGCCCACAGGAGAGCTACACCAACAAGACATTGAGGGCACGTCTAGACTGGGGGGGAGGGGGTTTCCGGGATACCACTGCATCCAGGGAGCGCATTTGTTCTTCCCTTTTTTTTGCTTTGCAGAAGAGCAAACACGTTCTTTTGGAATCCCTGTCTTCCTCGTAGAACAAGGAAGAAGGGATCTTCTGAAAGAGGGGGATTTTCCGAAATTCAGCCCAGTGTAGAAGGGCCAAATTTTGGAAAAGCCTCTTCTGAAAAAAAATTGGAAAAGGGTACACAAAATGCGGAGCACATTTTCCAAAAAAAAGCTCTTAGTGTAGACCTAGCCTGAGAGAGCACCCAAGACTGCAGGGAGGCATCAACAGCTGCTCATTAGTCCAGGCTGTACCCCCATAGGTCACAGTGCTGAAACTCCAATCTTTAACAAAAGCAGCAATGAAAAAAATAAAGTTCAAAAAGTGTTGGCTCACTCCATTACACATCCTAGGCAAAACATGGCCAGTACTGCCTTTTGGGCCAGTAAGAATGAGTCACTCTGGAGTGACCTTGCAGTAGTGAACAGGGAAAACAACCAACCAGACTTTACATTTATTTCGAATGGAGCCATTTCAATTTTCCTACTTTAACCGTTTCGTTTTGAGTGCAGCTCTCTTTCTTTGTGGGGCTTTTCTGTGAGGTCAGTAGTAAAACTTCCATTTACTTTCATGCTGCAGATGAGTCACTTAGTAAAAAGAGAAGAAGGTCCAGAGTTTGACTGGCCTCACAGTATACTCTCTGCCTCTCTTAGCACAAGGGCTCAATAGTGGAAGATCCGACACCAATTCTACTGGTTGCATAAGATATGTGAACACACAAGGGGCCGTGTGTACGTCCATAGCTTCAGAGAGTTGAAAATCAGAAGGAACTGTTAGAACATCTGGTCTGCCTTCTCGTATAACACAGGACCTTAATTTCACCCAGTTAGCCTCATACAGACAGTATCTCTTCAGTTACACCAAAGCATTCATTTCCTTGGCGGACTAAACGGTCATGTGGCACAGACAGAGAAGGGGAGAAATGGTTGTATCACCCATGACCGAGGGCAGGGAATTGATTAGATAACTTTGTCCAGAGGAATCGGGCAGGCCCATGGGATGACATTTTCCCCTAAGGTTTATAGTGCAGTGGAATGACTTTTCTAATACAAAACGAGTCTGAGGAACCATAGTGGTGACAGCAGCCGCCCCTCCCGCCAAGACCGGCACTGCAGTTAGATGGCTATGTAGGAGACCCCAGGGTTGTAACACGGTAATGACAGGGAAAGCCCACCCCACGCAGAGTAGGACTCCCCCAGCAGCACAGACGTTACCCTGGAAAAGCCAGTTTCTACTATGGCCACAGAGAACATTAAACTTCCATGACCGTCTCAGAACACCACCGGGGAAGTACACAGGCCCTTCTAGTAGCTGCAAGGCAGGCGAGCCAGCTACGGTGCCAGCTGCAGGTGAAGGCCCCAACATCTGCGCGGTTTGGGATCTGCTTCTTCCAACTTGTCCTCTGCATCCACATGTTTGACAAGCTACAACCCCTGCCAGTTCTGTCCCAACTCCCGCCCTGCCTCCCAGAAGGAAGATGTAACACCACTTCAAGGCAACAGGTGTCCTGCATGTTTTGAGGCAGTCCTCCCTTTCTGTGTGATTTTACTCCAGGTAGGAGCGGCTATGTCCCACAGTATTGAGCATCTAATTCCGTTGTTACGAGCATAGTGTGTTACACATTTCATAAGCCCTGCCCGGGAGGCGTCTAAGTTAAGTCACAGTCTCTGAGCTGAAGCATGCCATTGCCGTGCCAGGAAAAGAAAAAGAACACGCTCGCTCTTCCTTAGCACATCAGAATTTGATACCCTCTGAGGCTTGTCTCTGACTAAATTTAAATTTTCACAATAGCTCAGCTAGGGCGGGGGAGGGGTGTTGCAGGAAAGGAACAGATACCAGTGACTTTGATTTTTTGGCCTATAATGACCTTCTTCCACAGAAATCTCACCCCAGTACGAATGGATCTCTGAATGTGCTTGCGTGTCCATAATGTCCATTTAATAACAAATCAGGCTGTCCAGAAAAGGTATGTAAGGAGGTAGCCTTATGCTTTTGGCCCAGAGTGAAAGACAGGGGGTAGTCTATTATAATGCTTTTCTCTAATAGTTGAAGAGTCCCAGCTAGGAGTCCTCCCCCTACCTTAAAAACTTGCAAGCAAAGTGGTGATCTGATGGTTTGTGCCCAGGCCTGCTAATCTAGTGGTACCATCACTTACCAGTCAATGAGACAATTTCCCGAGGTTGTAGATGCTTATTAAGAGTGTGTGAAAACAGCCAACTTCCTATTGTGCCCTCGGCAAGGGAAATCCCTCTTCTGCAACAGCAACGTGCCGCTGTTGCCAAATGACAGCCTTCCATTGCTGGCGTCATTCAGTCTAGACTTCAGCAGGAGAGCGATGCAGCTGCAAAAAAGGATCATCTCTGTAGGGCTGTGCTAACAGAAGGGTTGTAAGAAGGAAATGAGAGGTGATTTCTCTTTGGCACAGCTGAGGCCTATCCCAGAGTTCTATGTCCAATGTTGGTCACCATACTTTAGGAAAGATGTCAGCCTATTGGAGAGCACCCAGAGGAGAGCAACAAAAATGGTAGAATGTTTAGATAACTTTTCCTCATGAATCAGGTTAAGAAAACTTGAGAGTAGACGACAAGGGGGGACTTGATCGTCTTCCCATACATTGGGGGCTTTTATCAAGACCACTGCAGGTAGGACAAGAAGTAATGGGCTTACTCTGCAAGTACGCAGACTTACGTTAGACGGAGGGAAAACTTTCTAACTCTATGGGTAGTTAAGATCTGGAATTGGCTTCCAAAGGAAGTTGTGGAATATCTCTCCCTAGGGTTTTTTAAGAGCAGGATGGAAAACACGGCGCCAGGGATGCTTTTAGTTTTACTTGGTTCTGCCTTGGTGCTAGACTGGATTTGGTCACCTCTTGAGATGAGCTCTCTTGCAGTCCTACAATTCTATGAGTAAGAATCAAGAGGAGATAAAATAGGCTGGGTAGAATCTAAAGTTATCTCCATCACATTTTTCACTAATCTAATGTTTGACTCGGGGCTTGAGTGAAACAAAGTGTTCAGAGGCAGTGTGATTCAGTGAATAGGGCACTGGCCCAAAAAATCAGGATACCTGGTTTTAGTTCCCTGCTCCTGAGGCATTGCATGATGCTGAGCAATGACCTTAATCTCTGTTTCTCCTCCCACATTTTATCCCTCTGATCTATTTGCATAAACTCTCTCTCAGTATGTGTATGGTACCACATCTAGCTAGTGTACCAAAGCGCTAATAGGTTGATAGCCACTGACTATGTACCATCCTGATCTATGAATGTATGGCTAGCATGTTATATTTATGTGTTGTCATCCTGATACATCTTGGCTGTGTCTACATTGGCATCCCTTTCCGGAAAAGGGATGCTAATGAGACACTTTGGAATAGCAAAATCCACGGGGGATTTAAATATCCCCCGCGGTATTTGCATTAACATGGCTGCCGCTTTTTTCCGGCTTGGGGATAAGCCGGAGAAAAGCGCAAGTCTAGACGTGATTCTCCAGAAAATAAACCCTTTTCCGGAGGATCTTTTATTCCTATTTTCAAGTATATATTCAAGTAGGAATAAAAGATCCTCCAGAAAAGGGTTTATTTTCCGGAGAATCACGGCTAGACTGGCGCTTTTCTCCAGCTTATCCCCAAGCTGGAAAAAAGCGGCAGCCATGTTAATGCAAATACCGCGGGGGATAGTTAAATCCCCCGCGGATTTTGCTCTTCCAAAGTGTCTAATCTGCATCCCTTTTCCGGAAAAGGGGTGCAGTGTAGACACAGCCCTTATGTTTATCCCAGAGACTGTCCCTCAAAGGGCACATCAAATATTTCAAGTGCTCTGAGTGAATTTTCCACAAAGATGATCAACTAAGTGTCAGATTTCAGAAAATGTATGATTTTTATTAGCTTCTATGTGGCTTTCTACATGGACTCCAAGGCTACAGCTATACCATGGAGCCATTCTGGGAGACAGGAAGTATCCCAAAATAGCTATTCCATGTCTTTTGAGCAAGCCTGTTATTTTGAAATATAATTGGCTTGCTATTCTGACGTCCCTATAAACCTCGTTCCACGAGGAGTAACAGTACGTTTACACTGCAACACTATTTCAAAATAACTAGCGCTATTCCAAAATAACTTAGTTTGAGTTTACACAGCAGGCAGTTATTTTGAAATAGTGTCAAAATACTGTTAAGCTGAAGGACTTCTTACTCCAATTCCCGTAACCCTCATTGTACGAGGGATAAGGGAAATCGGAGGAAGAGAGCTTATTTTGAAATAGGGAGTGTCTACACAACACTTACTTCGAAATAGAGCAATTTCAAAATAAGCTACGCAATTGATGTAGCTCAATTTACCTAGCTTATTTCAAGTTAAGCCCTGCAGTGTAGATACACTTTAAGGAACGTTTTGGAATAGTGCCCTATTTTGAAATTTGGCGCTCTGTAGACAGTGCCAAATTTTGAAATAAACTATTTCAAAATTAACTTGAAATAAGCTATGCAATTTGTGTAGCTCAAATTACGTAGCTTATTTCGAGCTCCGGGTGCAGTGTAGAGTCACCCTAATTGGACTGCCTCAGGGGGATAGCTGTGTTCGACAGTAACTTTAAAAAGGAGTAATCCTATGGCACTTTAGAGACTAACAATATGTATATATAGTATCATGAGCTTTTGTGGGCACAACCTAATCAAGATCATCAAGCCTGCAACTTGTTCTTGTTCTGAATTGGCTTTAATGAGGCCGTACAGGGGTCTACTCTGAACTGTTCTTGGTACAGGATAGAAACTTTACAAAGCTCTGGGCGTAGTCTTGCCAGCAGAGGTGAGTTTGAAATGATTGCTGTCTAAGGGTATGTCTGCATTGCGGGCTTAAGTCGAATTAAGTTAGGCAACTTCAGCTACGTTAATTGAGTAGCTGAAGTCGAAATAGCTTAACTTGGCTTTAGGTGCTTTCTTGACAGCAGGAAGTTGAAGGAAGAACACTCTTCCTTTGACTTCCTTTACTCTTCACGAAATGAGGGTTACAGAAGTTGGAATAAGAAGCCCGTTATTTTGAAATTATTTTGAAATAATGGGCTTGCTGTGTAGACGCGCACTGTGTTGTTTCAAAATAAGCATGCGGTGTAAATTAATTCCACGTCAAACCTACTAGCGGAGGAGCTTGGAAGTGCTTCCCTCAAGGAAGGAAACACAGTTTGACTTGGAGTCTTCACTACTGGACTCCCACAGACATGGGCTGGCCCTGCTCTCATTGAAGTCTATAGTCTCCTGTTGATTTCAGTGGGTCCTGAGATTCACTCTAGGCTTCCATGGAGTGGATCTGGCTGCAGGCCAACCATTTGTGTGGTCAGACTTATACAGACACAGACATAGCTACCCACAACCAGTGAACATAGACTAGTCGTTTATTGCTTGCTTTTTTGGATTCTTGTGTGTGTTGCAAGCTCTCATGATTTTTTTTTTATTTTATAATGGAGATTGCCTATCTCCTAGAACTGGAAGGGACCTTAAAAGGTCATTGAGTCCAGTCCCCTGCCTTCACAGCAGGACCAAGTACCATCACCAAGTACCATCCCTGATGATTTTTTGCCCCAAATTCCTAAATGGCCTCCCCAAGGATTGAACTCACAACCCTAGGTTTAGCAGGCCAATGCTCAAACCATTGAGCTATCCCTCCTCCCTAGACTATTAGGGTGTGTCTAGACTACTTAGTTTTGTTGACAAAAGTGGACTTTTGTCGACAAAACTATACCTGCGTCTACACTACCGCTGAGTTCTGTCGACATAATGTCGACAGAACTCAGCAGTTTTGTCGACGCTGGTAAACCTCATTTTACGAGGCATAACACCTTCTATCGACAGAGTTCTGTCGACAGAAGGTGTTATTGCCTGTAGGGTTGTGTCTAGACTACAGGGTTTTGTCGACAAAGCAGCTTGCTTTGTCGACAGAACTGAATGTGTCTAGACGCTCTATGTCGACAGAAGTTTTGTCGACAGTATCTGTCGACAAAACTTCCGTCGACAAAACCCTGTAGTCTAGACGTACCCTTAGTGCTAGTCTTCTGATATTTGGGGCTTTTCTTTAAACCTTGCCCCTGGAGTTATGAATCTTAGCTTTTACTTGGGTGTGCAGGAGGGGAAGTAAGTTTCCGGGCCTCAGAGTCCATGGTCTTGAGGACTTGAACACCAGAAGAAAAATAGCCCCAACACTTATTTGTAAAAATGACCTGGGAATACTTGCATTGGGCAGTTCTAGGTTAAAATAAGGGGGCAAGAATATACATGAAGGAAACAAGCACTGATGCTCAGATGCTATGGTGATCAGCATGATATAATAACCTATGTAAAACAGAATAGCCTCATACATGAAGTTCACACTGAACGAGATCTAGGCTGCTCACTGAAAAATGACGCAGGGATTTCTGTGAGTATTTTCTGTACTATAGGGTAAAAGTGGGCCAGAATCTCTCATCAGTATTGATGTGTGGAATTGATCCAGTAACAAGGTATTGTTCAAAACCACACTTGTGTCTCCTATTTTTTCATTTTAGAAAGCAATAGATGTGGCAGCTGGCACTGGAGTTCCAAAGGGCAGATAATTTTAGCTGGCACTCTGATTCCATGGAAGCAAAACTTCCATTGATTCTGACAGGGAGTCTTGTCTGAGGAAGAAAGGCAGATGGGGGGGGGGAGGGCCTTGTGTTTACTCTGAGGCTATGTCTACACTATCAGTTTTTGCCGGAAAAGGCAATGCAGATGAAGCGCTGCTTAGCATTTTGTCACATTTCATTTACATAATCTATTCGACCCATTTTTGTGCAAAAACCCCTTGCACAAAAATGGCTCAAATAGATTATTCAAATGAAGCGCGGCAAAATGCTAATCGGCGCTTCATTTGCATACTCTCTGCTGACAAAAGACGGCACTGTAGACAAAGCCTGAAAGTTTATCAACCTGACCTGCAGGGGGGACAGGGAGATCTGTGTGGGGTTCTCAGAGTAAGAATCCACACAGGAGCCAGCTGTAGGATTGGTTTCTTTCTGGGGTAGCTGTAGATGGTTTGTTGTGCATGTGGGAGAAAAGTTTAAAGACTTGAACCTTACAATTCTGTTGTTTCCAGCGTTGCTGAATCCATGTGTTCACACTGCATTAGAATAACATAAAAATCATGGAGATTTAATATATACACACATGCAATTACAATTTGGGTTCTTTTTCTTCAGATTAGGGTTTTTGAACTTTTCCTCAAAACATTTTTTTAAATGAAAGCCGAGATTCGCCCTAAAACCTCAGCTCCTGGAGTAACGTAATCACAGAAACCACCAAATAGCAGAAGTTGTGAGAGCTGGAGATGCTGCATTTGTGAAGTGCTCTGAGGCTTCTGGGTATTTGCACCTAAAAACCGAAACATTTATTTTAAATGATTCAGTCCTTCCGGAGCTTCCACATTCTTGATCAAAGATAAAAGGAAAAGGTGGAGAGACAGCAGGCCGGACTGGCTACGTCCTGCAGTAGCCATTTCTCATCTCCCCCTGGAAAAGCAGTGAGTAAACTAATAGTCACGGTCAACATTCTTTTACCTGCTCCCCTCTGAGGAGGGACTGAGGGAAAAGGACAACGGGGGAGTTGGAGGGAACACCACATCTATGGGCAGTTGGTTAGGCCCTGCCCTTCCAGAGAGGTGGGGTAGTGTGCCATGCATGCACCACCCCCAAAACCATGGGGGGGAAGAGGAGCGGGTAGGAGTGTGCTCACTCCAGCCTCCTTGGCCCTGGGACACTGGGGAGGGAGGAAAGTGCACCGCGCCACCCAGCCCTAGAGCACAGGAGGCGGGCGCAGCGCATGGCCCAGCCTCTCTAGCCCTGGAGTAGTGGGGGAGAGAGGAGGGCACATGGTGTGGCCCAGCCTCTTCAGCCCCAGAGCATAAGGGGAGAAAAGAGGGCACGCCATGTAGCCCCAGCCCCGGAGCACCAGGAAGACGGGTGTTGGGGGCAGCAACACTCCTCCTGCAGAATGCCTACAGCAGGAACTTTGGGGGCGGAGCGTGGCAGGGCAGTTTGGCAGTTTGGGAAGTCAAAGCCTTTCCCCGCCTCGGATACCACCCGCCCATGACAGCACCTGTCATTCATGTGCCAGTGCGGGCTGGATTGCAGGATCTCTGCACAAAGGGCCTCCTTGTCCGCTACATTTGTCTCTGCTCACCTCAGCAGAAGAGGTTTAATAAAACTCTAAGTAAGTGCCTGCAAAACCATGTCCCATTTATGGGGAAAAGCTCCCCATGCTCTGAGGGGCACACTCTTCAGCTGTCAGGGTGGAAAAGCCCCCAAAGTTCGTACTTGTGGCATTTCCTCTCAGTCGCTGTTGTGGAGGATGTAACCCCCCGACCGTCATGGATGTTGCCATGGAGCTGGGTTATCTAGGCCGGAGCAGAGCTCTTCGACACTCCTGAATAGCTAACTTGATGGCAGCTATGCGGGCAGAGCATCGTATGTCAACCATGGCCTCCATGCTCCTTCAGGGAGATGGATGTTACGTGAGGCAATGCTGACAGTTATTGTTAACTTGCTCCAGGATTTGCCACAAGGTATTCCTGAAGGTAGGAATAAGAGAGCCTCTGGAAAAGGGCTTTATTCCGGAGGATCGCGCCAGTCTAGACGCTTTTTTCCGGCTTTTCCCCAAGCCGGAAAAAAAGTGGCGGACATGTTTATTTAAATCCCCCGGGGGATATTTAAATCCCCCGCTGATTTCCCTATCCCAAAGTTAGAAATTAGCATGCCTCTTCCGGAGAAGGGGCCAGTCTAGACGTAGCCAATGTGTTTATTTGGAGAATGTCATCAGGACGATAGCTGTGTGTGCCCTGCTTTCCTCATGCCCCCTGCCAAAATGCACTGAAGGAAATCACTTTTATCCTCTTCAGTATTGCACAACTATTTGTACCCGTGCAGAATCAATGCAGCCGTGGTGTAGTGTGTCAGGCCTGCTTTTGCACTTATAAATTACTAAAGGTGAAGGAGAACTGAGAACCAGGCTGTTTCTTTTTCATATGTATGAGCCTTTATATTAATAGTTTCTTCTGTATTATTAAAATGGCAACATTTGCTGTGTTGCTACGAAGGTGTCATTTTTATTATTCCACAGACGCCTCCTTTTCTAAGGGCCTGATTAAAAAATCGGTGGATGTCACTACACGCACTCCAACTTGCCACTCTAAGAATGCATTGAGCCCTGTCAAGGGCAGACATTTCTGTAGGGATCATGGTTGCAAACTTCATTTCACAACATCATCTCCTTTGCTTAGGAAAGTAATGTGATTCTCATTGTGCTGTGCCACACACCGGCTACGCAATAGCTGACTAATTAGGCCAGACTTCCCTAACTTGGCACTAAAGCAATTCAGATTTCAAATAGCCTCTTGAAATAAGCACTTTTATGCTGGAAAACAGCACATATGTTTCTGTATGGATAATGAGCTTTGCCAGCACGAGCAATTGCATCTCCAACAAGCATCTGGTCATCCTGCGTTCATGTTTTAGAGGAAGACTTGCTTTAAATCACCACACTGTTCTAGCCACAAGCTTCCCTGCTTTGCAATCTCACTTTTGACATGGGCATACAAACAGCTTGGGTCCTCTGAAGATATGTAGTCACCTCACTGCCACTTGTACCTAACTCCCAGGGTATGTCTACACTGCTCCTCTCTTGTGCAAAAGCCTAAGCAAATGAAGTGCGGATTAGCATATTGCCATGCTTCATTTGCATAATTAATTAGCAGCCACTTTTGCGCAAGAGGCTTTTGCGCAAAAAGGATGTGTGTAGACAACTCCTTTTTGCTCAAAACCCCCCTCTTGTGCAAGAGCCGTTCTTTCTCATTTTTTCAGCTCTGTGTCTGATCATTGTGTTCTTCACTATAGTTTCAAACAGTTGGCCTTGTCCTGAAGTCTGGCTTACTGGCCTGTGTTTTTTCTGGGATCACTTCTGGAGCCTTTTGCAAAAATTAGTGTCATCTGGTACAGTCATCTGGTACAGAAGCTGATTTAGATGACAGGTTACATTCCATAGTTAGTAGTTCTGCAGTTTCATATTTGAATTCCTTCAGAACTCTTGGGTGAAGACCAGCTAGATCTGATGACTTATTACTCTGTAAGGGTATGTCTACACTACAAAGTTAGTTCGAACTAACGGATGTTAGTTCGAACTAACTTTAATAGGTGCTACACTAGCGCTCCGCTAGTTCGAATTTGAATTGAACTAGCGGAGCGCTTAGTTCGAACTAGGTAAACCTCATTTTACGAGGACTAACGCCTAGTTCGAACTAGCTAGTTCGAACTAAGGGCTGTGTAGCCCTTTAGTTCGAACTAGTGGGAGGCTAGCCCTCCCCAGGTTTCCCTGGTGGCCACTCTGGCCAACACCAGGGAAACTCTATGCCCCCCTCCCGGCCCCGGACCCCTTAAAGGGGCACGGGCTGGCTACGGTGCCCGTGCCAGGTGCAAGCCTGCCAGCACCCAGCTAGCAGACCCTGCACCTGGCACGGCACAGAGCCACCCACCCGATGCCCCCCAGCCCACCCCCTCTTGCCGGGACCAGGCTGGCGGCTCCCGGGAGCTTGCCCTGGACCGCAAGAGGCGGGCACCTTCCTGGGCTAGTGCGGACATCATGGACCTCGTCCACGATCTCCGCACTAGGCACAGGAAAGTAGCCGTCTAGGGCAGGAGAGCTGCCAGCCTGGCCACCCAGGAGCAGGTGTGCATGAAAATCAAGGGGGTCCACTGAGACCCCCGACCCTGAGCCCTGAGCTTACAATGGCCGTACTGGGTCAGACCAAAGGTCCATCTAGCCCAGTAGCCTGTCTGCCAACAGCGGCCAACCCTAGGGACCCTGGAGGGGATGGACCGAAGACAATGACCAAGCCATTTGTCTCGTGCCATCCCTCTCCAGCCTTCCACAAACTTTGGGCAGGGACACCACTCCTACCCCCTGGCTAATACCACTGCATGGACCCAACCTCCATGATTTGATCTCACTTCCCTTTAAACTGTGTTCTAGTTGTAGCCTTCACAGCCTCCTGCAGCAAGGAGTTCCACAGGTTAACTATTTGCTTTGTCAAGAACAACAACTTTCTCTTACTAGTTTCAAGCCTGATACCCATTCCTTTCCTTTGGTGTCCTCTAGTCCTTCTTTAGGGGAACTCAGGAAGAACTTTTCTGAATGCACCCTCTCCACCCAAGCCCTGCTTTTAGAGACCTCTATCCTGTCCCCCCTCCGTCTCCTCTTTTCTAAGCTGAACAGTCCCAGTCTCTGTAGCCTTTCTTCATCTGGGACCTGTTCCCAACCCCTGATCATGTTAGTTGCCCTCCCCTCTCCCAGCCTTTCTCTTCCCCTCTCCCACCTCCTTTTCCCAGTCTCCCCCAGTTTTTTTCAATAAAGACAGAGTCAATGTTGGAAGAAACGTTATCTTTATTTTGTACATCAATAAGAAGGGGGGCTAGGGAAGGGTAAGTGGAAGGAGGTGAGGGAGGAATGGGGTACGAGCCCCCGATGGGGAGGACTGGGCTGGCTCTGCGGGCTTCTGGGGGTGGAAGCTCTCCTGCAGCCCCCCAATTACTCCCTCTCCCCAGATGGCAGCCTGCGGCAAGTGCAGCCGGGCTGATGGCCGAGTGGTGTGATGTGCCCAATGTGGGCACTCAGGGCACTCCAAGCCAGAACTTCTTTGCAAGTGGGGCACCTCTTAGAACTGTGTGTCCGGGGTGGGGGTCGGGACCCTTTAAGCGCAGCCCTCGGCTAGCCTGAGACAGCATCTCCATGCTCTAAGTCCTCCTTTTATGCCCTGCCGGCACTGCTTCCGGCCATCCTTAAGCCCTGTTCAGAGTCCACTCAATGTGGACTTACTAGTTCGAACTAGCAAAACGCTAGTTCGAACTAGTTTTTAGTTCTAGATGCGTTAGTTCGAACTAGCTTAGTTCGAATTAACTAATTCGAACTAAGTTAGTTCGAACTAGCGCTGTAGTGTAGACGTACCCTATGGTACTAATATGTTCTACAACCTCCTCTACTGACACCTCAATCTGGAGCAGTTCCTCAGCTTTGTCACCTAAGAATGGCTCAGATTTTTGATCCTCCCTCAAACCCTCAGCCATGAAGACGGATGCAAAGAATTCATTTAGTTTCTCCACAATGACCTTGTTGTCCTTGAGTGCTCCACTAGCACCTCAATTCTCCAGTGGCCCCACTGACTTTAGCAGGCTTCCTGCTTTTGTTATGCTTCGTGTTTTTACCGTTACTTTTTGAGTTTGGACTAGCTGTTCTTCATAGTCTTGTTTGGCCTTCATAGAATCATAGAATACTAGGACTGAAAGGGACCTCGAGAGGTCATCAAGTCCAGTCCCCTGCCCTCATGGCAGGACCAAATATTGTCTAGACCATTCCGATAGACATTTATCTAACCTACTCTTAAATATCTCCAGAGATGGAGATTCCACAACCTCCCTGGGCAATTTATTCCAGTGTTTGACTACCCTGACAGTTAGGAACTTTTTCCTAATGTCCAACCTAAACCTCCTTTGCTGCAGTTTAAGACCATTGCTTCTTGTTCTATTCTCAGAGGCCAAAATGAACAAGTTTTCTCCCTCCTCCTTATGACACCCTTTTAGATACCTGAAAACTGCTATCGTGTTCTCCCTCAATCTTCTCTTTTCTAAACTAAACAAACCCAATTTTTTCAGCCCTCCTTCATAGATCATGTTCTCTAGATCTTTAATCATTCTTGTTGCTCTTCTCTGGACCCTCTCCAATTTCTCCATATCTTTCTTGAAATGCGGTGCCCAGAACTGGACACAATACTCCAACTGAGGCCTAACCAGAGCAGAGTAGAGTGGAAGAATGACTTCTCGTGTCTTGCTCACAACACACCTGTTAATGCAGCCCAGAATCATGTTTGCTTTTTTTGCAACAGCATCTCACTGCTGACTCATATTCAGCTTGTGGTCCACTATAACCCGTAGATCCCTTTCTGCCGTACTTCTTTCTAGACAGTAATACTTTAACACTTCACTTGCCGGAGTTTATACTTTCTATTTTCTACAGAGGGTTTTTAACTTCCACTTTTTCATCTCCAATGGCTGCTTCTACTTTGTTATTTAGTCATCATGACCCTTTTTTGTTGTTCCTCTATGTATTTTATTTGGGGTATACTTTTATATTGAATTTCTATGATGGTGTCTTTAAAAAGTTTCTATGTAGTTTGCATGGATTTCACTTTTGGCACCGTGTATCTTTTTAAAGTTCTGTTTAACGTCCTCATTTTTGTGTAGTACACCTTTCTGAAATGACATGCTACCATGGTGTGCTGTTTTAGTGTTCTTCCCCCACTTCTGGGCACATTAAATTTAATTACTTTGTGGTCACTATTGCCAAATGATTTCGCTAGATTTGCCTCTTGAACCTGATTCTGTACTCTACTTAGGACTAAATTGAGAACCGCCTCTTCTCTTGTGGGTTCCACGTACCAACTGCAAGAAACTTTATCTCTGCATCCCCTCATGAGGTAATATGCGTATCATTTAAATCCCCCATTATTATTGAATTGTCTATTTGATTAGTCGTGCTAATTCACGATCACCATCCTGGTCACATGCAAATATCTAACCTCACATTACTGAAGTAGAAGCTTAGTCACAGAAGGATTAGAACCAGTACCTTCAAGTGTGTGGAGGGGCACAGGTGGCAGGTTGAGTACTCCAGCTGGTGCTTAGCAGATTTTTAGAACAGCTTGTTAGTTGTGCCAACCTCCCCAAGTGCGCCGTGTGGTGAGGAATTCCATAAACCAGTTTTGGCCATGTTTAAGGAGCTAACCGCTCAGCCAACTGTTTCAGTAATGCTCACAGACATGGGGGTCACCTAGGTGTTTCTGGTTTAGCCATGTCAGGAGCAGGATTACATCAGCAGACACAAATTAAGCCCTGCAGGGCTGAATCTCTATTCTTGCTCTGCAATAACATGCATGGGAATTCCTACATCTACACTGCACATTTATTTCGGAATAAGCTATTCCAGAAGATATATTCTGAAATAGCTTATTTTGAAATAGAGCGTCTACACCACAGAAAAGCCACATAACTAGTCCAAGTTAGGTTCCCCTAATGTGGACACGCTACCTTGAATTAAAGCCCCAGGAAGCACTGGGGAGAAATTACTTAGAATGGCCCTGGGGAGAAGCTATTTAGAAATAGCAGCAATGGAGTGTCCACACACTCCCTATTTCGAAATGGCTACTTCAGAAGAGGAGTTATTCCTCATGGAATGAGGGTTACAGAAGCCAGAATAAGCAGCCCATTATTTCGATGTTATTTTGAAATAATGGAAGTGCTGTGTAGATGCACACTCTGTCTAAAAAAGCCCGCAGTAGACATACTGTGAAGAGACAGCCTAATTCCACTGCTCAGTGATAGGACAGAGAACAAGTGTTGCACGGGAAGGGGCGGGATATGGTTGAGTTGCAGTGTATGGAACCAGCCAGTCAAAACCAGGCAAGGAGAAGACAGAGGGGTTTGAGCTCTGTGTTCTGGATGGGGATGCATCCCTGTTCAACCTGCGGACATGCTCACATTTCTGGCACATCGGTGGGGCCAGGAGAATCATAGGGTCGAAGGCCAGAAGGGAGTATTTTGATCCTCTAGTCCGATCCCCTCCATAGACAGAGCATGGGACTGCCACAAAATAAGTCCATTCCAACTAGAGCAGATTGTTAAAAAAAGATGCAGTCTTAAAAGTTGCCAGTGGTGGAGAATCCACCATGAGTCTTGGCGAATCTTTTCAGTGATTAACTTTCTAATGTCCCCCGCTGTTAAAAATGTACTTCCTATTAATAGTCGGACTTTGTTTAGCTTCCATTTCCAGTCATTGGATCTTGGGATAACATCTTTTAGTCCATCAGACTTAGTCCTCCTTACCCAACCCCTGGCTTCCTTCAGACCCTTCTTTGTTTCCACTGTGAAATGGGCACAAATCTTCTTCACGACCTGAGGGCAAAGTTGCCTCGTGATTCTTTGGACGTGGTGTGAGTGATTTGGAGTGAGTATAAGTAGCAACGTCTGCAGGCAATGCCTTCGTTGTTCTCTGGATATGTCATAATGAGAGAAGAGTGTCCTTTATATCCTACCTCTCCCTTATTTAATGTTCCACATGCAAAACTGTCTGGAATCTGCCATGCCTGCGACCCCAGTGATGTATGCAGGTCATTGGTGTTTCCTAAAATGTGCCCCCATTTTTACGGGATGCATATCCTCTTGCAGACAAAGAATGTCACCGCGACCTCTCACTGGTGTACATTTCCTCTTGGCAATACTCTGCCTGCAGCTAGCTGGAGACGAGTGTCATGGATTAGGTGAAACTTTGCCTTGACCTGGCCTGATAACCTGGGCATGTCTAATGTTGTCTGTTTCCTAGGAGGATGTGGGTTCTTCTCATTCCCCTGAGATCACTCTCCGGATCCTGTCTGCTCAGTTTTTGGAGCCTAGAGCAGGAACCCTTGACTTTTCCATTTAGGGCTACCACAAGTTTAGGCCCTGCTGCCCGTCACACCAAGAGGCCGTACCATTAGCTACAGTTTGCTGGGATGTAGCAACCCTCTCCGTACTCCTAGAGCAAGGCCAACAGGGAAGGGCAGAGGTGACATAGGAGCAACTCCAGCAGCCCTATTCTGTTTTCAGCCTCCTCCAAACTGAAGGAATCCTTAGTTGATGTTCCATTGGTAAATGGCCTATTTGACCCAAGAGATTGACATAAAGGATCCAGAGTGTAGTGGAGATCTGATCCAATGTCTACATCCATGGATTTGTTCTGAGTGTGAAAGTTGTCCTAGACTGATGCTCAGCCAATCACATTCTTTTCTTCTCCTCTGACCTTCTTTTGTAGCCCTGTGGTCTGTTTTGATGCGAACTGTAGCTAGAAAAAGCCCACTAGTTCTGGCCCATAGAATAGTGCCTACACAGTTATTTGCAACTGATCATCCCTCTTTCTCTGCTTTTCCCTCTTCTTTCTTTTGCTACATGTTTGCTATTGTTCCTCCAGATGTGCATCGAATTCTAAAAAGGAGAACAGCAAACCATCCTGATTTAAAACAATACAGAATATTGCAACATTCTGCAATGAGAATGCAAAAACACAATTTATTTTATTATGCAAATCTTTTTGTGTGTGTGTCTAAACTGGAAAAGAAGTCAAAGCAATCCTAAGCAAAGGTGAAAGCAGAATGCACTGTTAAAATCATCAGAAATAATAGAAGGGTCTAGGTCAAGTTGGCTACTGGAGATAAAGCTGCTATCATCTGCTATTAGTTACTGGAATCTAGAGCAAAGTGTTTTCAGAACACATTGAGTAGGACATACTTTATAAATCACAGTAGCTTCTGACATGCAATAACATCCAGTCTTATTAATATAAACTGCAGGGATTTTTTTTAAAGTCTGTTGGCTGTAAAACCACCCTTTTCATAAAACTCTTGGCATTCACACATGCCCTGCAGGTTTGCACAGCATCTTTAAGCACTAAAAATGTTCATTACCTCATATACTAAAAACTATAGCGGGATTATATCCTTGCCTTGAAATATCTGCTTCTTGAAATGTCAGTGAAATTGGAATGTGCCTATGTAAATTGTAGCACCACTGAATTCAGAGGAACTATAGGTTGAACCTCTCTAGTCCGGCATCGTGGGGACCTGACTGGTTCTGAAAAGAGAATTTTCTGGACCATATTGTCTAGCAGCATTTGCAACACTTCCACTGCTTATTGGACTGAGGACATTTAGGCTATATCTACACTGCACTCTAAACTCGAAATAAGATAAGCAGTTTGTGCTATGCAAATTGCATAACTTATTTTGAGTTTATTTTGAAATAAAGTGCTTTTTTGAGACATCCCTTAACCCTAGTGGAATGAGGGTTACCGGGATACCGAAATAATGCACGCGTTATTTGGAAAAATATTTTGAAATGACGGGTGGCTTGTGAAGACGTGGGGTAGCTATTTCAGGATACCTCTGTTATCCCAAAATAACTTTGATGCATAGACATACCCCTGCTCTCAGGGGTAAATTAGAATTGAAGAACAGCACAGAACACAGAGCCTGGACTAGTGGCTGTAAACAAACTTTATGGGACCTCAGGAAATTTGGCCATACCCATGAAAAGTGGACATCTGGCTAACTAATGTCATGCCGGACCATGGATATTTCCGGGCCAGAGAGTTCTGGACTAGAAAGGTTCAGTCTGCACCATGAGAAGCTCAGAATCTGTACCAACATTTTCCTCGTGTACCAATCTTTGCCTCCTATTCTCCAATAGCAAGTCATCAGCTTTTTTTAAGATGCTGGAGAGTGTGATCAGAGTTTGAATGGTATTTGTTAAGATAGGGAGAAGGGGGAAGAGAAATGTACCTGTCTCTATCCTTCTTCCTGTTCTTCTTCAACTGTTGCTTTTATTTTAATATAATGACTCAAAGAGCCTTGGGCGTTCTTACGATGTTTGCTTTAAACCTTGTTGCCCATTAATTTCATCAGGTGATTCCTAGTTTTTATATTGTGGCCAAGGGTAAACAACATTTCTCTATTGACTTCCTCCAACACAATTCATGATTTTATAGACCTCTACCATCTCCTCTGTTTGCTAAGCTGAACTGTCCTAATCTTTTTAGTCTCTCCTCCTATGGAAGCCAGTTAGAGGGGTCTATGGTTGGGGCCCTTGATCATTTTTATTTCCCTTTTCTGTACTTTCTGTATCCTTTGTGAGATGCAGTGACCAGAACAGGACACTGAATTCATGGCTTTGTGATATTTTTCTCTTTCCTAGCATACTGTTAGTCATTTTTGATCATTGCTGTGCATTGAGTGGAAGTTACTCCGAGAACTATCCCTGATGACTCCAAAATCTCTTTCTTGAGTGGTAACTGCTAATTTAGACCCCATCATTACATCTGGACAGCTGGGATGTTTTTTCCCCCAGTGTTGAATTTCATCTGCAATTTTGATGCTCAGTCCTCTAGTTGTGTGAGATTGTCCTTCAGCTCTTTACAGTGAGTTTTGGAGTTATCCATCTTGAGAGATTTTGTATCATCTGAAAACTTTGCCACCTTACTCTTTTTCCATATCGTTAATGAATGTTTTGAATAGCACAGCTTCCCGGACAGATCCTTGGAGGACCCTTCTGTTTGCCTCTCTCAATAGTGAAACATGACCCTTTGTCCCAATATTTGTTTCCTCTCTTTTTTAACCAGTTACTGATCCATGAGGAAACCTTCCCTGTTATCTCAGGACTACTCTGTGTAGTTGACACAGAGGGTACATCTACACAACAGCATTAATTCAGAATAAACTGATATTATTCTGAAATAACACAGAGCATATCTATGTCGAGCTGGAGGATTTCTTACTCTGACTCCTGATAACCCTCAGTTCATGAGTGAGGGAAGTTGAAGGAAGAGTGTTATTCCTTTGACTTCCTGCTGTATAGACAGCACCAAAAACTGAATTAAGCTATTTCAGCTTAAGAGAAGTAATTGATGTAGCTGAAGTTGCATAGCTTAATTCAACTTTAGCCCTGCTGTGTAGACATGCCCTCAGAGCATTCTAAGAGCATGCTGACTTCCCCCTTACAAAAGCCAGGTTGGCGCTTGCCTGACGAATGGTGTTTATCTGTATGTATGAGGATCACTGGTCAGTCACTGCCAGTATTGCCTCTAGAGCTTCATCTTGGCTCGTTCCCATCTTCCTTCAGCAAGGACCATGAGTTAAATGCGCAATATAGTCCCCACATTATTGTTTCTTTACAATTATATTAAAATAAATGATAAATACACGATAATTAAATGATCAGAAGTGTCACAAATGTATGCACAGGCAATTTACAGAGATTCTTAGCTGTTTGCCTCAGTTCCATACCAGTGTAACACCACTGGGTACAGTAAAGTGATTCCTAATGTAGGTAGCTGTGTGTGAGAGGAAAACCAGGCCCACAATTTCCCTTAGAGCTGTTGTAGGATCAGTTAGAAAGGAAAAATTGTAAGCTCCTCACAGACGATCACTCACGGGGGGAAGTGGCTATCTCCACATGGCAACTGTCTTTCTTTCATGTATAATTTGGCAGCTATTCCTGAGAAATACTAGTAAAAACAATAATACATTGCTATGGCTTTAATATGGCATCTCAAAAACCCAATTAACTATCAATAAACTTATTTGCACAGTTTTTACCACCCCATCCTTCAGCAATAAAAACCCCCCGAACACCCCAAACCCAGAAAGCAAAGGATGAAAGGGGAATGAGTGACAGAGTTATAGATTCACCACACACAAACTCTGCCTATATTCTGGACCATCAGATAGAACATGATAAGGTTTATGGATGCAGTTATATGGAAGAAAATGTTGAGGAATTAAATGGAAGAAATAACTAAAACGATAGGCTCAGTATTATGGGTGGCATTTAAATGATGCATGTTCTTTAATCTCTATGAGATATACATACCCGTTTGCCATACTAATACGTGTGTGATTTGCACTTCCCCTTTGGGTTTTCTTTGATCCACTGCTTTAGTTTATCCTCCCTGTAAGATGGTTAAGAAAATGGACACAATAAAGGATTCACAATTTCCACTTAAATGTCATTATTGAGAGTGATACCACAGATGCCATCACAACGACATTTCTAATCTTCATTTGCAATCTTTCTTTTGAGGGTGGGGGAGTTGTACAGGGAAGAAATAAACTGATTCAGGAAAGAAAACCTATTTCCTAGCTGTACATTGAGCCTCTCAGCATGAGAAGGAAGATGTCAGTACTAATTGCGGAAGGAGAGGGGAAGGGATAAAACCTAGTCGAAGGAAATTACCATTTAAGGATGGGTCTACATTGCGGTGCTATTTCGGGATACTTCCGGTATCCTGAAATAGCTATTCCGTGTCTTTTGAACAAGCCTGTTATTTCAAAATATGACAGGAGCGCTATTCTGACAGTCCTGTAAACCTCGTTCCATGAGGATTTAGGGATGTTTCATAATAGTGGTTCATTTCAAAATTTGGCACTGTGTAGACTGTGCCAAATTACAAAATAAGCTATTTTGAAACTAACTCAAAATAAGTTATGCATAGCTCAAATGGCGTAGCTTATTTCAAGCTAAGGGTGCAATGTAGATGCACCCCAAATGTCCTTACAGGTTTCCCAAGAGAGAGAAATGTTTACTTGTACTGAATGTGTACAATTTGAATGTACCTTTATTATAGTAACACATTAGATTAACTTAGTATAACCTTCCATAGTGTGTTTGCACCTAAAATTCACCAGGACTAAAAAATCACAGCAATAGTTAAATCATTTAGTTTGTTAATATTGCCACATGTGATTGTGGATTGTTATAGTGCAAACAAGGGTTAATAACTAAACACGTACAATGGATAAATTGTTTGAGGTTAGCACCTGCTTAAGTGGTTCCTTTTCTTTGAACAGTAGATGTCACCATTGTTACAAAAATGAAAGGAGGAGGAAAACTGTTAAAACCTCATGCAAAGTTTGCTGTGTGTGGAATTTTAGTTCAAGAATCAAATCTTGGAACCTATTGAGAGATGGGGGACACAGAAAAAGTAGATTAAATAATCTGCTATTTTACTTTATATATAGCACATGAATGTATATAAAAAAGCCATTAGAAATATTACCTAGAGCAGTGTTTCTCAACCTTTTTTTTTATAAAGTACCCCCTTTAAAAAAAGTAATTATACTACCTGCAGTTTTCAGAAACACAATTTTGTTTTCTATCATTGCAACACATTTGTTTAAACAATTTAATTGTAGCCAGCCGGGCGATGAAATTTTTGGGTGTAAAAAGTACAAAACTAATAAAGTGCTCTAAATCTTAAAACAAAAATTCAGTTTTCTCCAAATTTCAGTTATGTTGACATACCCCCCAGACTTCTCTCGAGTACCCATAAAATTGAGAAACACTGGTTGAGAAACACCAACCTAGAGCATTTACAGTCTGTAGCGATGACCCTCAGAAATCCTTTACAGTTAATTAATATGCTATTGAAATATCTTTAAGGATTCTCTTTGATTACTTTGCAATGCCATGTGCTTTTGAAAAAAATAATAAGATATCACTGTTTCTTCTCCTGATCCATTTTTCAGTGTTAAAACTGATGTTCTCATTTCTGATTCTTTAACGAACACTGCATACAACTAGTTCTCTGTCCAAAAGCTTTACTAACGCAAAGTTAATGCTTACACAGAATGAAAAGTTTATGTACACACAAGTTCCACCAGTAGAGCTGGCAGGAGTCACGGGAGAAATATTTTAGGTATGTTTCAGGCAGGATTGCCCTATGATCAGGCAGCCATGAAGAAATATTATGTAAATGAACCGTTTTATGTAGAGCGATATGTGCCATAGAATTATGTACTGTCGTTTGTCTCCACATGCTCCAAATGCCCTTTACAATGGTAGGGACAGCTGGATGGGCTGAGGTTGAGATTAATTGTAGGAGGTTGCCCCTGCTCATGGTGCAATACGAGGACCAGTGTATCTGCACCCAAAGGACTCATGAACCCTTCAGTTGTGTGTGGAGGTACGTCTGTTGTGTAAACAGAAGAGCGCAATAGCCTATTGTAGCTGTGAGGGGGTATAGCTGCCTGGTAGCACACATGACCATGCAGTTCAGGGCTTGGGAGAGTGCAGACAACATTCCAGAGGGAGTTGCCATTTCAAGGCCTTGTCTGCACTTAAAATGTAGGTTGGCCTAGCAACGTTGCTCAGGGTTGTGAAGAACTGCGTACCCTGAGTGCCGTAGTTTGGTGAACCTGATCTTTCCAGATCTAAACCAGGGGTTGATAGAGGAATTTGGGGGGAAGGCGATTCACTACATCCCTGGAAAAACCTGTACTGTGGATGTAGGAAGCATCAACCCCATGACACTACAGCAGCATGGATGTGAAGCTGAAGAGGTGCCGCGATAGCACAGACATGCCTTAAAGTAGCCTGTACAGAGCCAATGAAGTGGTTGAGGATAAGCCAAGCATAGCCAGACAGTTTTCTTTACATCCGTCACTTTTGTCTTAGCAGGAAATGCTCTTTCCTATTCCTATGTGCTGTGTACCCAACATGCTCTCTATCACCTGTTGGGGGTATAGTGCTAGGAAGTCTGTTAGAGGCATCAGTTAAAGAGGGCAAAGAGAAGTTGTCAGGGTAGATGTGGTATAACCGCAGAGTTTCTTGGTTTGTGGTAACACTTCCCCATGGAGTAGAACACAGTCATACATAAACTATCCATAAACTATTCCTAAACTTGAGATGGTCCTCAAGACACCCTGTGGAGTTGCAATGTCAGCCACAGGTGCCTTCTGCTCTCCCAACTTGTACACATATACAGGAGATTGCCAGAAACTGGCCCTGAATACTTCCAAATATGACTCTTGCTATAGTGGATCATTCCCTCCAACTCTGGACACCAAGGAGAGAAAGAGCATGCATCTGATGCACCACGGCAGAAGATATGCACTTGAATAGGCAGAGGGAGTATAAGGGATGTTATAAAATATTTAGCAACATAGTAGAAAACGGGACATAATGAATATTTTATTTTTACTAACACATTTATGATGTGATAGATACATGATTAATTGAGGTAGCGTGGTGAAATAAATGGTGGCAAACAAAGCAGTAGCATAATATCTTGCAACTGTAGCAAAACAATCACATTTTCAAGGACAAATTGTCGTGGTTAATAACTTAAAGGTGGGCCCATGCTGGAAGTTTGTAAAGTTACAAAAGCTATACATTCTGGATTTACAGAGCTGCACACAAAGGTTCAGAGCAGGGGAGGGAGGAGGGCTAGTTTATAGACTACAAGCACAACATTTGCATCCAGCTGTAGTTTCAAGATTACATTCCAAAGTTTGCAGTTTTTGGAACTAGTTTGGTTCTGGACCATCTGTTCTATCATCCCCCACCTCCCAGCCATAAGGCCAGCTTTATTGGTCGCTTCTTGATTTTTAGAGTCTGTGTTAACTTTGAACATTGGTTATTAACATTAATTAAGCAATAACAAACAGGTAATGTATCCTGTGTAGTTGTGGAGTAAATGAAATGGTTTTATAGAGTATAATACTTCACTTACTTCAAATACTTTGATCTGAAGACCTCATAGCGCATACAAAGTTGGAAAAATGTTACTGTCTCCATTATACAGAAGGGGGAAGTGAGGCTATTTCTAGACAGTGGGACTAAAGTATCCTAAAATAGCAATTCTGTGTCTTTAAATATATTTCAAAACAATAGGCACTCTATTCTGGGAACCCTATAATTTTAAAATTTGGTGCTGTGTAGACAATAAGCTAATTTCTAAGCTATTTCTAAATAAGCTATTTCTAAATTACCTCGACATAAGCTACACAATTTGCATAGCGCAAATTGCGTAACTTATTTTGAGTTAAGTGTGCTGTGTAGATGAACCCTGAAAGTCCTCTGAGATTATGGCTCAGAGAAATTAATCTCAGGGCATGTTTATACAGCAGGGCTAAACTCGAAATAAGCTACGCAACTTGAGCTATGTTAATTGTGTAGCTTAAATTGAAATCGCTTATTTTGACATTTGGCACTGTTTACACATCAGTTATTTCAAAGTAGAGCACTTTTCCCCAACTCCCCTTACTATTCATACAATGAGGGTTACAGGAGTCGGCGTAAGAAGCCCGTTATTTCGAATTTATTTTGAAATAACTGCTTGCTGTATAGACATGTGCTACGTTATTTTGGAATAACTGACTAACTGCTGTGTAGACATAGCCAAAGTGTCGATTAATTCTGGTTCTCTCTATTTTGGGGTATAAAAAATGTAGGTATATTAGGCTGGGCTTTGAAAAAATAGAAAGTATATGGATAGACATTTTTAAAAATGTGGGTCTAGGGCTTGTCTACGCTACAGAGAAGATTGAAGCTCCACCATCAATCTTCCGGGGTTCACATTAGCAGGTCTAGCAAAGACCCGCTAATTCAAACTGAAAGGGTTCTTCCATTGGCGCTGGTAGTCCTGCTCCTCACGAAGAATAAGGGAAATCAAGGGGAGTGTGTGCTCCCATCAATCCCTCGCTGTGTGGCTGGTGCCAAAACACGATTGAAGATTCTTCGAATTCAGCTACGTAATTAACATAGCTGGAGTTGCGTATCTGAAGTCGACTCTCCACATCAGTGTAGACCAGGCCTAAGTGACTTAGACTCATAGACTTTAAGGTCAGAAGGGACCATTATGATCATCTAGTCTGACCCCCTGCACAGTGCAGGCCACAGAATCTCACCCACCCCTCCCAGAATAATCCTCTCACCTAGATCTCAGATATTGAAGCCTTCAAATACTTCGAAGACCCCAAGATGCAGAGAATCCTCTAGCTGTGATCTGTACCCCATGCTACAGAGGAAGGCGAAAAACCTCCAGGGCCTCTGCCAATCTACCCTGGAGGAAAATTCCTTCCCGACCCCAAATATGGCGATCAGCTAAACCCTGAGCAGGTGGGCAAGACTCATCAGCCAGACACCCAGAAAGTTCTGTAGTAATTCCTATCATCCCTCCATTGACCTATTTCCCACTGATAATGAATGGTCAATTAGTTACCAAAATCATGTTATCTCATCAAACCATCCCTTTCATAAACCCATCTAGTTTAATCTTGAAGCCAGATAGATCTTTTGCCCCCACTACTTCCCTTGGAAGGCTGTTCCAGAACCTCACTCCTCTAATGGTTAGAAACCTTCATCTAATCGCAAGTCTAAACTTCCTACTAGCCAGTTTATATCCATTTGTTCTTGTGTCCACATTGGTATTAAGCTTAAATAATTCCTCTCCCTCCCTGGTATTTATCCCTCTAATATATTTAAAAAGTGCAATCATGTCCCCCCTCAGCCTTCTTTTGGTTAAGGTAAACAAGCCAAGCTCCTTGAGTCTCCTTTCATAAGACATGTTTTCAATTCCTCGGATCATCTTAGTGGCCCTTCTTTGTACCTGTTCCAGTTTGAATTCATCCTTCTTAAACATGGGAGACCAGAACTGCACACAGTATTCCAAATGGGTTCTCACCAGTGCCTTGTATAATAGCACTAACACCTCCTTATCCCTACTGGAAATACCTCGCCTAATACATTCCAAGATCGTATTTGCCTTTTTCACGGCCATGTCACAATGGCGGCTCATAGTCATTCTATAATGACTTGCCCAACCTACCACTGTGCTCTATTGTAGACATCACTTTTCCTAAAGTCAAATTATTCAAGTTACCCCACACTGAAATAATCCTTTGGTAGATCATATTTGGGGCTTGTAGGGTTACTAGATGTCCCAACGTTTAACCCTTTGTGCTGCATCCCGACTGATGTAGGAACAGGACAGCATTGGCAGGAACGGCACTGGTCTAACATCAAAACTCCCATTTGTCCCAATATGCAGGTGAGGAGATGACTGTGTGTGTGAGATTCTTGCTCCATGCCCCTGCTATCCAGGGTCCCAGACACTGGCTCTGAACCCTTGTTTCCTAAGGTTCTACCTACCGGAGCTGGGAGCTCTACCGCTGGCTCCAGGGTCCTTCCCAGCTTCTGGCCCTGTGCCCAGGGGCTCTGTTGCTAGTCTCAGGATCCCAGCCACTGACCTGGGATCCTGGCTGCCAGCCCCACACATAGTTCCTGGCTGATGGCTCCAGCTGTAGGGGGTGGTGAGGCATGCAGACAAGGGCAAGATGGGGTGCAGCTCTGCACCCCCACTCCGAAAACCATTCTAGCCCCACTGACAGGGTGAAGAGGTGAGCAGAAGTGATCAGGGGTCCTGGTGGCCTGCAGAATCCTGTCTGGCAGGTGAGTGAAGTGGTGAGCAGTGGGAGGAGGAGAAAACTGAGAGAGGATGCGATGTGGGGGAGAGAATGAGGGGGTATAAGGCCTGCGGTGGAGTGGGGGTGGGACTGACTGCGGCCCAGTATGTTACTGTTGTGATCTGGTTAGCCTAAGGGCTCACCTCATGTTTTCCTTCCATGGCATTTGGAGAGAGCAAGAAATGAAGGATTGGGCTTTAAGAATTGTCAGACATTAAGATTTCTGGACAGCTTCAACATTCTAAATCAATTTTTAATACAAATTGTGTTGTTCGGTGTCACCTAATTGCTGAAATTGGAGCTAGAACTATTCATTCAATCCAAATAGCCGTCCTCTTAGGACATTGTACGGATGTAAAGGCAGGGCTAATAAAATACAATTTCACGCATATGTAATGAGAAAAAACAGACCTATTCGTGCAGTCACTAGGCATTATTGACATGGGTAAAAATGACAGCATTAGCGGCCGGTTAGAAAGCCTGCTTGTGCCCAGATTTCTCAAGAAGTTTGTAATTTATCTACTTATAAATATATTCATTTCATACAACGCCCTGTGGCGGCTGAAGAAAAAATGCTGATACTGGCTGAACTCTGGGAAAATAATGTGTGCTCAGTGACTGAGAACGAATGGGAAAGGAATCCTAACATGCAGACGGGAGTGGCACTGGAGCTAAAGCCAAAACTCCCATTATTTTCCAGGGAAACGTTTGGATCCAAAGTCTGTTTTCCTCCATTTATTAGGAACAGAAGAGGGTCTGGCAGAGCGACTATATGGTACAGAATATGCTTTTAAATTGTTAATTCTGTGGTCAGCATGTCTCCCAAACCATTGCTTCACCCAGCCCCCTAGTATACTGGTTCCCAACCTTTTTGAGCTTACGGAACCCTTTTCAATGTAGTAAAATTTCACGGACCCTATGGGAAAACAAAAAGAAAGGATTGGGCCCATATTGATGGGCCCAATCCAAACGTTTAAAACTTTCCACGGATCCCCTGCAGTACTGTCGTGGACCACCAGGTGTCCACAGACCACAGTTTAGGAACCACTGCCCTTGTATGATTAAGGTATTTGGCACCACCCTACAAAGGGAGTATGTGCTAATCCTTGATATTTGCTTGAAGGATAATTCTTTCGTCATATTTTCTCCATTGGCACCAGATACCAGTTTTAAAGAAGTTGAATTTCTACACTGAGCGGGTTTCCATTCACCTGCTATGGATAATTTCCTTCCATCACAGCTGGATCTACAAAAGTTACACTGAGCGTTTGGGGATTGATCCTGCTCCCCACTGAAGCCAATGACCCAGCTCCCATTAACGTCAGTAGCACTTAATGGGGCCTGAAAAAGAATATACATACATAATACGGTAAGTGCCTTGGTGAAACTCTTGGCTACAGAGAGTTTGTTTTGGCATTAATTACAACCCAACCAATGTCTGTGCTCTTCTCACACTTCAAAGTAGGGATGTAAGAGTATTTATTAAACATACGCTTTCCCCCACAAGGTGCTCCGTTTATTTTTCCAGCAATGATTGTTTTCCCCTTAACCAAGCATTTAATTAGAATCTGAAATTATTCCACAGTAGGCAGTGCATGATGTTTAAATCTTTCGTATTCCGTCAGTTTAATACATACAACCGGACATAATATGTTTGGCATATTGGAGCCATATCTAACTTTTTTTTTCCTGGTTGTTATTTAAAAATGAAGGAGGACTGGTGATTTGGAGCCTAAGCAGCCTAACTTGAAAGAATATGAATGCTAATTGGGCTGCGGGTAAAGATACCACCAAGAGCACTGAACATACTCAGAGCCTTCCCAGACTAACAGCATCTCCCCTGGATGATGGGTGGGAAAATAAAAGATGGGAAGAGATCCCCTGAATCCTATAAGAACAATGGAGGAGTAGGGACCGCATCGCTGATCGGGGTAGAAACTCCATCTATTTTGACATGAGTCTGCAGTTATGCAGGTGGGGTCAGGATTTACTGCCAAGGTATTCTCACAGGTCTCTGGCTCTGTCAATGATGAGAACCAGAAGGCTGCTTGCGTGTGTGCTCAGTGATGTGGGCCGTATCGACTTTATGAATTTCATGAACATGCTTCATGAACTGGGCTTGTTTAGTTTGGAAAAAAGAAGATTAAGCGGGGACATGATAGCGGTTTTCAAATATCTAAAAGGGTGTCACAAGGAGGAAGGAGAAAATTTGTTCCTCTTGGTTTCTGAGGACAGGACAAGGAGTAATGGGCTTAAAGTGCAGCAAGGGAGGTTTAGATTAGACATTAGGAAAAAATTCCTAACTGCCAGGGTGGTCAAATATTGGAATAAATTGCCAAGGGAGGTGGTGGAATCTCCCTCTCTGGAGATATTTAAGAACAGGTTAGATAGACATCTGTCAGGGATGGTGTAGACGGACCTTGGTCCTGCCTTGAGGGCGGGGGACTGGACTCTATGACCTCTTGAGGTCCCTTCCAGTCCTATGATTCTATGATTCTATGACTTGTGCACTTAGTCTCAACAGCAGACCCCAAGAGAGCCCCCAAAGACCACAGACCAGATAAGGATCAAAGGTGCCAGGCCAGGTTTATTGATAAATGAAGTACAGTCAGAGTTGTCAGTAGACTGTAGTAAACCACTATGCACATGTACACTACGCACATGTACTTGCCACAATGGAATGACTCAATTAGTGGGAAATTTCCACTGCCCCCTAGGTCATCCAAAGACTGTCGCCCCGAGACATCATTTTATATACAGGTATAAGCAAATCACACCTCACTGCTGACGTATCAGGTTGCCATCCTCTGATGATGTCAGGTTACCACCCTATGACGCTACTTAGATACCACCCACCGCCCTGTACCACGTGGTTTGATTAGATCACCTCTATCCATCATGCTGTCATTTTAGACTCGTTCCTGAACCTGGGTCGGTATCTGTGAGGAATGGGTACCAAGATCATTTGTAATGAGCTGGTGGTACTGTGTGATTTCAACTTATCCCCAGTACCAATTATTGTTCGGCACCTGGGCCTATTACCAATTAGTGTTTTGCACTCTCAGCCCTGTTTGTGACAATTTCTGTGAGCTGGGCCTGCCTCTTGCTCACAGCTTAGCTTTGCTTTATGTTAGCCATGTTTTGTCCATTGTTAGCTAGGCCTCAGACCAGGCCTGTGCTACATGGGCTTATGTTTTAAGCCTTCAACTTACTACAGAGCCAAATACTTCTCGGTCTGAGGGATGCTTACCTACCTTTTCACCAGCCTAACCTCTTCTTTGATGAATAGAATCCAATCTTAATAAGCAAAGGCATTGTTGTCTGCAAGCAATTCTGCCCAAAGAGTTTTAAAGACAATAAATGTGACCTTCTGTGCGGTAGGGATGATGGCCATTTCTCAGATGTTAAATAATTTTTTCTCCAAAACGCCAGCTGATAAAGGTCCAAATGCTCTCTTCCATGGGAAGCGAGAAGAAGGTGGGGGGAAAAGAAGCAGTCCTGGCCTGGATACGTGTGAAAGGGCTGTATACTGTCTGCAGAGTCTTCCACCCCTTTTCATCCAACCTAGTATACCATAACCAGGGGGACTTCTAGGGTGTCTACCCAGCAACATTATTTCGAAATCACTAGTGCAATTTCGAAATAACTTAGTCTGCGTCTACACAGCAGGCAGTCATTTCAAAATGATGTCAAAATACTGTCATGCTGGAGGACTTCTTACTCTTACTCCCGTAACCCTCGTTGTACGAGGAGCAAGGGAAGTCAGAGGAAGAGGGTTCTATTTCGAAAAAAGTGCTGTGTAGATGCTCCCAATTTTGAAATAAGCTACGCAATTGATGTAGCTCAATTTGCATAGCTTATTTCGAGTTAAGCCCTGCTGTGTAGATGCATCCCAAGTCTATGTCTATACTCGCGGCTTCTTGTGTGAGAAATATGCAAATAAGGCTAAGCATATAATATCGCCAGGCCTCATTTGCATACCTAATGAGCCCCCATTTTTGCAGAAGAGGCTCTTGTGCCAGAAGGAGCTGTCTACGCTGCCCCTTCTTGTGCAAGAAAACCTCTCTTGTGCAATGCTGCTACAGTTCCTTCTGGTGCAAGATCCTCTTTTGCAAAATGGCGGCTCATTAGGTATGCAAATGAGGCTCGGCGATATTCCATGCTCAGCCTCATTTGCATATTTCTCATGCAAGAAGCTGCGAGTGTAGTCATAGCCCTAGTGTTTAGACTCCCTGGAACCAGAGAATGAACTGTAAGGACCTAAATTTAGAGACATCATGAAGCATGTGACTCTGCCCTTTGGAAACAGAGGGTTATGCCGCTGTTTATGGCCAAAACTGGCATAAGTGAGCACTTCTGAATGGAAGAATCCCCTCCCAAAAGAATCAGCCTTCATAATTACATTGCTCAGGAGACTTCAAGATCCTCTGTAGACTTGAGAGTGGACAGACCACAACAATTTCTGATCAGTGGCAATACAGGACTTATGTCAATATACAAACCGAAATCTTGTTCAAAATAAGTTAAATTCTTCTTTAGTATAATTCAGTAGACCAATTATTTCTACAGAGCAGTGAAATGGCAGACTCTTCTAAAATGTGAGGGGAAAACAGCAAATATTGTCAAACAAAACAAAAATGAACCTGTGCAAGGAATGCTATTTAAATATTTGGGACTTGTTTGCACACCCTTTTAACACATTTAACACCCACTGGCATAAATTGCAGCTACCATTTACTGTACCAAGTGCGCCGCAGAATATAATAGCTTCTTCTTCCCAACTTATGGCCACTTTCTACATTGCAAAGGATAGGAAACCAAAGCTCAGGAGCTTAAACTTTAACATGTTCAGATTTCCACTGCCAGTGTCACTTTGGTATTTAAACAGAAAATATAATGAAGCCACAAAGCAGAGGTTTGACATTTAAGCGCACAGCAGAAATATATTGCAAAGAAACTGCCATTGGAGATACATGAAAATGAAAACCACAGTATTTCATCCACCCACTCAAACTATAATCAATAGAATGCATCAAAGGGTTACATGAAAAGGACTTTTAAAAGTTATCCTCATAATATAAAATGGGACCTTTTTTTCTTAAGAATCACTGTTCTAAGAATCAATTTATTAACAAGAAGCTGGAAGACAGTGATATGTACTTTGTTTTCTGCAGTCTGACTTCCTTTATACACAACTGGCCAGCTGCTCAGCTGTTAGTATCATCAGTTGAGTTGATATGATGTATATACATTTGAGTATCCAGTTCCATATCTCTTATATTTTTAGCATAACTTATCTGACAAAGAGTGCTAAGAACAGACAAAAAAAATTCCACCCTGAACCTCAGTGAGTGAGTGCAATACCCTGCATCTCTCTATGAAGATTTGGCTAAGTACTCAAACACTTGTACTACAGTACTTAATCAAAATCACTTTGCTCCCAACTCTCTTGCCTTAATCAATAAGTCATAAATCCTTACTATTGGTTCTCTGTAAGCTCAGCAATATGTTTTGGACTGGTTCACTCTTTCATCTGTTTTGCTGGGATCAGAAATAAACCATACATTTTAGGGTACTTCTAGGTGTGACTTGGAACAGATAAACTTAAAAGAAATGTCCATATTATCTGGTATTACCAGATCGATTAAGACCCTGTGAAGAAAACAGTAGGAGAATAGATGTGCCAGAATCAAGAGGGATTGATTTAAATTAAAGCACTATAAATTACTGATAAAATCATGATTTAAATCAGCAAGTAGCAAAACTTGATTATAATCATGCTCTGCATTTGTATCACTTCATTATTTTCCTAAAGAAAGCTGGATTCTCAGATGGTAACCATTAAAACATTGATTTCCAGCTGAATAATAGCCTTTACACTAAATGTGATGCTTGTATTTACATCTATACTCATGTATTTAAGCAAATACAAAGCTTAAAATGAAAATTAAGAATTTGAATAAATATACAGTTTATTTAAAAAATGCTGACTGACACATTTCTTGTTTACTATATATATTTTATTTGTGTTAAGCTCCTTTTGAATGGAAATTCAAATTCAATTATATGTGCAAAAGGATTATTTTTGCATTTAATAAAAACTACTTTATGTGCTCAACTGCAAGAAAAAAGTTTGTTATATGCTCAAAACATGTTTTACATTTTAAACCAACTGATTAAACTATTATTTATAGTTAGTGAACTGAGTTGATTATGTCACTATGTTATGTTCTTCAAGAATTTAGAAGTATTAGATCTCATCCTCTCATATCTAGTTTTATAAGGGGAAAATAAGCTATCCTGTTTTTTTTCAATCCTCAATACATTTTTAAATTTTGCATGAGCTAATCATTGAAATGATTGAATGAACTGAAATGAAGAAAATATGCTCTGCACCTGTACAGGAGGCTACTGCTCTCAAAAGCTGTTTTAGCACTTCAGATGACTCTGGTCTTAGGTACTTAGCCAGTGACTTCCATCAGTTCAGTGATGTGACTTTCTTTGAACATTGGCAACAACTACATTCTACTTGCATTTAAATTCAAATGAGGTTAGTAGATAATAAGTGTAGGCCTTAACATTAACAACCTGTTTTAAATTTTAAAAATAAACCTGTGTAAAATGAAAAGTCAGACTTTTTTACATTGATTTTTTTAAAATCCATATTAGCTAAATTGGAAACTATATGGGTTTAAGAGTTTATTCCCATCAAAGAGATCTGCAAGTAAAACAGAATGTGGCTTGAGAGAGAGGAAAAAAATTGAATTATTTCAAGGGAAGAGAGGAGCTAGTGGAAATTTGGATTAGAGAGGGAGAATAATTGGGTGGAGAGAGAAGATGCATGTGCAAATTTAAAAAATCGACTGCTTTGCTAAGCCATTTGAAATTATGTGCCTCTTAAAATTGCCAAAGAGGGGGAACATGTAAATATCTAAATGGTGACAGAACAGGTAGAAAAAGAAGAACAAGGAACCAATCCAGATTATTCTAGTATTTGATTATGAGTGTTACAGTGGAGTTTCAAAGTGAAGGTACTTCATCTGGGCGTTGAGGCATTAATGGGAGGTTAAAAAAAAGGTTAAAAAAAAAGAACCAATTCACATTACTATTGACCATTAACAGAAAAGATTTTTCCCTTTGTGCCACCGGAAAGAAACTCAAATATTGTTGCCTAAATATCACGCAAACAAGGAATTTATATGAAAATCCAGCATTGTCCCTTCTTTGTATTTAGTATTATGAACATGTGTAGTTTGTTTGTTTGTTGGGTTTTTTTTACAACATGCAAACACATTAACATTTTCTTTCACTTCTAATAAGAATGTCGGTTTAACTATTTTTTTCTTTAATAGGTTACTTGTGACACTATGGTCTGTCTTTATAGCCGGTTGGGCTATGTTTACACTATGGTTTTTTTGCAGAAGAGGCAATGTAAATGAAGTGCTCATTAGCATTTTCTTGTGCTTCATTTGCATAATCTCTTCCAATCCATTTTGCACAAGAGGTTTTTGCGCCAAAACAAGCAGTATGGATGTGTCCATTTTGTGCAAAAAAATATTTTTGCACAAGATTCTTATGCCTCTATTTTACAGGCATAAGGATCTTGCACAGAAAGGTTTTTTTGTGCAAAATGGACACATCCACACTGCTTGTTTTTGCACAAAAACCTCTTGCACAAAACGGATCGGAAGAGATTATGCAAATAAAGCATGAGAAAATGCTAATGAGTGCTTCATTTGCATTGCCTCCTCCACAAAAAGTTTGTAGTATAGACATAGCCTTGGGGTATATCTAGAGTACAGAGATTTGTCTGAAAAATAGCCATTTTTCCGACAAAACGTGAGTTACGTCCACACTGCAAGTGCGTTTTTTGCAAGTAAATCAAAAGAACAGAGGGCTTTTTTCTGCAATTGGTAATCCTCATTCTACGAGGAAGAAGCCTTTTCGCGAAAGAGCTCTTTCGCAAAAAGGCATGTGTAGATGGGGAAGAGGGAGTTCTTTTGGAAGAAGAGGAAAGAGGAAAAAACTCAGGTGTCTTGGTGGGCATTCTGTCCATAGCAATAACAGTTTACATGCAAGATAGCGTCCATTCAGTTTGGATGCTCTCTTTCGAAAAAGCAGATTGCTTTTTCGATGCACTTTTGTGGTGTGGACCCTCTCTTTCAGAAGAAGTTTTTTTTGGAAGATCTCTTCCAAAAATAGCTTCTTCTGAAAGATGCCTGTAGTCTAGACATAGCCTTAAAGAAATGTAATGGCGTAAGGGGAAAAAACCCCACAAAGATGTGGGAGACTACCCTCCAAAACAATGAATCTTTATTGGTTACTAGCTGTGTAAAGCATTATGATGTTCACAAAACTAGTACGTCTAGAGGGCATGGGTCTGTGATACTTACATAAGTAAAAGTGACTGCATAAGTCAACACTTGTCTCTGTCAGCATCGTTAATTCCTGCCAACCATGGAGAGCTAGCTGCAGTTTGGCATGAGGAGATACGGACAACATCATCTGTTCAATTCTCCTTAATTTGCAACTGTAGAAGATGGAGGCTGCAGCTTTTGGAGCATCAGAAATAGCAGCCTTGGCATAGATAAAGGAGACATGACCATCTCCAAGTCTATCATGTATCAGGATAGCATTTGTGTGACACCTACAACAGATAAACAATTCATTCTAGTAGACCGTCATAAAATTCAACAATGTAAAGTCACACCATACCAAATCCATTCCGTTGTTAGGGAGGGTTTTGAATTCTCATGCCCAGATTTAAAATGTGTAGAAATATGGGGTCAAATCTTTCTCACAGTCCAATGTATAGACACAAAGTGTGGATGTCCTTGAACAGAATATTGGTTGCACCTGTCCTGTCAAAAGAGAGATTTACATTCATATACACACATTCAGTGCATCCCAGTCAAAAGAGCCAAGATAAACTCTTCATGGTTCTGGCACAAACTGACTGAATTATGGCTGCTGTTCAAGGCTGCTGTTAATGCATTCAGTAAAATGCTGTCTACAGCAATAAAAATTGGCAGGTACCTCACGTGGATTTTTTTTTTGTGGCGGGGGAGCGTTAGATTCAGTCTGAAATTTCAAGATGAGATTTTTACATATATATCACAGGCTTAGGGGCAACAGCTATAAAATGTGTGAAAATGAAACACAAAAATATTATGTGCTCTAATGAATAAACAATGTGGGTTCTATTTAATCATCTGTGCTAGACTCTTCATGTGGCAAATCATTGAGGGTGCATCTACACTGCAACCATAGCTTGAAATAAGGTACACAATTTGAGCTTTGCAAATTGTGTAGCTTATTTCAATACATTTTGAAATAACCCACTCTTCCAAAACGTCCTTTACTCCTTGTGGAATGAGGTTTGCAGGAACATTGGAATAGCGAGCCCATTGTATTTTGAAATAATGGAGTTGCTGTTAAGACACGAGATAGCTATTTTTGGAAGATCTACGATATCCTGAAATAGCACTGCAGTAAAGACCTGCTAAATTGAACTCAGAGGGCACTGACATCGGCGCTGGTACTCCTGCTCCTCACAAGGAGTAAGGGAAGCCGATGGGAGCATTTGCTCTCATTGATCTCCCGCTGTGTGGACGGTGCAGAAATGTGACTCAAGACAAGTCAACTCCAGCTCCGTAAATTACATAGCTGGAGTTGCATATGTTAAGTCAACCTTACACTATAGTGTACACCAGCCCAATGAAAGTAGTATGGGTGGATGCTTTGTAATTGTTTCTGTGCCCATGGAAATAAATGTCAAGATTTCCATTGGCTTCAATGGATATGGGTTTGGACCCTTTACTAAGAGTTGAAACAAAGTACCCATTTCCTCTAATGAGCGTGCCAAAGAGCTAACCTGTTTTAGTCTCCCCTCCTGGGGATAAATACTACATCAGGCTGTTTGACTGCTGAATCTATGAATAGGATAACAGGATAAAGTAAAACCATTTTTTCTTTTACCCAGGGACAAAGTAATCATTGATAACTCAGTTATAACTCTTATAAGCCAGGGTGAATCTGTCTAGTTTATTCTCAGTTCCATTCATTAGTGTCTGGAATTCAGTACTGCAATAATCAAATGTAATATTTGCGTAGGGATTTCTCCAGTTGGTACAGGAAACACAAAATGGTTTGTGAGTGTGTTGCTGGAAGCTTATTGTGCTATCAAGTCACTTACGCATAACGGTTTGTGATTGTGCTGCTGGACGCTTACTGTGACACCAAGTCACGTGTGTCAAAGAAGCTTGATGTCCTACTCAGCTCACGTCACAAAGTGCCAAGCAAAGCCGGCCATTTAGCTGTTTCCAAACAAAGATTAACACCAGCTGAAGAATGGCACACAGACTGAACAATTTAGAAAAAATAATAATAGTTTGAAAATTTACCCTTTTAGCTACTAGCTAGTCTCCATACAGAGGGTTTGATTACTCTCTCAGTTATCTATTTGTTGCAAATAGACTGTAAGTCTGAAGGGTTTGTTGTGCTTTAGTCTGAGTTCTTTCATGGCAGATCACAAGACTTCCCTGAACTAATTTCTGTTTGAACAAGAATATATGTTAGAGCGTTTTTTGACATGTATTGCAACCCTACGCAGTATTTGGGGGGGGCCGCTCCAATAAACTTTGAATAGTTTTTGTCCTATCCCTTAAGGGAGAGTCTTCACAGCTTCTGCAGGAATCAGGGTAGGTTTTCCAGAGACTAGGAAGCACAGAAAGGGCTGTTGAAATAAAAGAATGAACTTGAACTGAGCCTTTTTTCTGATCCAGCAGACACGACCTTCTGTCCAAAAGGAGCCCCACCCTTTGGGGAAAGATTCAAAAGACTGTGGCCCATCAGAGCCCCATAAGACTGATGAGTGATGATTGGTAAATTTTGTGTCTTTAAACCAGTTTTTAAAAATGTTTTCCTCTGCAATACTTTTACCTTAAGAATAATGTGGTTTCTTAGAAAAAGCTGTATGGTAACTTGTAACTACTGGTAATAGGCCCTGGAGAGAAACGAACACATAAGAGTCAGCTGTTAGGCAGCTTGACTTACATTATTCAGCTGAGGAGCCTCAAAACCCTGTTCAGGAGGGAGGAGAACAAGAGACTTACCCAGAGACAGGTACCAAAAGGTGACCTGATATCACCTTAGAAACTCCTTGAATGGACCACAGAGAACAAGGGATGCAGATGCAGTTACCCTAAAACTGTGACATATCTAATCTTGATTTAAAAGTTTCAAATGTTGGAGAACCCAACAAAACTCTTGGTAAGTAGTCTGGACTGATAAATACAAATAGGGTGCAGCTTTTAATTCTGGTCTCAGTTTGTCCTGGTTTGACTTCCAGCCATTGGATCGTGTTTGAATTTTGTTTGCTAGATTGGATTTGCCTTTCTCAAATTTCTTGTCCCAGTGTAGGCAACTTTGACCAGGTTTTCTTTATTAAGGTAAACAAAGTGGGCTAGTGTTTAAAACAAACAGAATGAAGTTTTTCTTCATGCAGTGCACAGTCAACCTGTGGAACTCCTTGCCAGAGGATGTTGTGAATACCAGCATTTTAACAGGGTTGAAAAAAGGACTAGATAAATTCGTGGAGGTTAGGTCCATCAATAGCTATTAGGCAGTGTGGGTAGGAATGGTGTCCGTAGCCTCTGTTTGTCAGAGGCTGGAAATGTATGATAGGGATCACTTGAGGATTATCTGTTCTGTTCACCTCTTCTGGGGCACCTGACATTGGCCATTCTTAAGCTCTTAACCTTTCAAAAGAAAAATTAAGATTTTTTTCCAGTTGTTGTGCACAAATGCAAATAACCTTTCTTGCTCAATTAATCCTGAGTTCCTTATTGTGCACAATTTCTATTAAAAGGATCTATGGGAATTTAGGACCAGGCCCTTTGGGTTATAATTAATAATATAGTATGTCCTCAAGAATATAGTATATGTTATACTATGACCTCAGAAGTTTTCCCCACATTTTTAATTAAACTACAGAGAAATAGCATACCATAGAAACAGAATTTGAACAATTAATTCCCTCAAGATTATGCAAAGGTGCAACATCAGCTCCAGGACATCTGTTTCTTCTATAAAAAGATTTTGCTTTCTCTAAAGGGATCATTAACTGCAGTCTAAAAGGCTTACACATTGATAGTTTACTGTTCTTTCTACTCATTTTATTCTTTTGTGCACATTACCATATTACCTGGATAGAAAGGTCATCCAAATATCAAGTTAGTACAAGACATTTAGAAATCAGAGTAACTCTTAGATTCTGTTTTTGGGTCTGTCAGGTGACTCACTGTGAGACCTTATACAAACTATGTAACTTGCCCAAAGTTTTTTTTTTAATAAACTTATAAAATGAGAATATCATCTTTGCTGTCACAATGTAATTATCGCACATCTATAAGTACTTGAGATGAAAAGTGCTATGAAAAATCGAAATATTATGTATTCCCTGTAATTACACAATGAACTGTTTCAATTTGGACAACTCCATGCATTCCAAAACCACGAGTCCACTCTAAAAAGGAGGTTCACTTAAGTCATGGTATTTTTAAAAACAGTAAATTTAGGGTTGGGTGGGTTTTTTTGTTTTCCTTTTTTGACTTCTGGCTCTCGAGCCATTAGGATACACATTCAACTTTGCGCTGAAACCATCCCTGCTAAAAGTGAGGGGCTACGTCTAGACTGGCATGATTTTCCGGAAATGTTTTTAACGGAAAAGTTTTCCGTTAAAAGCATTTTCGGAAATGAGCATCTAGAAAAGCGTCCATGGCCAATCTAGACGCGCTTTTGCGCAAAAAAGCCCCGATCACCATTTTCGTGATTGGGGCTTTTTTGTGCAAAACAAATCTCAGGTGTCTACACTGGCCCTTTTGCGCAAAAGTTTTGTGCAAAAAGGACTTTTGCCCGAACGGGAGCGTCAAAGCTTTTCCGGAAAAAGCACTGATTTCAGACAGTAGAACGTCAGTGCTTTTGCGGAAATTCAAGCTTCCAGCGTAGACAGCTGGCAAGTTTTTCTGGAAAAGCGGCTGATTTTCCGGAAAAAGTGGCCAGTCTAGACACAGTGTTTTTGGGCTGAGAGTTTGCCTCACTGAGAGGAGCTGGGCTATTAAGAGAAAAATCCAAATTGTAGGTGCGTTGGCAACAAGGGATTTCCTCTCTGCTAGGAATCCCTGGAGCAGGGAAGATACTTTTAATAGGGGACCAAGTTTTGCTTTAGAATGGCCCCGCAGAAGCCCAAGGTGCAAACAAGAGTTGCCTGTTGGAGCAGGGTGCTGGAAGCGCTAGGGCAGGCAGGGTGCTCTGGGCCCTCTCCCCAGCTACCCTGCGCCACTGCCCTGGGACCTGAGGCAGCAGCTGCGCCCCACGCGTGCCTCTGTGCCATCCCTTCTGTGCCGCCAGCCTTGGGCCAGGAGGCGGGGCTTTCCCCCTCCCTTACACCGATTGGCCGAGGAGTCTCTCGGCCCCGCCCTTCTGAAGTGCCATTGGACTGTCCTCCTTCCCCCCCCCCCCGCCATCCAGCCGCGATGATTGCCATGGCGACCGGATCGCGTCCGGCTGTTCCCGCTTCTCGCCTTAACTCCTCCCTCCCTCCCCTCCTTCCCGCCGGGAAACCTGGATAGAACCAGGCGGGCTGCTTCCTGCTCCCTGCTCTCGCGAGAGGTGGGGTGGGGGAGCCTAGGAACGGCGAGAGCGGAGTGTAAACAAGCGGGCCGGAGCGGCGACATGGCGGGGGAGGCGGCGGTGGCCGGAGCTGAGGGGCCCTTCTGCCTGCAGCGTATCCTCTGGGATGGGGGGAATCTTCCGGGGGGCTTCCCACAGGGCGGGGGGAGACTGGGGGCTGCATGGGGGGGCGTCTCGCTGTGGGGCAGGCGTGGAGATGGGGGGAGTGTGACCCCCCCACCCAGGGCAAGTTGAAGCCATGGGGTGGGCTGGAGTCTCCCCATGCAATAGGGGCTTTCTCTAAATAGAAGAACTAGAGGACACCAAATGAAGTTAATGGGTAGCAGATTTAAAACTAATAAAAGAAAGTTCTTCACACAGCGAGTAGTCAGCCTGTGGAACTCCTTGCCAGAGGAGGCTGTGAAGGCTAGGACTATAACAGAGTTTAAAGAGAAGCTAGATAATTTCATGGAGGTTAGGTCCATAAAAGGCTATTAGCCAGGGGATAAAATGGTGTCCTTGGCCTCTGTTTGTCAGAGGCTGGAGAGGGATGGCAGGAGACAAATCGCTTGGTCATTGTCTTCGGTCCACCCTCTCTGGGGCACCTGGTGCTGGCCACTGTCGGCAGACAGGCTACTGGGCTAGATGGACCTTTGGTCTGACCCAGTACGGTCATTCTTATGTTCTGCGTGCCCTCCCCCCCCCCATAGAGCGTGGTGATGGGTGGGTGCTAATACAGCAGCTCAGTTGTACATGCCACGTGCAGCCCTGGAGGGGCCAGGCCAAAACCCCCAAAACCACAACTGCCTTCCCCAAGGTCACAGTGAGCTCAGTCCCCAGACTTCAGGATTAGAACAATGTTAATCGAGGCCACCATGCCATCTTCCCGCCTCCCCAGCTAAATCCACTCCTCCTCTGATATGGAAAACTGAGATGCCCCGCTTGTCGTTAGTTTCACCTAAGGGTTAGGAGTATTAACAGTGGGGTTGTCCAGAGTCTAGTTAATTTCAGTGTTGCCAGAATATACTGTTGTTTAGAATCCCTGGGGGAAACTAGAGATAACAATTTCACTTTGCTGCTGCTGCTGCTTGGGAAAGTGATGAGCAACAGCTGAAGTACGGGAGCTGTTGCCTCTTACCACTTTTCGTACTCTCTCTCTAGCAGGTGTCTTGCACATTTTTCCAAGCCGTTATCAAATAAGGCACCAAATTCACACATTTGCTCATTCTTCCACTTAGCAATATTTAACCACAGGCCTAGAGTGAAAGACTCTTAATTTCATTATCAAGTGCCTCAATTATCCAATCAGTCCCTACAAATCTATGTTTAACTCAATATTTTAGACAATATAGGAATTACTAACTTGGCTTACAGCAATTTAGAAGGTTTATTTCCAAGTTACGACATTTAGAAACACAGTTTGCTCTTTTTATAACTGAAAAAGAGTCAAAGATATGTTACTCATTTTTTGTGGTTTTTTCCAGTAGTGTATATTTAAAGGCTGGCACTCAAAAGATTTGACTTCTCTTCTCAACCGTGGTACTGACAGACTCATTGTGTCACCCTATGTAAGCCACTTTTCTACAATTCAGTTTGTTTTCTTAAAAGCAGAGAAATTCTTCAGTGTTTGGGCTGATAAAAAGCACTACATAAAACATTTAAATAAAATGGGATGTTTGCTGAAAAATATAGTGGAATGAGGAATTTTGTCAAAGATTGTGCATCTGAAATATAATTTTTGAACAATAATTTCAAGATTTTTAATATGAGGTTCTATTCTGGAAGCATGGCACCTGCAATAACACGGTAGTTTAGACCAGTGTTTCCCAATTTTATTTGGCCACGGAACCCTTTTAAACTCAAAAGAATTTTGAGGCACTCCTAATAACAGTCTTATACATGGAGCTGAAAAAGTAGACCACAAATAAGTAAGGATAATAATAAACAAATGCTAAACAAGGTAATGAGATCAACATTTAGTTTAATTGCACATATTTAAAAACAAAAATCACACTGAGAACGAGTGAGTACGGGGATTTACGGTGGTATATAACAGGCAATCGCACCATTGACTGACTGTGCGTGCAGCACAGAGTAGTGACATCATCGTCCCCACTCTCTAGCTAAGCAGGCATTACACAGGGACACTTGTCGTGGCAAACACACATGAAAATTGTTTTCAATAAAGTTTATAAATGCTTAAATATTAATTGTTATTTTTAAAAAATCGTACAAAGTTATTGTAATGGAATTTTCTCGTGGAACCCTTATTTTCACTTCGCGGAACCCTGGGGTTCCACGGAAAACCATTTGGGAAACACTGGTGTAGACCATAATGACACATAAGGACTATCAAGTCAGTAAAATACTTTTAAAAAGGCAACAGCAAACTACTCTTCTCTGAAGCTCTTAAGTCACCAAGAGCATATTGCATTAGTTTGGAATGTCTAGTAGATATGGCAGTGACATTTATATTCAGATTATAAAAGATTCTATAGCTGTAGAATAGAGAAAGGAATGGTGTTGTACCTATGTAGAACAATTGGACAAAATCTGTTTAGCTCATTATACAATTCCAATGAGATGTTTTTAGCCAAATTACTAGATGCACAGTATGCATTTAAGTTGTACCAAACAAAACATTCAAATCTCTTATTTAACACTACAACATGACAGTACCAGAAGTTCTGCTTAATTTCAATGACATTGGGCCTTTTAAAAAATATAGTAATAAAATAATACTTGGTACATTTTTCAGTTTCTGAATGCTTTGCAAACTGTGAATAAAGTACCATTCAGTTATGATGCTAATGAATTAATGGTAAATCATAATTATTAAATATATCCAGCAAAGTAGGTAACTTATCTCTATTGTACAGATATGGGACTCTAAGGCCCATACGTTTAATCTGATTTGCCACACAACAGTGTAGTAGCAGAGTAAGAATAGAACTCAGGCATTTGTGACTCTTAGTCCCAGATGACTAGATTATACCTGTGTTGAATATTACTTTTATTATACCTTTTGCTATAATTAAGGCAGTTAGTTACATTGTGATGTGTACTATAAATGTCTGTTTATGCACAAATAGCTTTCTGAAAGGTCCTTTATGGCTGAAACTTACTATTGCTAGTCTCAGCTTTTTTTTTTTTTTTTCTAAATAAAGCTGGAGCAAAATCCCTTCATGATCTTGAGTTATTGGAGAGTGAAGGAGAAAATGTTCTGAGAATATTAAGACTTTTTTGACTTATCAAAAGTTCAAAATCATTGGTGGGGCAAGCCCTCTAAGCTCAAATGCAGAATTAGTACTGACTGACTTCATCATCTGATGAAGTAGGTTTCACCTACAAAAGTTCGTGGTACTATATATATATATTTGTTAGTCTCTAAGGCTACATCTAGACAGCAGGGTCTATTTCGGGATACTGGAAATATCCCGAAATAGTAATTCTGCATCTTTAAACCCATCCTTTATTTTGAAATAAGAGGCACACTATTCTGGCATCCCTGTAACTCTTGTTTTATGAGGGTTAAGGGATTTGTTGAAATAGTGCTTTATTTTTAAATAACCTCCAAGTCAGCTATGCAATTTGCATCACACATAGCTTATTTCGAGGTGAGGGTGCTGTGTAGATGCACCCTAAGGTGCTACAGGACTACTCGTTTTTAAGTTACAGACTAACACAGCAACCCCTCTGAGATTTAATGACTGAAAAGGCATCCTTTTACTGTGTGTAAGTTAAAAATCACTACTATAAAAAAAATTAAATATCCTCTTTTTAAATGAGCATTTTAAATAAAAAGATTTTTGTAGCTTCTGCAATAACACAATTAACTTTTCCCTTTTGCTTGCCTCTCTCTCTCTCTCTCTCTTTCTCTCTCTCTCTCTAGATGCACATATGGATAAAATACAATGTAGCCAAGTACAATAAACCAGGGATATTAAGAGAAACCAGCAGATTTACACATATCCGATTCAGGAATATAATCGCAGAGCAAATACAAATACATAAGTACATGAATTAGCCCCTCCTTTATAAAAAGGGGGCCCTAGTATCCAGACTATGCAAAGACGACCTCACTTTTTAAAGTCTCATTCACAAGCTATCTGCCCCAGACATAAAGTATCATCGTGGCCATTGTATGTATAGTGAAAGGATATAGAATACATTGATCATAGGGGCATTTAGTTTTTAAGAAATGATTCTGAGGCCAGGTCTACACTGTAGGGGGGAGAGGTCGGATTAAAGTACACAACTCCAACTACATAAATAATGTATCTGGAGTCAGTGTACCATAAGATGAGCTTGGTGCCATTTTCTCAGTGGGAGATCAATGAGAGAAATGCTCCCATTGACTCTCCTTACTCCTGGTGACAGTGGCTCCCTCAGAATTCTATTAACAGGTCTTTACTAGACCTGCTAAATCAAACCCCAGACGATCAATTGATCTTCCGGTAAATAGAGACAGACTACTTACCAAACCAAATCAACCAAAACACCTAACCTCCCAAATCAATTCTTCTGACACCAGACTTCCTCTGCTTTTGGCACTCCCTATCAATCTCCAGTACAAGTTAAAAAACTCGTAGTTTCCCCAATTATTGCTTTTGCACCCTCTATCTTTTAGGAGCAATAGGTCCAAAGCAATCCTTCTCCCTCCTGCCCTGCCTTATCATATTTACATTAGAGCAGCTGCAGCCACTTAGCTCTTTCTGCCCCTCTAGCAAACTGTTAGTGGTTCCAGGATCACTTTGCTGCTTACTTTTCCTCCCCATGCAGTTAAAGGAGCAGCACGACTACTAGTTTCTTAAGAGCATGAAAGGAACAAAGATAATTGTAAGGTCCCCAGAATTTGATTGGGAGAGAGGAGTTGAGACTCAGAAATGAGACAGCTGCTAAAATCTAGGAGGGTTGGCCAAAGCTCTGGTTCTTCAGGACAGCTCTTCAAAGTCCTGTCCACAAGTGCAACTGCTCTCCGCTATGCTCTCCCTGCCCCCATGCAGCAGATGCAGGGGCTGCTGCTGAGACGCTTTGCCAGAAGGAGATTGTAAAGCATTCACGAAACACACACTCGTCAATTTTCCCATTTAAATCAGTTAATCCAATTTTTTCCTAGTGTAACTAAAGGAGATGTAGGGCTGTTATACTGACATAACAGCAGCATCAGTGCTCAGTTTACTGTTATTTCCCCCCAAAGTGTGGATCTACACAGCTGTGCATTTGTAATATCAGATCGCTAAACCTGATGAAAATGGCTAGTTTTCTAAAAGAATGAAATTCACCCAGAGGCGTAAGAACAGTGAAAGTCCCCTAGTGCAGTATAGCAACTGTGACTATGTTCCTCAGAGTAAAGTTTGGCATATGGCTTATGTTAAGCACAGCAACTGGATTCACAGATAGCAAAGCAAATAGGTGGTATTTTAATGCTTTCCCAATCCTTCAGTGAAAAGTTTGAGTGCTTATTTCTGTTCTTGAATGCAGAAACATGCCTTTCATAGGAGCTGAGTAGGGGCATCCAAGGGCTAATGTGAGCCCTAAATATATGAACATTGGCCTTACATAGATCAGGCGAGAGGCTGCTAGACACTGCTTTATGAACAACTGCTTTATTTTTAATGCTAATTTAAAAAATCATTTTAATTCTCATTGGAAAGCACCGACTACGTCAGTTGTGTTAGACTTGACAAAACATACAGAAGTTTCCATTACAGAAGATTCTGAAGATGATTATCAGTATGAAGAGGTAACTTATTTAATAATAACATTGCCAACGATAACAGTAATAGCTTTTTCTTTTAGAGAGCCTTTCATCAATAGAGCTCAAAACATAGGAGATAGTTTTAAGTGATATCTGTATTGAAGCACCCATCTCTTCTTGTATTTAAATGCACCCTGGGCTGCTGACAAGGTTGGGGGGGAAAGGCACAGCTGCCCTGGAGCCCAACAATTTAACAAGATATGCATGGTTTTAAGTATGTATTTTCATTTAATAAAGAGAGCTAGTAACATTTGATTTATTATGTCATTTTGCCATTTAAATAATTTGTAAAAGGCAGCAGTAACTCAGGTTAGCTGATTTCAGCTTAGTCATAGTGAGGAATTTGCATATTTATGTTTATATTTTATAATATAGCTTTGCTTTCTTGGATTTTGTTTTCAGTATATTAATATCCTAGTCTTTGATATAAATAAATAACATCTTCTAAAGCCTGTGCTTGATCTCTCTCTGAATAGCTGTTGTGTGAAGGAGTGTAAACCTAACAGAGAGGTGAGCAAAGTGTTAGTAAGAGTTTGGGTACATCTACACTTGCTCCCTAGTTCAAACTAGGGATGCGAATGTAGCTGACCGAAATTGCTAATGAAGCGGGGATTTAAATATCCCGTGCTTCATTAGCATACTCTCGCCCACGCGCTATTCTGCTCGCCAGCTGATTGGAACCAGGAAGTGCGCTCTGGGACACATTAGTTCGAATCAAACCCCTTGGTTCGAACTAATGTTACTCCTCATTTTTAGTGAGATTATGCTAATGAAGCGTGGGATATTTAAATCCCAGCTTCATTAGCAATTTCGGTCAGCTACATTCACATCCTTAGTTCGAACTGGGGAGCAAGTTTAGATGTACCCTTTGAGAACTCAGCCCATCTTCCTGTACCTGGAGAGTGTGTTGGCCTGGATTTGTTATCAGACCCTGCTGAGGAGGACCTGGGACTTCTCATAAAGCAGAGAAATGAAAACTACAAGATGGTGTGTTTATGTAAGAAGTAAAGTTCTTTAGCCTTGGAAAATGAATTAAAGAATTAGCTGTAGAGGAAGAATTAATATAGAATTTAACATAGGAGAGGGAAGACTTCTAGAAAGTTACTATGTGAAAGTAGGACTTCATTATATTTGGGAAGAAAGTATAATACATTAATGTGTATGGATGTGACTTCATTGATATTTGGGTTTAGGTTCCAGCAGATGATGATGTTAGTCTTCTGGAAGGTGATGAAGATCTGGAAAAGGCTTTACAGACAATACAGGAGCAGGCTGAAGATGCACAAATTATAGTAAGAATTTTCCAAATATTGTTGCTAAGAATCCCTCAGTAATAAAACTGATTTCTATTGGCTTAACGCTTACACACTGAATACTTAATTATTGAGCACAAACTATGGATAGATTCTTTTACACTACTTATGGCATAAATCTCTAGAATCATCAGCTGTGATGTCATTTTGAGAACAAAGTGTAAATACATTTTTCATCCACCCTGATAATCCTCTATTCGCTGCTTGCCTGTTTTGTTATTATATAATTCATGCATTGCTCAATATTTTAAGGGGGAAAAGTAGACTTAAGTCACAAAAATGGGTTTTTAGGATCCTTTTCTCTAAATGGAATGAGTTAAATAAAATAGGCCCTGATTCAACAAAGGCCTTTACCCATGTGTTTAAGTTCTGTTGAAGCATGTGTGTCAATCGCTATTTAACATGCCCTTAAATGCTTTGCTGAACAGGAGTAGAATTACTGAAATGCTTTAAAAAACCCCACAAGTATATATCTAGCTGCCTAGGATGAATGACAGATACAATCAGATTGATCATTTAGATAACATCTAGTATTAATTTTAGTTTCTTTTTTTACACTGTAGTTAACAAAAACCAGGAATAGAAAAGCTTCTGTGGGAAGGCTGTAACATGACACTGCTTAATTTGTCAGAATTCAGAATAACACCAAGAACCTCAAACTGGTGAGAGGAAAAGAAGGCTGCTTCCTAAAACAGAGTGGCCCTACTCATTCCTCCCTACTGTAGGTTGACTCTTAGCAAAATGTATTCTGCTGCCAGGACCACATGAAATGCTTGCCTATAGAGCCAGCCAGCCATTCCTCTGCAGGCAGGTCTAGGAAAATCCCTGAGAATTGATCACAACTTGAAAACAGCTTTCAGTATACCACAGTGAGTTCAGATGCTACTTCACTTGCAGAAAAATTACTTGGGTTGGCTTACTAGACTAACATAATAAGATATCTTTCTTTTCCCTTATACCACCATCAGTTTCTTATATTTTTTCATTTAAGCAGTGAGCGATTGTCATCTTTGTTCTGCAAAGGCAAATGAATGTAACTTTTTTTTAAATTAAAGTGATCAGTTCTCAGTGACAACTGAGGAAAGATCTATTTTGTGTGGATTAGTAAAATGATCAGTTCTGTGGTCAGTATTAAACTGAAAATATCAAACTAAGAGGCATGTTGTGTGAAAATTGGTTCAGTTTTTAAAAGAAGATTTTGAAGCATTGGAAATATTTGAAATTATTCAAAGGTCAGCTATAGTTACATCAGACTGTGCAACTTGATACTTGGGGAAAAGACTATGGAGAATATTACTAGTCTAATTTTTCAACTGTTTCAGAAGTTTCTCTTTTGAACTGTAAGACTGCTACAGAGGAACACTTGATGTATGATACGTTTGGTGTGGATGTGTTTAATATATAAAATCTTGTTTGAGTACCCAAAGCTTATTGAAGCTTTGATAGCAAAAAGCAAGCACTATGTGCATAGCTAGCCTCAAGTTCAATGTGTGTGTGTGTGTGTGTGTGTGTGTGTGTGTGTGTGTGTGTGTGTTTTAGCTAAAAGGTTTCTCTTTGCTTCTGGATTTGGTACTGAGATATCTAATTCAATTCTCATGGTTAATCATAGTATTTTAGAAACATAGTATATGTAAATCACTTTCTGCTATTAATGGTAGGGTCTGTAGTGCAAAACAAAGGTACTTGTTAATTGCCTGAATGCTTCCATAATTAAATATTTATTGCATATTTTATGAGGCGTATAAGCTAGGTTGTTTATTGCTCATTTACTAGAAAACCTAAACATTGAAACAAGAGGTTTTGGTGACTCAGCAAATAGTAATACTGTAATATCTCTGATTTTTTCCCCTATTGAACCTGAATCTCAACACTGTGCTTAGAAACACTTCTTTACGTGAGGCACAATTGAGACAATGAAAGATTGTAGCTGTGAGATTCCCTGGTACACTTGCAAGTGTCACCTGGTAGTCCCTGTGTCTGGTTTCTGTTGGGATTTAAATGTCCTGGCACACCTACCTTCCTCTATGGCTTCAGTTCAGCTTTGCACCCAATTCCATAATAAAAATGTGTCACCCCTATTTAAATGCACATGTTAAGGTAATAAAGCATTTATGCAGTGGTGGTGCATAGATCAAGTAAATGTCCAAAAGTATAGTAAGCTTACTAAGTTCCCCAAATTTAAAAATCATGGTTATTTATATCTATGTCCATGGTTTTAATTTTCTTTAAGAAGATCAAACATAGCTAGTAAAACTCAAGAAGAGAGTTTTCTGAATTCTAATGACTGGCACTTTCAGTAAACCAAGACTACTGTGCCAAACAGCTAGTATGTGTTAGCATCCATTATCTTGTGGGGAAGGAAAACACTAGTGATGTGATTAAAGGTATGCTGCTGCAAGAAATAACAGGACAAATTCTTCTTCCGAGATCTCTGGGGTCAGTTTGGCTCCTGGATCCTAACCTGCACAGGCCTAGTGAAAGCTAGAGGTGCAAGGGAGCAGCTCTAACACATTCTGTTGGTGTAAACATTCAGGACCTGTTGTCAACAGAAGATAGATCAGAGCTCACTATGCCCGATCAGGCTGCTAAACCTGTATGTGGGGATGGCATGGTGGCTTGCATGTACAGCTTCTCTGCCCAAAGCGGATTCTTTAGCTGCCACCCCTTTCAGTCTTTTGGCTACGTCTGAACTACAAAGATTTTTCAAAAGAGGATATGCAAATTCTCTGGGAATTTGCATACCTTCTTCCGATCGCATTTTCAAAAGAGGATCTTTCGAAAATGAAAGCAGTCTGGATGCGGTTTTTTTGGGAAAAATAAACCTTTTTAGAAAAAAACACTCCTCCTTTTTTTAGGAAGTTTACGTGGTTTTTCAAAAAAGATTTTTTTTTTTCTGAAAAAAAAACGCATCCAGACTACCTTCATTTTTGAAAGATCCTCTTTCAAAAATGCAACCGGAAGAAAAATTCCCTGGGAATTTGCATATCTTCTTTCGAAAAATCTTTGTAGTGTAGATGTAGCCAAGTGTCCTGATTCAGTCCTACCTCCTCACTTTTGCTGTTGCTCTTGCTTAGAACAGTATCTTGTAAGCTGGTGGCTGATCCAGGAATGTAATTCCTCTCAAAAGTACCTTGTTTTCCATGTGAAAAAATGAATCTTGAGTTCTTTATACATTTTTCCTTTATATGTCCCACCTTCTCCTCTGTTTTGATCTCTCTAAATTGTGTAGCACACAAAGTAAGTAGAATTATGATGGAGATGTTTCCTCAGGATGTATTTTTAATCTCTCTCTATGAAAATGACAGAGCCTTTTAAATGGGAACATCATCTCTTCTCTGACAATGCATAGAACTTACGAATCTAGATTTTTTTTCCATAAAAGAAAATGGATCTGTGTTACCTTAGGCTTTAGGAACACTTCATTTCTGCAGCCTTTTGTGTCACATGTGAAAAGTCAAATTCTCTTCTAAGATTAGTTTATATTCTGCCTTAATACATTTGATTTTAATTTGACCCTGCATTCCAAAATTCTGCACTTCTGTGGGTTTTTTCCCTTTCCTTCCAGCTAAGTAAATTTTGAAGGAATGTGCTGCCACCTCCCATTTTGTTTGGAGTTAATCTTTTTCGGTGTTCTTTGGACAGAAAATTCCTCTGAGTACCAGCAAATGGTGCTGTGACAGACCCAAGGTTATGAGGAAGTCCTAATGGCTTTTATTGGAAAAGTTTGATATCGCCACACTCAGCATCCTCTCCAGAATCTGCAGGTGGTTGGCTTTATTGGTTTTTTTTCAGAAAAATAAATTGGACAAAACTCTTACACTGAATAAATAAGCTGAAAACCTTGCATAGTGCTTCCGTCTTATTTCTTTTGTGGTCTGTATCTCTGCCATATGTGGGCACCTCTGTCATTAATGGGTTTTGTATGCACAACAGTCTCATGAAACAGGTGTTCTTCGCATTTTTCAGCTGAAGTGACTATCCTGGCATCACACAAGAAGGCTTTGATGGGCCATCAATATATAGCTTTCTAGCCCTGATGTAAACACCTCTGGGTGGATATCCATACTTAGGAATACAACACAGTTATTTTGTAACTTCAAATACAAAGATGATATATGGATTTATCCAGGATAATTATACTTGATTATAACATTTCTACTGATGCCTTACATGATTTATTTTATACGAGATTCATGGAAATTGTGTAACAGTGATATAAATGGTCACCTTTCTTATACACAACAACATATCATATATATAGTAGCCCAATGTCTGTGACTCTGTAACGCTGAAACACTGGCTGTTGCCTCCTGCCGGGGCTATTGCCTCTCGCCGTGGTGCTCGGCTGACTTGTGTGCTGCTCAGCCGGGCTTGCTCCCGCGCGGCGGCCTGGCTGAGTGGCGCAAAAGTAAGCCAAGAGCCATGGCGGAAGGCAAAGGGGGGGTGGGGTGCTGATGTACATGCCGAGGGGGCAGGTCCTGGAGCCTCCGTTATGTCCTTACTGTGCTGACGTCTGGTCCAACCACCCTGGTAGAGTGAGCCCAGGCTGGAGGAGCACAAGCAGCTGCATAGCCAGCTGGAGAGAAGTGGCGTTTTTAAGGGGAAAGTGCCACTTCTTTCTAGCCACCTGCTCCATGGCTGCCCCCTGCTCAGTCCTCCAGTTGGCACCTGTGAGTGGGGGCTGGGCGCTGAGCCAGGCCGGGGGGGAAAGGCGGGGGAACGAGGGGGAGGAGAAGGTGGAGGACAACTGGGAGGCTGCAGGATCAGTGCTGGGGTGAAAGGAAACGGTGCAGGCAGGCAGCTGGAGCTCATAGGCAGCCACTCAGCTGGGCTGCCACGTGGGAGCAAGCGGTGAAAACAGCCCGTTGGGCTCCGTGCTCCCCATGCAGGAGGAGGAGGAGAAGAGAAAGAGAGAGTGAGAGAGAGGCAGGAGGGGGAGGGGAAGAGAGAGTGAGAGGCAGGAGGGGGAGAAGAGAGAGATGGAGAGAGAGGCAGGAGACAGAAGAGAGCTGAGAAAGGGGGGGAGGAAGTAGGAAGAGGGGGCAGAGAGAGAGATGGAGCGAGAGACTGGAGGCTCAGGAGAGGAGACCGAGATAGAGAGGGAATAGGACGTGGAGGAGAGACCTGAAAATCCCATGTTATGATGGGCTATTGGGCTAGTTTTTATATAACATTCTTGCATTCTTTTATTCAAATGACTATTGGATGGAGAGTGGCCCTGGCCTTCAAAGTAATGGGTTCTTGTATCTTTTTTTCAGGAATTGCGCACATTTAAAATAACAATGATTAACCTTTTTAATTTCAGGCTCAGCGATCGGATCTAATATCTAAGCAGTCAGTGTCTGAAATCCCTGAAGTTGTGGATGACTTTCTTTGCAATTTCCTGGTCAGAATGAGGATGACCAGAACCCTTGACTGCTTCCAAACCGAATGGTAAAACTTGTAAACTGTCTCTCTAACTGTGGGGACTTTGGAATAAATGTAGAAAATCCAGCCTCTTTTTGTGTTCGAAAAAAAAAGCATATTTTCTTGATGAGGAGGTTTCTGAAAGTAAATTTGTGCTTATGTGAATAATGGAAACAGTCATTTTAGGATTTTTCAAAATCTCCCACTTATATGCCTAAACGAAATGACTGGAAGCTCTCAGAATCCACAGTTTTCCATTGTTCTCCCTTTTCAAAATCTGGGCACTTTTATTGAGGTGCTGGGAACTTTTGAAAGCCTGGCACATAGCAGTTTTCTTGTCCCTGGGTAGGTCTATACTGCGTGGCTAATTCGGGATATTTGGAGTTATCCTGAAATAGCTACCCTGCATCTTAACAAGCCACCTGTTATTTTGAAATTTTTCAAAATAACGGGTGCGCTATTTCGGCATCCCTGCAACCCTCGTTCCGCAAGGGTTATGGAATGTCTCAAAATAGCACATTATTTCTAAATTTGGGGCTCTGTAGATGCGCCAAATTTTGAAATAACATATTTTGAAATAGAATCGAAATAAGATGCACAATTTGCATAGAGAAAATTGCGTATCTTATTTCTAGTTTAGGGTGATGTGTAGATGCTCCCCTAGTGTTTTGAAGCATGTTCTATTGGATAGTTACTTCATATCTTTAGGGAGAATGATCAAAATTTTTGTCATTTACATTGGTTAGAAAATTGTGATGGCTACAGTTGTATCTTTTGTCTTTTTTAATTTAAGTACAATAACGCTCAGAAGAGTGTTCTTGTGACTACCTAACACCAGGTCTCTTCTCTGTATTTTTAAGTGGCTCATAGAGATTTTTTGACCCACAGGAAAGTTATATAGGAGTTCCCTGAATTGCTCTGAAAATATAATTTCCAAGTCAGGTACTTCGTTCACTGACTAACTGTCAGAATGACAAAGCTCCTGGGGGAGAGAGAGCTATATTATGGATCTGTAAGAGTGGCTCTGGTAGCAAGATTCTAATGATACAGCTTCTGTTAGCCTGTTTCAAACCCGCCAAATAATTGTTGGTGGGAGAGACATTGTATTACCCTGAAATGCCTTAGGGTGAGTCTACACTGAAGGGCTTGACTCGAAATAAGTTATGCAAATGGAGCTATGTCAATTGCGTAGCTTATTTCGAAATAGGGAGTGTCTACACCGCACTTATTTCGAAATAGAGCACTCTTCCTCCGACTTCCCTTACTCCTCATACAATGAGGGTTATAGGAGTCGGAGTAAGAAGTCTTCCAGCTTGACAGTATTTTGACACCATTTCGAAATAACTGCCTGCTGTGTAGATACGGACTAAGTTATTTCGGAATAGCGCGAGTTATTTCAAAATAGGGTTGCAGTGTAGCTGTACCCTTAGTCTTGCTTTTAAAGCTGTTGAGAACTGTTTGGTGTTTTTTAGACTGTTTTACAAGCTATCTTCGAATAATGCAATAGGAAAAAAATGTATTTTTACCTAATGAAAAATGTAACATTTTACAGACATATGTTTTAGGGTTAAAACATCTTTCTTGTTTACTGCTCACTAAGGCTGTGTCTAGACTACATGCCTCTGTCGGCAGAGGCATGTAGATTAGACAGATCAGCAAAGGCAAATGAAGCCGCGATTTAAATGATCGCGGCTTCATTTACATTTACATGGCTGCCGCGCTGAGCCGACAAACAGCTGGTCAGCTGTTTGTCGGCTCGCGCGCTAGTCTGGACGTTCCCCCTGTTGACATCAAAACCCTTTGTCGGCAGCCCCATTATTCCTCATGGAATGAGGTTTACCGGGGCTGCCGACGAAGGGCTTTGATGTCGACAGGGGGAACGTCCAGACTAGCGCGCGAGCCGACAAACAGCTGATCAGCTGTTTGTCGGCTCAGCGCGGCAGCCATGTAAATGTAAATGAAGCTGCCGTCATTTAAATCGCGGCTTCATTTGCCTTTGCTGAACAAACAAATCTACATGCCTCTGCCGACAGAGGCATGCAGTTTAGACGTACCCTCTGTTACTGTGTCTCGTTCATTGGACCAATTCCCGGCCACTTGTAAGACACTGGTGTTACTGATGCAGAGTTTCCAAAGGCAGGCATTGCCTATGTAACTTATATTGCATTTTTTTTATACAGTGACATTATTTTAAATTCAGTACATTCATGCATAAAGAGCACCATTCAGGAACTTCTGTAACTCTTAGCTTGTAAGCAGCTGATGGATATCAGATATGTAACTCTGATGGCAACAGACAGCTATGACTACACAGATATAAATGACAGATTTTGTATGGAAATGAAACTTTGTAAGGGTAATATCTTGCTTGGATTCAAGTCTTTTGGCAAAACAGACTCTAAATAAAAGTGGTTCAAATCCTAATTTATGGGCTTCATCTTTCGAACATTTACTCACATGAATATTTCTTCCTTGCATGGGCAATCCCTTTAACTTCAGAGATACTACTTGTATAGATAAGGATTTTCAGAATTGAATTGTATGGTATTAAGCCACTTCCTTTGAAATACATTTGTATGATATTAGCAAGTGGTATCAAAACTGGTTTTAAATTGCTGATTTACACTGTTTAATGAAGTGAGCACAGATTAGTGCTATCAAGTTCTTCTTTGAACTGATATCTTCCTCTTCCTCCTGTACAGCCGATCCAAGCTGTGATCAAGTCCTAATGGGAATTAAAATGAGAAAATAATTAGTTAAGAATCTTTTTCATTTACATAAAAAAAGCTTGACTAATTTGTCAAATGATCCACTTAAATATAATAGTCTGCCTAAGATCTAATGCTGTATTAAATTGGACAAAATTATTAGTGTCTATAGAGAAAATAGAGTACTTTTAACTATCTTTGGATATATCACATGTTTCCTATTCATATTGATGTCTTATCTTAAATGATAATAAGTACGTATTTTCTTTATTGTAATGAATGGTGCTGTATCGTATTTTATTTGTGCAAATCTCATGCACGTCGTAGCGTGTCTAACGATGCTCCTGGGAATTTAAAACCTTGTTTGCAAATGCTTATGGAATATTGTAAAGTGTTGTACGCTTCTTGTATGTTCTGTATTCTTCTGACTCCCCAGTCTTTTTGTAATGCCTTTTTTGCTTGCTGATGGTATTGGATTGACAGCTCTGGAAAATGAAACATAAAGAGAGATTCACTGCAGACCTTTGCATCAATTGGTATAGTTCCAAAGTGCTCATTGCCAGCTGCTGATCAGTTCTCCTCCAACTTTGGCTACCTTTGGTCAGAAAACTCTTAACTGGCAATCGCTTTTTTTAAACATTCCTCGATCTACAAAGAGCTGCTTGTCTTTCAGGCTTTGGGTGAAAGGTGAGCTGTCTCCTAGCACTTTGGGGGATGGATACATAATTTGCTAATCTATCTTCACTAAGTAGGGACAAATTCATAGACTGTCTTGAGTGGCCATGCCAGGCTGTCAGGGAGTGCAGAGCATACCTTCTCTCTTGTACAGGTTACATGGATTATGGTATAGCAGTGGGAGTGGAAAGCAGGCTCTGCAGAGCTGCAGCGTCCTGTCTTGTGCAGTTGAACCAGCAGTCTGAGGAAAGATTGCAGCACTGAGCATAGATCCAGCACAGCATAATTCCTTCCTGGAGGAGCAGAGAAATCTGGAGACAGACTATGATTGAGTCACAATCCACCCCCGCTCCCACATACACACAAAGGCTATTCAAGGGGCAGTGCACCAATGTGTTACCCTTTGTGCTGGCCAGACTATACAGTGAAAATCTACCCCCATTGAAGGAAAATAAAGGACATAAAATTGCTGCTTCACTTGCAACCATTTAGAGGCACCCATTCTGCTCTTTAAAGCCATATATTTTATCTAGATAGCTGTGTATTTGTAGCCCTGTGCATTTACAGATCACCTATAACTTTAATGTCAGAGTGCACTTTACATAATTTATATAATGAGTAAACAAAATATTTCCTAATAGTGAGTACATACTAGACACTACGTGTTATGTTTTCACTAAATTGTAAATATAATATCATGCCGTTGAGCGTATAATGGGAAATATGTCAGGCTTCTAAAGTACACTGCAGTTAATGGATATCTAAGTCTTATCCATTTGTCCTGAACCTGTTCATAAGAGAGAGGTACAGACAGCATGATACTGCAAGTCCCCACTAATCTGCCTCAGTGGTAGGTTGAAGTGTCTATTTTAAGAGTAAAAAGGTAGTTGAACTTCTATGCTCTTTTCTTTCTTGGCCTTGCTGCAGAAATTTCCAATAAGAACTGGAGTGTGACAGCGTGTCATCTTAAATATTAAAAATGCAGAGCATTTTATCTGATATCCAAAGATGAACTGTCATGCTAATCAGTCAAGTACCCATTCATTAGCTAACAACTGCAGGATCATCACACCACCCAGTTCCTTCAGAACATTTCTGGAGACATGAATTTATTTATAGCTTGTATTGAATGTCAGAATTTTAGGTTAGATCCAAATGTGCTTTAAGTCATAACCTCTCAAATGATGGTCTCTCTTCTTGAGAATCTCATGTAGTAGGTACTTGGGTTATTTCAAGTTAAGCTGCGGTAAAGAGCTTGAAGAATGCCCATCTGTACTATGTATGCCTGGCTATAATCACACTTCAATCTGCTTCACAGTTCCTTTCCAAATTTTGAGAGAGAGAGAGAAATAAAATTATCTAAGCATAAGTCTCAGAAGGGTATTCACATTAGTCTGTATCTGCAAAAACAAGAGGTCCTGTGGCGCCTTAGAGACTAACAGATTTATTAGGGCATAAACTTTTTGGGGTAAAACCCACTTCATCAGATGAATTGGAATGGGAATGATAGATGAATTGGAATGGGAACGATAGAGACAGGGATGGATGTATATATAAAATATAACAGTATGTGTGGGTATAACAAAAGTATAACAAAAGAGGGAAGTTACTTACCAAGTGTAGAACCGGTATTAATGAGGCCAATTAAGTCAGGGAGGATGCGGCTCCCTCACAGCAGTTGATGAGTTGTCTATACCAAGAGAAGGGGAAATTGCCTTTGTAGTGAGAGAACCAATCTAAATACTTATTCTGTCCTAATCTGATTGTATTAAATTTGCTAATGAATTGCAGTTTTGCTGTTTCTTGTTTCATATGGTTTTGAAGTTTTGTTTTTTTGTTTTTGGTTTCTGTAGAAGGATGGCTACTTTTAAATCCGTGGGTGGTTCCCAAATTACCCAGCTAGATTATTCAGTGTTTTATTAGGACTGTGACAATGCCATACATGGACTGACAAAAAAGCCCTCGATTTTAATAATTTAATGAGACCTCTACTTAAAAATTAAAGACATAATGGGTGTGGGTATACAACTAAGTTATTTCAGAATAGTGGCCATTATTCCGAAATATCTATGCGAGTGTCTACACTGCAATTCTGTTATTTCAAAATAACGGACAGCTTATTCTGACTTCTGTAAACCTCATTCTATGAAGAATAACGCCTATTCTGAAATAGCTATTTTGAAATAAGGCATGTGAAGACATACCACTTCTGCTATTTCAAAATAGCCTCCCACCAGGCCCATTTTAAGTTATTCCTCCTGGGGCTCTAAATCGAGATCGCACGTCTACATTGGGAAGTCTGCCTCAGACTAATTTTGAAGCTTCCCTGCAGTGTAGATGAGCTATTTCGAAATAAGCTATCTTGGAATAACTATTCTGGAATAGCTTATTATGAAATAACTGCAGTGTAGATGTAGCCGATATGGCCATCATTTTCTTGTAGCATAACTTGGGTAATGTGGTTAGCCTACCTGATTGCTGATGTGCTTTCCTCTAGAAATTCCAGCTCCAACACCTCTCTCTCTGGCAATCATGGTTGGTGGAGCCAAGGATTCTGGGATAGATCCTGAACTGGTGTAAATTGGCACAGCTCCCTTGAGCTGATGCTGAGCTGTGGTACATTGGCACGGCTCCTTGGAGTATAGTTTCATTGCTCTTGAAAGAATTTTGACCATTTCCACCAGCTGATGATCTGCTCCTTTGTAACAAAGAATGGAGCCACATTACCTGGTCAGAGCTAAGAAAGCAGCGTACACTGTACTTCTGTGTACTAGGAAGCCATCTCTATGGCTGTGGAATCTATGAAACTTCTTTATAATCTCTGCTGGCACAGAGGCACCTTGGGTTAACTGGAGCCCCTATGCTCTTAAATTTGTGTATGGATTTGTTTTTTGTCTTGGCAAATCTTGAGGTTCACACTCAGTCCCAGCTCAAGTAGAACTATGACCAAAGCTGTCAGACAATATTGTTCTTGTGGATAGCATCATCTATCTTTTTGTATTGTCAACAAGCCTATGTGGCACTTAATCTTCTGCTGAATGGTATTCTGCATCTCCAATAACATCATTCCTATGAGCTGGATTGCTTTAAAGAGTTTGAGGCTTAGATTGGGTATAGTTAAAGACAGTATTGCAAGAATGACTGAGATATTGCATGAGTAATCTGCAAATATTCATGACACCTAAAAGTCACTATTCACGGCCAAGATATGGTTTTGTCTGCAACTGTGTGGAGCACAAAACAGGCTATATCACAGAAGCTTGTAGGCTCAAGATTTCGCTTGATAGTAATAAAAATATATAAATATATTGAGCAATGGGAAATGTGCTTGTGATTAGCTCTTTCAAAACAATCAAGGAGAAAATATAATATAATGCTGATATGAAAGAGTGCCATTAGTAAAATGAAAGAGAAAGTGATAGTTTTATTAGGATATTTCTCCTAGTGCACTATGAGTTTCATACTTGGGACCATTGATGGGGTCATCTCTATGGGTCATATCACAAGGCATACTGGAGCAGTCGACAAAGGCTTCCCTTGACGACCACATCATGTCCAGACTGCCCCTCTGTGCCGCCAAACAGCGGATCGGCACAGCACGGTGGCCATTTTGATGTAAATGAAGCGGCGATTATTTAAATTGCCACTTTATTTTCCTATGTCTAGTAAACTCATCTATATGGCTCCGTCAGCAGAGCCATGTGGTCTGGACATACCCTATGACTCAAACAAAATTGTAGATGCCTTCATTAAAAAAAAAATGCATGTATTTGAGACTGACCTAAAAGGACTTTATGTATCTATGGAGGCTACTACTTTTAAGTGGCTACAAATTGAGGTTAATATTTATTCTTTAGGTTTTCTTTCAATAACGTAAATTAGAAGGAAGGAAAAGAACTAATGTTGAGGCTAAGGCAGTAAACTATAAATAAGATGTGTTTTGGCTGTTAGGGAAAACTGCTAAAAATAAGGGAATTAAAATACAGCATAACAGAGTGAGTGGTACTATCATTGTTTGAGTATAAAATAATTTTTCAATGAGGCTGGTATGTGTGTTAGCAGTTCTATTTAATGTAAAATTAAACATGGTGGGGGGAAACACTTAGGTGGGGGGACAGAAGAACTTAAAGTAAAACATCTATCTGTTTGTTACATTAGGTATGAACTAATGCAGAAAGGTATAATTGATCGTAAAGACATTGGATTTGTCCCAGATATGTACACTTACAATCAGCATTTGGAGATAGAGAACAGAAGATTAAAGAAGGAATTGGAAAACTATAAACAGGCTGCCAGGTATGTTAGTTTTAATGAAATACCTTCTTTTTTAAAACCACGAAAGCTCCAGATAAAATAAAATCAAACTCTTAATGGAATTAATACATTTCTATTTTCTCTGTGCCTTTGCACTTTTTACCACTTGTGGATGAGACCCTTAATGAAAGCTGAATGAAATTGCCAAGTATGTCTCAGCTCTGTCGAGAGAGCTGAGTCTGAATTTCTTTTATGTCAGTTTATTGGACTTTAGTTGATAATACTTAAAATCTAATAGTCACAACAAAATACTCCATAGGATTATGAAAATGTCTATAGGGATAGATGAGAAATTACCATCTAGTGCTCTGTATTGATATGTTGCAATATGACAATTCGTAGCAAGTTCTCATATATAGGAGAAGAATAATTCCTCATTATACACCTGATCCTGTAGCCCTTTCAAAGGTTTTTAGGTCTTGGAGTTTAGGTCTTGGAATTATTGACTGCATTTGTAGCAGGTTTTGCAAGATGCACAGTAATTCTCACACAGCAATTTACATTCAGGCTGTATAATGAACTACGCTGCAGTCTTTATTAAAAAAAAATCTGCTTTCTGCATTTGTGTTCCATGCACTAACATCTAGGAGTGGGTTTTAATGGGAGATGGACAGTTATAGACTGGATTCCTCTGCAAATGAAGCAGATTGAAAATTCAAATGAAGTGCGGATTTACAAATCTTGCGCTTCATTTGCATAATCACGTCCGAGTGCTTTTTCAAAAAAGGGCTTTTTGAACTCCCCTCCTCCCCCCGGCAGTGTAGACGGGGTTCTTTCAGGAAAGAAAACCCCTTTTTTGAAAGAACCCGTCACCTTATTTTTTCAGGAGTACGGGTTCTTTCGAAAAAGGTTTTTTTTTTCGAAAGAACCCCTTTTAGACTGCGGGTTTTTTTTTCCGAAAAACCCTTTTCTGCAAAAGCACTTGGACACAATTATGCAAATGAAGCGCGAGATTTGTATATCTGCACTTCATTTAAATTTTTGATCTGCTTCTAGAGGAATGCAGTCTGGACATAGCCTAAGTCAAACCATTCCCTAGTCTTCTTTGCAGCCTCCCTGAACCTTGTGTTTGGTTGTATAGGGGAAACCATGCAACCGCCTACTCCCATTTAACTAGGAAGGTGAGGAGTGGCAAACTGAAGTCCAAGAAGGAAAATTATAATCTTACCTCTGATATTTTTGACTGGTGGTATTGTCTACCGATATTTCTGGTGTAAATTGTCAGGTCCATTGGTTTCAATGGATTTATGACAGTTTACTCCAGCTGAGGATCTACTCTGTATAACCCAAATCCCAGAGTTGGATGAAATATACTATACTATATATTTAACTTCAAAGACTTGTATAATCAAAGTTTTTCCCCATTGGTTATATACTAAGCTTTATTTTTCAGTGCTTCCAACTGAACATAATGGAGGAGTGCTGATTAGACTGATTAGACGATGATACTCATTATGTTCAGTGTTTCACACAGAAAGTTTGCATGGTGAGATGCATCGCTGTGAAATGTATTTGAAAATAGCTTCTAATTAAAATGGTTGCTTCTGAGCTTGCTGTTCTTGACGATCAACTTGCTGAAAAGGGACATTATTTGTGACACCACCAGTATGGGGGCGCGGTTTAAAAGACTAAACCAATTTCTTTCTGTTTTAATGTTTAATGGTCATAGGAAGAGCTTTTGTGTCTAAAATTGGAATGTAATTTTGTTTAATACAGTATTCAAATGATTCTGTAGCAACGGTAGGCATACTTACTAGATTCCTGTTACTCAAACAAATTTTACCATGGATTTTTAGCATTTAAAGAGAAATTCTTGATCACTTTCAAATCCTGTGTACAATAAATAATACGTTTTAATACACTGTCCAATGTGTGCAAACCTTTATATGCCTGCTGAAATAACCAGAGAAAACTCAAGACCATGTCTATACGGGGAGACTTATTCTGAATGTATTAAGTTTGACTTCTGGGCACCTGATTTTACAAATTCAAAGTTCTGTGTCCTCCCTATGGGGAAGAATCAGATATAGTCCAAGGTAGTGTGTCCACATGAATGGAGCCTGCCTCTGACTAAGATCCTAGTGTAGACCTGTTCTAAAAGAAACTAGTGTATGTCAGGAAATGCCCTGCCACTCCAACAATATCTCTGCAAACATTAATTATCATGCTAAAAATGTGTTTAACTGAAATTTAGGCATATCATTAAACTTAGATTTTTTTTTAAATCAAGTGTTGTAATTCTAAAAATTAAACATTTGAAAGTCATGAAAATCAAAGGTGAAATTGCATTTATTTTTAATGTAGAGAGAAACTCTCCAAACAACCGTCATTCTCTTATTCTGTCCCTTGAACCCTCCAGATCAGATCTTAGGCTTGTATAAATTAGCATAGCTTCACTGAAGTCAACTTCAGATTGGTTGGCAATTGCTTTGTCTTCTTTTGGAACACTTATTTTGCTGTAACAAGGATATTTTATATCTAGCAATATAATGTATGAACAAGAAAATGTTGCAAACATGAACTCTGAAGCAGTGTATTTGAGTACATTAATTTCAATTTAAGTAGATTTAAATAAACTAATTAACATGTCACTGGAAGGTTTGATCTCAACTGGGGTAAAATAGCATATATGCATGGTTTTCAAGATTGTTTTACTCTTGCTGAAGATATTACCTTCTTTGTATAATAATTATTATTCAGTCAAGTCATATATAGTAACTCCTCACTTATCATTGTCCCAGTTTTAATGTTGTTTCATTGTTATATTGATTATCTGTTAGAGCATATGCTTATTTAAAGTTGTGCCGTGCTCCATTATAATGTTGTTTGGCTGCCTGATTTGTCCACTACTCCTAGGATTTTCTGGAAAAGCAGTGTGAGAGCTTGGAACCAGAGTGGGCTGGAAGCCCCCCATCATCCCTCTTAAACTCGCTGTAAGGTATATGCAGCTGGGCAGCTGCAGTTCAGCTGCCCCTCCCGCACTGCCATGCTGCTCCTGTCCCCTGCCTCGGAGATGCTCCCAGAAGCCTCCTTCTTGGTGTGTGTGGGGAGAGAGTTTCTGAAGTCAGGATATCCCCCCTCCTCTATCAAGTCCCTCACTCTGTACCCCCTTCTTCACAAAGCAGGGTATCACAGCTACAGAGTCTAGGGTTGCCAGATGGTTTAACAAAAAATATCGAACCTCCCCTCCCCCCCAAAAAAACACCGGGAAAAAATTCCGTTGAGAAAAAAAAAAAAGGAGGGGAGACCAAAGCTGTTAAACAAAGGGAGGGGGGGGGGAAGGGAGCTGCGCCTTTAAATAGCCCTGCACTCCTCATTCCTCCACCAGATGCGGTAGAGGAAAATTGTCCCCACTGGGCTTCCGTCCTAGGGAATCAGGAAATACTGGACATTTCACATGTCCAGTATTTTCTGGGTTTTTTACCGGATATGGGGACCCAAATAACGGACAGTCTGGGCAAATACCAGACACGTGGCAACCCTAATTCAGAGTCCTGTGTCTGGACTTCTTGGTCTACTTACAAGGGCAGTGTACTTGAAGTGGGGTCAGTGGACTTAAAGGGGCAATGCATGTCTCTATTTTCTCTCTCTTTCACAGACACAAACACAGTGTGTATCTCTGTTTGCTTCCTCATACATAGGGTATGTGTCTCTGTCACACGTGTGCACACACACACCCTTGACACTATGCTGCTGTGTGTGCACCATCCACAGGAGAGAGTGGTGCACTCTAGCAGCATCATGTGGGTCATCATCCTGTTTGGTTTCTGCAGGAAAGTGTTTGCAGCTACTGCCTTACCTCTGTGTTTCCTCCCTCCAGCCTCTGAGTGTGATGCTACATTAACATGTTAACCCTTGCAAGATCAGTCGAGTGCTAATTCATCATTTAGTAGCAAGATATTGCCTGGGAAATATTCCACCTTCTGACTCCCCCACTTTAACCAAGCTTCGCAATCATCTTTGCGGTGTACAGTATTACACTGTTTAAAACTTGTATTGTATATGTATATACTGCCTTCTGTTTGCTGAGAAAATTTCTCCTGAAACCTGACTTCTCTATTTACATTAACTTTCATGGGGAAACTGGATTTGCTTAACAATTTTGCTTAAAGTAGCATTTTTCAGAAACATAACTATATAATGCTAAGCAAGGAGTTACTGTATCACAATTTGAGCCAGCTGGAGTATAAAATCTTTATGATTTGAGATACCTTGAATTTCTTAGGCTTTAGACTTTGATTTCAGATGTATTTTCCAGTCCTATGATTCTATATTTCCTTGCAGCTGTAGGTATTTTATACCATTTCCCCTATTGTTTAAACAGAGGCTTTGGGGTGTATGTGCATATCTCTAATGGTAATCACATTTAACATGCCCTTACCCACAGAGGGCCCCCGACCCCTGTGTGTAGCAACGTTACAGAATTTCTAGCGCTTGATGTGGCGGGGATGTATTTGGCAGATGTGTGGTGATTGTGTAAATCTTTGGCTTGTATATGCAGTGAAGTCATATAAAAGAAGAACTTATCAGATTTAAGGCTCTGTTGTTCACTGGTTTTTATATAGTTTACAAACATTAGTTCAGTTAGCCTTACAATGCTCTGGTAAGGAAATCTAGCTATTGTTCTTATTTTACAGATAGGAATCTAATCTATTTTGTGGCCCAATAGATTAGGATCTTCATTTTCAAAACTATGCACACAATTAGATACCCCATTTGCTGCTGAAATCAGACAACGTGTAAAACCTTCCTCAGAATTGATAGTAATTTAAGAGCTAGAACCCTTGCTTGCCTTCCTTCCCACTGCACCAAAAGTCCATAGAAATTTGCTTGCCTTTATCACAGATAAAATACATATTTGTTTTTGCTCTTGTGTTGCGTGTAGCACTTCATACAGTATGTAGGATTGTATGCCGTGTGTAGCTAGAAGCAAAATGTTGGTGTGAGATGGCATCATTTCTAAAAGGGTCTTTATATTCCTGATGACTCAGAGTTTAGGGCTGGAATTTTCAGCGTTACAGGAGTTTGATGCCAAATTTCACTGCAATTCAATGGGATCTGGGTGACTAACTCCTTTGGATCCCTGCTCCTCTGACAGTCCTAGCCTAGTTCTGTAAATGGCTCATTTCCCCCCCCCCCCCCCATTCTGTTTAGCTAACTGCTTGTGAAGAGAGCAAGACTGACAGCTGTTTCAGAGATTTTAGTGTCTTCCGTATGCACCAAAAGGGGGAATGCTGCAGAGGAAGCGGGATCTTCCATGCTTTAAACCACCAATGTACTTTACATGGAAGGATCGCCTTCAGGAAAAAGGTCTTCATAACAGCTCAGTCTTCAGTCTCTCATTTGAGTCAAGTAGCATTGTGGTGATGATCTTTTCTGAGCAGACAATTCCGTAGGAAGTTGACTGAGACCACCACATTTTTTGTTCTCAGTTTAGTCACTACCAATATGGGATGAATTTGAATTGGTGATTTAGGGGTTGTCTACACTGCCCCATGATTTGGAATATGGGGATATGGGAACCAAAGTGCTATAGTGTAGCCACACCTGCAGGATCAACAAGGGGAAGCTAAAAAGTTTCTAACTATCATATTCCTCTTCAGACAGGATTAAACTAATGTGAACTAGGACCCTGATAGTTTGCATTTGCAGCACCCACATGGAGCAGTTATAATGCAGCACTTTGGTACACACTGCTATTCATATAGCTGTACTTTCAACTATGGGATAATGTAGACATAGAGTTACATTATTCAGATTCCCATTACCCATCTCAAATCATACAGTCTCCCAAGGCCCTGTCCTCAGATGATTGAATTACAAGTTTCAGATTTTTGTGTTTTCATGCAGCAAAGCTAAGGAGGCGTTGCAAAAAATACAGAAAGAACGTGATTTCCATCGAATGCACCATAAGCGAGTGGTCCAAGAAAAAAACAGGCTCATTAGTGATATTAAAAGGTAAGTAAACTGATCTACTTTTTTACTGTCATTTAACAAAATCTAAGTAAGTTTGGGTTGCTTCTTGGCAATATTATATCGTGGATGAATTTTAAATTGGTACACCAAAGCTAGTTGAATTTAGCTAGCATCTCATTAAATCACAGTTCTGGCCAGCCTTGAAAGCAGAGAAATTATAACTGAGACCTCTAAAATTCAAATGTCTCCAGTGTTTCAGAAATCAGAGGAAAGTTCCTAGGAGGCAGAGAAAAAAGACCTACGCACATACATACTATTTGGTACATAAAGTATGTAACGTTCCTTGACTGTCAATTCCCTTTTTTTCATGGTGGTTGGAGAAACTCACTTATTTGTTTCAACTTGAGTTAGATGCAATAAATCAATCTTTTAAAAAATGTCATTCGTTTTTGTCCTTGACACTTGTTGACTATGTTTTGATCTAATCTGTAGAATGAAGTGATGTACTTTTTTTTGTCTCTCTAGTATAGCAAAAATGCTCAAATATAAACCTGCATTACTATAACATTTTATAATCTCTGCTTTCCATATTGTCTTTCTTAACTTGAAAGAAGTCAAAATGAAGTTTTTTTAAAATCTTTTTTTATAGCTGCATTTACATTTTAGAGAAGGAACAGTAGGCACTATTGATAGGTAAAATGAAGGAGAAAGATTGGAAATATATAAAAGCAAATATTACTTTGCACTTATACCGCATCTTTCAGGGGAACATCTCAAAATGTTGCCCAAAGGCCATGTGTTATTTGACATTCTAGAGTACAGTCTAGAACCCAGGGAGGAGCAGTGTTGCCCCTGAAATGTTGGGTGCCCCATAATGCTTTTCTGTAGTAACTTAGAACTTGATTCACACACAATGAGCCTGCCAGCATGTAGGTCATACTCTGAGTGTTTGTATATAGCTATAGCTCGGCTCCAGCAATTCTGACCCGAGCAGCACTCCAGTCTCATACCTGCTTCTAGCAGCTTGGTTACTACTTCCAGGGTAACCCTAAGATGTTCCTTGTTCTGAATTTCTTCCCAGAACATGTGTTCTGGACTGTCCACCTCTCTTGGCCACTGTCCACTTCTCTGTCCACCTCTCTGCGAAAGTTAATCCCTGGTGTACTGCCGCCGCTATGCATACCTGCGCCTCTGCAGATATAGGGTGATATCTGATCTTGTTGTCTGCAGATCACCAGTCACAGCCAATGCGAGTGGCAGGAAGCTACATGGACCAGGAAACTGCTTCCCAACACTCATATTGGCCATGAACAGCATTTCGCAGCCAACGAGAGTTACAATCATCCGATATCTGCAGTGGCGCAGGTAAACATAGTGATGGGGGGCTTCCAGGGATTAATCCTGTGGACCAGATTCAGCCAGCAGGCCAGAACTTGTTCACCTCTGGTCTACGATGTGAATACAGGGGTGCATTTTGGTCACAGTATTATCCCCATTTTACATAGAGGGAAGTTAAGGCACAGACTGATTAAGCAAGTAATTCAAGGCCAAACAATGGGTCAGTGGCAGATTTTGAAATTGCATCCTTGTTTTAGAGCACAGGGATATGAACCACACCCTCAGTCTAGACAACATCCCGTAAAGCAGGAAGATACTTCTAAAAGTAGCTTTGAAATATTAGATGGAATCAAGTACATTAGTGGAGCATCAACATTGTCAAAGTATTGGTGTTTAAGAGATGTGTGAGCATCATATTGCATTCTTTTCCACAAACACTGTATTCTGTCTGACAAAATAACTAAGATTGTCCCCTCAAGCTCTCTGTGAAGAGCCTTGGAGTGATTTATGATACCTTACCACTATGTGGATAGAAGTTCCTGGGGTGAATTCCTGAAGCACTTAATCCCAAGCCCCTTTAAGTTTATCATTATTAACATACATGAACTTTCCATAGAAGCATTTAATCTTATTGATTACCTGTATTTATTACCTTTAAAAAACTCCATTAGTGTTTGGTCAGTCTCTCTGTCATTTCTATTCAAAATCTAAAAGAATGGTAGCTACAGATATAAGATCTACTTTTTGTTGCTGATATGAGGCTATCTGTCACTTGATCCATTCACAGGATTTCTAGTACTTTACTTCTCCATGCTGCTAATGCTGTGAGCCATTATTTTCCAAAAATGAGCATTCACGCATCTGGCTGCTAGTGGTAACTGTATTATTAATATGTTCTTTTCAAATGCAGCAACCTTCTTGGGGCTGTAACCTAGTAGAAAAGGTTCTCTGAGTAGCCTAAATGTTAGTTATCTTGAAAAATCTATTTAACATTTTCCTCGTGAACATGGTTGTTTTAAGTATTTCTGCACATGTGGTGTCCTGTGGCTTGCAGACATTGTACGCCCACCTAGCATGGCTGTAACTAGCAATGTAAATGATGAGACACTGCTTAGGTTGAGTAAAATGCCCTACCCACCTGCATCCTAGGGGACATGCCCTAGAGCCATCAGTAACAAGTTGTTGTACCTGTAGAAATCAAGCCTGTTGTGGTAATCCTTGCAATAATTAGTGTTTCTATCCTTGTTAAGTCTCCTGAAACTTTAACCGTCTGCCTGGGATTTGAATTGCTTTAGGTGCAAATAAGCCCACATGGTTATATGAAAATTCCCTATGAGTTCTTTAATATTAATTTCCATAAGTTCATCATTACAGACTAGCTGCTGCTCCTAGAACTGTTGTGCTCCTCTGCTTCAGCTACTATTACTTGCCATTCCTGTGCGGTCCACGGTTAGGCTGCTGACCCAGAGTACATCCCCACTGCAAAAAAGTCCAAACAAACAAAAACTCATGGCTGCAAGTCTCAGAGCCTGGGTCCATTGACTTGGACTTACATTATGGGGCTAAAAATAGCAGTGTAAATGTTCACCCTGGGCTGGAGCCCACGCTCTGAGACCCACCTGCCCCTCAGCAGGTTTCAGAGTCCAGGGGCCAGCCTGAGTGAAAATGTCTACACTGCTATTTTTAGGCCTGTAACATGAGTCCTAGGAGCACAGGACAATTGACTAGAACTCGGAGACTCGCTGCTATAGAGTTTTTTGGGTTTGAATTGATCAATTTTAAAGTTTTAGGGGGTAGCCGAGTTAGTCTGTACAGGTAAACTGAAAAAAACAACAGATAGCCTGGTAGCACTTTATAGACTAACAAAACATGTAGATGGGATCATGAGCTTTCATGGGCACAGCCCACTTCTTCAGATGACCCGAGTGTTGGATGTCTGGGACCAAAATAAATACGGGAGATGGTGGGGGGTGTGGGGGGCATGGAAGAAGGGAAAATTGGGAGTAGTAAAAGGGACAAGAAAAGGCAGTGGGTAAAAAATATATCAAGGGAAAGCGGAGCTGGAAAGCAATAGGGAAAATACCTAAAGACTAGATAATCAAAGGGGGGCAAATTAGAACCATTAATTAGCAAACAACAGAGTCAGGAAACACTTAAAGACTGATGAAACATCTAGATGGTATCATGAGATTCTTCAAAGACAAAGAACCATTGTCTCCTTCATTGTTTGATAAGTAGGTAATGACCTAACCATCCAGTATCTTTGTTTAATCCAGAGGTGTGAGAATTGAATTTGGGAATGAGCTGAAGTTCCAGTCCTTCCTTGTGTATTTGGCTCCTGTAATTGATTTGTAACAAAACAGCCACTTGAAGATCTGTAATGCATGCCCAGGGAGATTAAAGTGTGCTCCCACAGGTTTTTGTATGTTCCCTTTACGGATATCTGATTTGTGTCCATTAATACTTTCCCATAGGGACTGTCCAGTTTGTCCAATATATATTGCAGTGGGGCCTTGCTGTCCAATATATATTGCAGTGGGGCATTGCTGGCATTTGATGTTGTGGGACATATCTAGAAGTTTCATGATTTTGGCTGACTCTCATTATGTGCATTTTAACTTTACAGTCTATCTTCCTGCAAGAACAATCCCAGTTGTGTCTCTTTTTGTGCGCATTCTGGCAAAATACAATATTCTTGAAGTTGTTAATTATTGTGTATTGAGCTGAGCAATTTCTCCTGAAAAATAGAGCATTTCCATACTTTGATGCCTGAGTTAATGTGGGAGAGATTTATCTCCATGTTAATTTGATGAAGGCATCTCAATATAGTTTCTACTTGTAATTAATGCTCAAAATTTCATAGTTGATTTCTCTAAATAAGTAGCCTACTTGGTTGTCAAATCCTGTCTGCATTTTTCTTTCTCCCAGTGAAATAAAATCCATCTATACGAAGGAAGCAAAGATTAATAAAGGTTAATGTATGTAATGCATTTAATGTACTTTGAAGATTAGGGGATTGCTGAAAACAGAAAACAGAACTGGACAGATGACTTCAAAAGGTTTTGGTGTCAGGATATATAGATCCTATTACTGAACAACTGATATATAAATATTTTTTCTTGGCACTCCAGTGGGGCAGTTGCATGCTAAATAAGATTAGCTGTCTCCTGTGTTTTGACCTTTCTACTTTTTATTCTTCTCTACAGTACATGGGGGAAAAAGTTATTTAGATGGAAATTGCTGATTTAACTCAGTCATCCTTTAAAATACACTTGGCCTTTTATTGTTCATAGGCTGAAGGCACATTATGCATCATATGAGCCAATGCTGAAGCAGCTGACTGAAAAATACCAGAGTATACTGAGACAGAAAATGTTAACCAGCTTGGAGAGAGACAGAGCAGTTGGTCAGGTAAAAATATGGTCTACTACACTGGCAGAAACATACTGGGAACAGATTCATATTTTTTTTTGTTTAAATCAAAGAAAGCTTGAGATAGAAGAAGAGTATTTTTGAGTTTCATGTGATTTACAAATATTTTGTTCTTTGGAAGCAGATACAGGAATCTTGATGTTTCAGTTTAAAGCACCCAGACAAAATACAGAGCATCCCCACTATAAATCCCCCCAGGATACATCTGTTCTGCATGAAAGTTGTTGGCGCTTCTAGGAACTGATATGTTATAAGTCCTTCCATTCCCCGCTCTTAAGTCATGCAGGAAAAAAAAAACCATTTTGCGTAAATGGAAGTCAGCTGTGGGGGAAAAAATTCCCTGCTTTAAGTTGTTCCACCGTAAGTCCAAGGTTTTTGGAATGTATCTTGGACTTATAGTGAGGACAGCCTGAATTAAAGTCCTATCTGTGTTCAGCTGCCCTACATTTCATGTAGTGGAAGAGATAAAGTTTTATTAATGGTTTAAACTGTAAGAACTTGCAATCACCTCAGAAAAAACTTGAAAAACAATGAATAGTCTTGCAGCACCTTAGAGACTAACAAAAATGTAGATGGTATCATGAGATTTATCTGAAGAAGTGGTTTGTGCCCATAAAAGCTCGTGATTCCATCTACATTTTTTGTTAGTCTCTAAGGTGCTATAAGACTATTCATTAGTCTCTAAGATGCTACAAGACTATTTGTTGTTTAAGTTTTTGCAGTTACAGACTAACACAACTACCCCTCTGAAACTTTTTATCGTCTCAATATCAATGACACACATTGGGTCAGACCAAAGGTCCATTTAGCCCAGTATCCTGTCTGCCAACAGTGACCTATGCCAAGTTCCCCAGAACAGAACAGGTAATCATCTGTAATCTGACAAACAAGCTAGGGACACCATTCCTACCTATCCTGATTAATAAGCATTGGTGGACCATACTTCCATGAATGTATCTAGTTCTTTTTTTAATCCTGTTAAAGTCCTGGTCTTCATAACATATTCTGACAAAATCACTAGTACTGACTCCTAGAATTTGTCTCTCTCTACTAGGCCAACTGTGAGTTGAACAGGGCTTTTACTTGGGTGGAAAAACTGCATTAAATTTTATTCACAGGAATGGGAATACTGAAATGTTCTTCTGAATCATTCTTTCAGCTTTCATATTTGTGAATGAAACATGAGTGAGACTATGACCTAGTTAGAGTACCTATACTGATCCAATATCCAAGTACTGTCATTATAATAATAGATTACTCCTGCAAATCTGTGGATATCTGTGGACCAGATTCTGGATTGGATGAAGATACTCAAGTAGCCCCATAGGCAGGGCTTGACAAATAATGCAATCTACTCGCCCATGGCGAGTAGATTGCAACCCGTAAGAGCTGGGTTCGGGTGATCTGCTCATGCGCAGAACGATCTGCGCACGCGCAGATTGCCAGACAGCGCAGCTGGCGAGTGGGGCTCGCCGCGGTTCGGCAAGCCCTGCCCATAGGGATATTATAGATATTTCAGAGGAAACCATCCTTAAAGTTTAGTGGATGCCAAAATAGTTTTAGTCAAATGTTGTCAGTCAAAAGGTTGAAAGGAAAGTGTCAATTTATTTTCATAGTGTCAGGTACTTCTAAACATACCTGTGGAGATGCAGTATCAGTAAACTGGATCTTAGTTTTCTAAGATCACTGCTAACCTCCAGATAATTTACTCATGCTTAAAGAATTATATAGTATTTTCTACCTGGGAATGATCCTAAAACTTCCGCTTCCTGAAGTAATAGGCACCAGACACTTTGGTCCTCCAAGTGCAGAGATAAAAGATTTGTTTTATCTTATCATGTATACCAGTCTATAGAGATCTTGCCCATTTCGTACAGGGATGGGTTGAGAACAAAGGAACATGTCTTCATGTCTTAGAGGAAAGAGTGTTACAGCCTTACATCGGCACCCGGAGTAAAAGTCTAATAATTGAAATACATAATAAAAGATTTATCTTGTGAAATCATTCTCTAGTGCAATGAAAATGAAAGATCTTATACATGGCAGGTCAGTTTACCAGCTGCTAGAATGGCAGGCATTCCTAAATGCACAGTAGCATATTGTGATAGCTATTTTATTGTGACAATATCATGGGCCGTATTATGTTAGCAAACTAACTTTTAATTCAATGAGAAATTATTATGAGAAGTGCATGTGTCAAAAACAGCTGGAGTCGACATACTTTAAGCCGAGCTTCAGCACCATCCTCACAGCAGGACGTTGATGGGAGTAATGCTCCCATTGACTTCCTTCTCTACTCACAAGGCATCGGAGTTTCAGCATCAACGAGGGAACCCTCAGCATTCGATTTAATAGGTCTTTTTTAGACCCGCTAAATCAACACTGTGGCATTTGATCTGTCCTTCGATCTTCTCCATAGTCTAGATAATGCCCTGAAGATGGCCCAGAACATTTGCATTGTTTAAATAAATATATAATATTCCCACCACCAGAAATTGGGGATGGATTATTGTATGCCATTGTTGGACTTAATATTTTCAAAATGAGTTATACTGGAGATGTTTCTGGAAAAGTGAATGAAATGAGTAATTTTAGTGAATTAGTTAAATCAGTAATTGCACATGGTATTTACTGATTGATTATTTATGCATGCATATTCTGGTTTCTTACTTGTGGTGGCAGTGTACAAAATCAAAGTCCACATAACTTTTCTTTATTTTTATTCTTTAGGTTACAGGCTTGCAAGCTACATTACAAAATTTAGAATCTGGGCGTGGTATTGAAATTCCTGTGACCCGAGGTAAAACATTTTGTTAAAAGTGCACATATATTATGAGGAAGGCACGTAGTCATAATTGAGAGTTTGAATTATAGTAGAAACTTGATTTTACAAACACCGGTCTTATGAACAACAAATTGTACAAACCATTTTTCCTGGTCGGGAAAAACGGTAATCGCATAATGAAAGGAATGTCAATGAAGAATAAGTCGACATCCTTTCACATTCCAATGCCTTCAAGGAATTGAAAATAGCCTCGCAGTGGTTTGAAGGACAAGAAGAAAGCAATGCAGTACATCATACTGCCACTCTCACACAGAATACAAACTGTAATTTTAAGAAGTTCAGTTTGGTTTTATGAACCAAATTAGTTCATAAAATTGGGTTTTATGAACCCCAATTAGTTCATAAAATGGTGGTTCTGCTGCACTTGCATTTCAAGTATTTTACTAGTTTTAGTGACAGCTACATATTAAGGATTCAGTTTTGTGGTTGTATCATTTGAACACTTATTCTCACAGTTGGTTCTATTGAATACAGTAGTGCTTTGGTTGCCCACTCAGGAAGAGGAGGGGTTAAAGCACAGAACTCTTCAATCAGAGGTGAGCTCATTAAGCAAGTCAGTCAGGAGAAGGCTTGCTGGAACACCTCCTATATAAAGGGGTGCTCAGCAGAGCAGAGGGCAGTCTCTCCCTATCTGTCTTATAGAACTGGAAGCGACCTTGAGGGGTCATTGAGTCCAGTCCCTTGCCCTCGTGGCAAGACCAAGTACCATCCCTGACAGATTTGCCCCAAATCCCTAAATGGCCCCCTCAAGAATTGAACTCACAACCTTGGGTTTAGCCGGCCAATGCTCAAACCACCCTCTCCCTAAAGGGCAAGGGAGAAAGACGGACTGCTGAGACTTACCTGCGCAGAACACAGCTACACAGAGTCAGGCGAGTAATAGCAAGCTCCAGCCTGAGGCCTGCCAGACTGAGGCCCTGATAAGGCTGAGGCTGAAAAGTTGCCAGGACTATGGGGGAAGTGCCCCAGGGACAAGAGTCAGCAGAGGAGTTGGAAAAGGGGCAGTGAGTGGCTGCCAACTATAGGATCTTTGGGTAAGAATCCAGAGTAGCAGGTGGGCCTGGGTTTCCCTGTCTTACCCCCACTTTCCACTGAGGGAAGTGGTTAGCGAAAGGCTGCAGTTTGGTATGTCAGCTGGTGGCTGGACAATAGACTGTTGGTTCCCCTAGAAGTGGGGGAGGGACAGCAGAGCAGGGCATAGACACGGGACAGTGCCTAGAGGAGGACCCCCAGATCTGGGGAGCAACATGGGTCACAGATGGAGGAGACAACAGAGTGGTAGTAATGGCAAGCAAGACGCCACCACTGGAGGGTGTCTTGTTGATGGATGTGAGCTAATTCTCAAAACAACCAGCAGGAAGCCCCATGGTGGTGAGCCCACCCCAAGACAAGGACGGTGAAATTACACATCTGTAAGCAGTACTTCTCAGAGTAAGTGTGGAGGGCTAATGACCTAAAAACCTAAGTTGGATTTGATTCTGTCATCTGATCCACTATCTAGAACAAGGAGATTCTCATCTGATTGAGCGTAAGAATGGACAGAATTGGATGTTTTGAGGACAATAGTGAATCGGGTACCCACTCAGGATGAAAAGAGTTTAGCATCTCATTTTATCACATTAAACATCTGAGAAGGCCTTTAATAAGAAAGGGTATAGAATACCTTTTGGAATAACACCTATATCTGTATCTAAAGGAAGTGCTTACCCTGGCACTTTGAAAACAGGAATAAATTGGTGTAAATATTGAATTTTATAGCATCCTAAGTGAAAAGTGTCCTTTTATGTTTTTTATGTCCTTTTGGATACACTGCATGCTTATTTCAAAATAAGCTATTCCAGAATAGTTATTCGAAATAGCTTATTTCAAAATAGCATGTCAACACTGCAGGTACGCCACAAAATTAGTCTGAGGCAGGCTTCTCTAATGTAGACATGCTCTCTCGATTTAGAGCCCTAGGAGGCACTGGGAGGAATAACTTAGAATGGCCCTAGGAAGGGACTATTTCAAAATAGCAGCAGTGGAGTGTCTACACACGCCTTATTTCGAAATAGGTATTTCGGAATAGATGCTATTCCTCATAGAATAAGGTTTACAGTGTTCAGAATAAGCCATCTGTTATTTTGAAATTATTTCAAAATAACAGAATGGTTGTGTAGATGCTTGCATTTTTATTTTGAAATAATGCTAGTTATCTTGAAATAACAGTGCAGTGTAGACGCACCATTTCTGTGCTTTTTAAAATTGTTTTGGGTTCAGAAAGAACTAATAGCTAAATCTTCAGTTTTTTGGTTTTCCTAATTCCTGTATTTGAGTGAAGGAGACATCAAGTATTTTCCTAAACTATCATGATAACTTATTCAATTCTTAATGCAGAGATTACAGCTGTCATCCAAATCTTTTTCACCATAATAAATTCCCTCTCTTTGAGTCATGGTTTGATTTGTGATTCACAATTTCAAGGCTGCACATTTTCACATTTTCAGTTTGTTGCTGTGAAACTAGGCATCCCTAAATCCATACCTTACACGCCACAATGGTCTTTGTAAAAATATTCCTTTTGAGGTATCATTTGAAAATTACACATTCCTGGTCAATAATATTGTGGTGAAATGTACATAGTAATATTTAGTGTAAAGTTATAAATTTCCCTGTGTAATATTAGTGCACATTCTAAACAACTCAGCCATGCAAAAGATGGGCAAAAGATGTTAAACAGGTTTAATAAACAAAGGCATGTGGATTTACCTCAATTTACATATAACTAGTTTACTAAAGACATTGGGGGAAGTGATGGCGGGAAACAACAATTGGGTTTTCAGCAAACACAAATGGTGGAGAAAGAGCCTAGAGTTTCCTTCACCATCAGACTCCATATCACCTTTACTGTTCGAATGAGCTTAATTTTGAAGGGTGAAGAATCCACTTCAGAGGTTTGCTGGATTTTAAAAGAATGGGGCAAAGAACCCCAAGTTGTCCCTCTGTCGCCTAACAAGAACACCAGCATCTTTAGGCCTCTGGAAAAGATTCTGATCAAGGAAAGGGTCAGTCAGCGGCTTACTGGAAGACTATGGATGAGAAAAGCCATGTTGAACAAAGCCTTCGACTAGAACTTGAGCCTTCAACCACAACTTGTGACACTGGTTTATACTTTTAGATACATGTTTTCACTTTTATTTGATTGTAGCCATTTTAACTTATAATTGAATACATTTAAAATCATATCTTCTTTTATAAATACACTTGTTTTATCTTTAATTTAAACCAAGCCAGAACTTTGTTTAAATGGAACTGTTTGGTAACTGCAGTTAAAGTTGAAAACTGGTCAATATTGACTCCTGACAGGTGCAATGGACAGTACTGAGCACACATTTTGGGAAAAATTGGGACTGGGTATGTGTTGCGGTCATCCTGTGAGACATAACAAAGGCTGGTAGGACAGATTGGGGCTGTCTCAGTCAAGGGGGATAGATTGGGGCTGAAGAGCCATATTTATGTCTGCCTGGTGATTGGCAGCACCTGTCTTCCATTTTTGCATACGGGCCATACAAATGGCCATTTGTTCTACAAACCTGTCATCTTCAGGGCATGCGACAAAGCCCAGGTTTTTACACTAGTTCCTGCATTTGCATAGCCATTATAAAGACGTGTACATGTGCAAAATAAAATTAAGCCACCCAACTGCTTAAAAGGGTTGTGTTGATTTGATTTAATCTTTTGTCAATTAGTTTCTGACTTTGGAGTGAGAAATATAGGCTGCTTGGTCTCTTTTATGAGATTGTTTTTAGATAAGGCCAAAGGTACTTATAACCATGTTTGTAAATTTTAAATCTAAATAATTAGATTTGGGTTTGTCTTACATTATTTTGTACAATTGTCTTTGTTCGGCTGCATGACTTAGAAGCTCAACATTGTACATTTTCTTGTTGTAACTGAGCAACATAAAATAAATACAGTGAAGAGAACTTGCATGTAAAATTGTGTGTGACTAACCTTCGCAACTGTGTGCTTGAACTGAGCTTTCCAAATGTGAGGGAAAAGGTGTTTGCTCTTTGCCTGTTCCAGACCTGATGTGTAAATGTCATTCTTTCCATTTATGGACAGGCCACAGGTGAGAGCCTACAGCATGTAGAAACTTTTTGCACATTTTGAGAGAGTGATGCTTGTTTTCTACCATCTCCCTCCAAATGCCCCAAATACAAAATCGTCATTCTCTCGCCTGTCAAGTCAGTTGTATATAAATTCTGGGGTTCAGGGATTTAAAATGGGTGTCATAAACTAGAGAATAAATTATGCCAATATGATGTTGCCCCATATTGTTGGCAGGGCTGAACTTTGACATCCCTGGGGAGCTCTGGGGTGCAGCCTTCCCCTAGCCCCTCATGAACATAGCCAGTTATAAGTGAAAGTGGGATGGAGAGTGCAAGAGTTCTTCCCATAGGGGCACACACATGGAATACTTTCCTGAGCAACAGGGCTGCAGCTGTGTCTGGCAGACGTGTAATAGGGTGAACTCATCTTTCACTCTCATTCTCTCAGAATTCCCTGGAGGACCAGATGCAGTCTGGTGCAAGTTGTTTAGAAGTGAGTCTGTTACATGTGAGGAATGAAAACCATGTAATACCATTGTTAGGATTTGTTTTGGTCCTTAGAGACCGAAACAAATCCTTATTGACTTTAACCCTGCTGGCCCATACATTTCTCATTGTGTCCCTTTGCTCCGGTTACTCCTTACTGAACAGGGATGCATTTTAGGTATAGTGAGCTGGGGGTTAAACTGTTAGAAAAAGTTGCGTACCTATATTCTCCCTGATAACATGGAAAATAATACTCTGACAATTAGGATAGAGTCAATAATTTTTTCCTTGCCACTGTTAAAGTTATTTAACACTTCCAGTGTCTCCATCATGTTTTGTTCTTTTTTTAACTACTAGGTTTAACTATGATCCCATCCTCCAGTTCCCTAAATAAATTAAGAACTAGTTAGTAACTGGAAAGTCTCTTAAAATGCCAGTTGAGCAATACATCACACAACTAACTTCAAGAGTGTGCATGCCAAATCGAGTCCCTCCTGACATGCCTCCTTTTTAAGACTCCTCACGTTTGTCACATGCTAAAGAGTTTGGCTCCACTTGGGCCAAAAGGATAAGTTTAAAAAAAAACGTCAGAATTTTTTCATTGATGAGAGAGAGCCCTTTTGTGAAAAAGTTGATCAAAAATTTCTCCATGTTCAATAAGATTTTTTTTAACCTACCTGCTCAAAAATTTGAAATAGGAGCTTTGAGGGAGCAAGACTAATATTTGTTCACAATATTATTAATTTAAGTGTTGTTGTTATGGACCAGGATCCCATTGTGATAGATATGGGAAATAAAGACAGTCAGGTCTGCTGATGGGGAGGGAGCCAGGTGGGAATTACCCCAGGACCCAGAGTTTCAAAGGGACTTAGAACTCCCAGCTGTTGATACGGCTGATTCCCCGGTCCCTTTGAATTGCTGCAGGAGCGATGCTTTGCGCAGCTCTGAAGCCTGGAGGGGGGTTCTGCAGACTGAGCAGTGCTAAGGGCTGACTGCCCTCAGCCCCGCTCCTTCTGCCCTCAGCTCTGCCCCTTCTGCCCTCGGCCCTGCCCCTTCCAGGGGTGCAGAGCCAACAACCCTGCTCACCTTGACCCGGGCCCTGTGGCAGCTGTGGGCCTGTTGAGGACTGTTCTTGTCCCCAAAGATTGAAGTAATCATTTTGCTGTCTTACATATATATTTGAACCTAGCACTGCTATTAGAATTGGTTCTGAAAACCATACAAGGAAATGGTTAGCAGCTCAGTATGTTTCTCTTATTTCCTGCAATGTGCAGTTGTTTATTACCCAGTTATGAAGTCTAAATTCAAAGACTTTCTTCGTGGTTGAATTAATTCACTGCTAAACCTCATACCATGTTTCCTTCTTCCTGGATCTGATGTAACTGCTCTCAGAATGTCACGCAAAAGGAAAGTTCAAGTTATAGTACTTGGACCTGAATGACCCTTTTCCAAACAAAAGGCAGTTGGAATGGGAAACATGAGCCATTTTATGCAGAGGAATCACAGTCCTTTCGATTTTGGTCATTCTTTCATGCAGCTACTGACTTTTTAAGCTCTTTAACTTTCATGGTTCTGTAGTGGTTTATAATACATATATTTCACAAACCCAAACAAACCCAATGTCCCGTGAGCATCATAATTGCCAGTGGGTGACAGTTATTGAGCGAGGGGGAAATCTTCCACATGAATAAAATAATTCTGCATTCTACAGTAATTCAGGAAATGTTATTCATAGCATTTATTGCAGTAGTCTTCACTTTTCACTTCACAGCTCTTTTCACCTTTTTGTAGCTTTTATTGGAGTTCATCATACATACACTTTTGATCCTTGTTTAATCCAAGTTATGCCTGCAGTTTTTCAAGCGTTTGAATTTCCTGATGGAACTCAACTTTACTTACAAAGAGCAGATTGTATTAGATATGTATGTTTATTTCACCCTAGTAATTTACCGTATGTATTTAGTGCTGTGAAAGTTATATGTGTTTTGGTTCACTAGCAATTCTGGCAAAAAAATAGGGCTAAATAAAATATTTTGTGTTGATTCTGAGAGCTATCTTTAATGTTTTACTTCCTCTCCCTCCCAAAATAGGAAATTCTGAAACAGAATTTCTGAATGTTTTGTTTTGGTATTTTTGTAATTTTTTTGTTTTTTGTTTTTCAGATAAACAATTAGGAAAAACATTGTAGTGTTGCCAAATCAGCAATTTATTTCTCTCTCCCCTATCCAATTACAAAAATCCTGCAAATTTTCTTTCACTACATCTCTAATGTTATTTTCAATACAGTAATTACTTGTTTAACACGTGCCTGCTTAACATGTTTTCACGATAGCATGATTTTTTTTTAGGGAACGTTTTTTGAATAACACGACTGTCCCTGAAATAATATGGAAGTGCTTCGGTCAGCCGCTCTCTCGGCGGGGCTACTGTGAGCCGCATGTGCACTCGCGGCTCCAGCCTGCACTTGCTAGCAGCCGGCCGCTGAGCACAGGCAGCTGCCTTGGGACCAAGACATAAGGTTGGGGGAGAAAGAGGACTGGGTTACAGCAGGAAGGAGAGGTGTTTGGCTCTGGGGATGGGAAGGGGAGGAGGATTGGGTTGTGAGTTTGCTCCTGTGACAGGTCTGCTGTTACCTGCACTGTGTCCAGTGAGGGGGGGTTGGCGGGGAACGGCGCAGCGAGCGGCGAACCCTCCACCACTTTGCAGGGAGGCGGGGAAGCCCCGGGTAGCCGTCTGGGCGCCTTGCCCCTTCTCCTCTGCCCCCGCTTGCAGGCCGGTGGCTGGGTTTCCCCACCCACCCTGTTGCCGTCAGCTGTGCGGGGCTTCCCCTGCCTCCCTGCAAAGTGATGGAGGGTTCGCCGCTCCCTGCCGACCCCCTCCTCGCCGAACGCAGTGTGGGTCCCGGCAGACCCGTCACAGGGGCATACTCCCAATCCAATCCCCCTTCCCTCTCCTCGCCTTCCCTTCCCCAGAGCCAAACACCTCTCCTCCCTGCTGTAACCCAGTCCCCTTTCTCCCCCAACCTTATGTCCCGGTCCCAAGGCAGCTGCCTGTGCTCAGCAGCCGGCTGCTAGCAAGTGTAGGCTGGAGACAACTCAGCACCAACAGAAAACTGACTTCGACACCACCGCTTGAAATGCAGCCCCCACCTTTTCCATTATTTTCAATGGGAAAATTGACCCCGCATAACACGTTTTCACTTAACACAATCATTTTCTGAAATGTATCTACCATGTTAAATGAGGAATTACTGTACCAGAATGTGTAGCACATGGAAAATCTGGGGCATTGTAATATAAGTTAAGTGGACACACACAAATACCTTGTATTCAAGGGGCTGAACTGAGAGTCAGAGTAGTAATACATAATTCTGGAGTTATTGATATATGCAGCCTGACTACTTGGGAGTCGCTTTCTTTCAAAGACATATTTTGCATTAGTTTCAGCAACCTGTTCTGTTTAGTTTTTCATACTAAGGTTATTGCTAGGTAAATGAGAACTTTTTTTTTCTTCAGAAGAACATGAGAAATACATTTTAAGAGGATGAAATCATTTTTATTCTATAGCAGGTCATAGATGCGAAAGGGAAGATGAAAGACAAGATCCTGTCCAGAAAGCTGTTCAAGAGACAAGAGAGCAAAAATATCTATATGCTGGGGTTGCTCCGTATGATCCAGCCAAGGATCCAACAAAACAAAAGGGCAAGAGGTATTCCAAGGTATGAAACCCTCATTTTGATTGGTATTGAATCTACACAATTCAGTATAATTGAAAATAGAGTCTGATCATATATTCTCCTATGTAAGTCATAGAAAGAGTAAGAAAATGTAAGTAGGGTAAACATCTAACAGTTAAAATTCTCTGAAGTTAGTATCTCTTTAGCTTGATTATCTCAACAGAATAGTTCAGATAATTAAGTGGAGTTGTGAGAATATACAGGTAAATTACTAGTAAATATGTGAGTAAATTAATTTTGCAACCAAATATTAGTCTTACTCTGTCAAGGGTCCTCTAACGGAAGTCTTATTTCTATCTATCACACTTTTTTGGCAGAAGTCCTGTCCCATCTTATAGAGCTTATAGACTTTTCAAGAGTTCCAGCTTTATTCATTTTGTGCCTTCAGAGGTCAGAAGCTCCAGACTTATTGTTTCAGCAATTGGACTACAGAGAGGGGGACAGGAGCAGATTGGGTGGACATCTAATAGCTTGTTCCTGCTCAGATATAGCTTCCAGCAAGATACGCAGGTGCCCTGGCTCACAGATTGAGGTGTCATTCTCCCAGATAACTTAAAACAAAATTGTGTTGTTTGACAAGGATAGCAAAACAAAGGGGCTGTGTCTAGACTGGCTAGTTTTTCGGCAAAAGCAGCTGCTTTTGCTGAAAACTTGCTAGCTGTCTACACTGGCCGCTTGAATTTCCGCAAGAACACTGACTTCTTACTGTCTGAAATCAGTGCTTCTTGCGGAAATACTATGCTGCTCCCGTTTGGGCAGAAGTCCTTTTCCTCAAAGAAAAGGGCCAGTGTAGACAACTCAGATTTGTTTTGCGCAAAAAAGCCCCGATAGCAAAAATGGCGATCGGGGCTTTTTTGCGCAAAAGCACGACTAGATTGGCACGGATGCTTTTCCACAAAAAGTGCTTTTGCGGAAAAGCGTCCGTGCCAATCTAGATGCTCTTTTCCGCAAATGCTTTTAACGGAAAATCATGCCAGTCTAGACGTAGCCAGAGGGTTATTTTATTTTGGTTTTTTTTTTAAAGATTTTCCTTGTTCTGCTTGGATTATTATGCTGAGGTTTCTAATTTTTAGTCTCTTGATATGTTTTAATTTCACTTGATTTTGTGTGGAGAGTTTTTTGTCCTCAGTGTAAACTAAAATGGTCTGGCCATCACCAGTCTGAGACTGAGTCCTAGCTGGAAGACTGTACCAGAGTTTCTTTTTTCCCAGATCCAAGTAAAAACTATGTGCAAGCAAGGAAAGTGTCCCGCTATTGTGGGGAACTTTCCTAGCTCCTACACTATCTTGGTGAAATGAGCTAGTGGAAGGATCGGAGTCCCTGCTCCCACTTCCTTTACCCACAGGCCTCCCTCACCTCAAGGGCTCCCCTTCCACTCCCCTGTGAGGCAGAGTCCTCATAACCCCAACAAGGCCTGGCCCAGGACACCTGGGTCTCAACCCCTAACCTTGTGGTCACCTAGGGCAGGGGTTGGGTGTCCCCACTCCAGAGTGCTCTTTCCACACTGAACATTTCCTGGACCCACAGATGATTACATACAGTCCAAACAAAAAGTTACCGGAAAACACATCACTCCGCTCTGTGGATCGAGCCCCTCTTAGCCCTCCCCCAGGCTCTTTTGGTGAACCATTCAAGTCATGAGGAAATTTAACCCTTTGACTTATCCAGAAAGCACTTGGATTTACTTGTGGCTACTGAGCAACTGTGTTTTCCCCTGCCTGGCAGGTCAGAGATACCTCAGCTCCACGGAGCATTGGGGTAAAGAAATCCTGCCCCTACTTAAGAGAAAGGGAATTTTACTACTGACTTCAGAGGGGCCAGCGTTTTACACTTGGAAATTATAAACTCTTTGCTCCTATTTAATTTATAAATGTTAATTAACTGGATCTTGCAGGCTTCTCTGCTGCCATGAATTTTATAAGCCCCAAGTGAGTCCAGTCCAGGTTCTGAAGTCTTTCTTTTTTAAAAAAAATTTTGGATCATGGAATTAGTTTAGAAAACTAAAAGGTAAGCCCAAAATTGCCCACCAGGTATGCTCGGAATAGTCAAGTTCAATTCTTCTTGTTGAAGTGCCAATATAAACCAAAGCTGGCATTTTAGGAAAAGAAGTTAGATTTTTTTTTCCGAGAGTGAAAATCTCTGATTTTTCAAAATATCTCCTCTTATGAAATGTATTGTTCCAAAACATTTTCTTTAGCAGAAAAGCAAGCATGGGAAACTATAGGGATGTGTCTACATTGGAACCCTTTTCCGGAAAAGGGATGCTAATGAGACCAGTTGGAATTGCAAATGCCGCGGGGATTTAAATATCCCCCGCGGTATTTGCATGAACATGGCTGCCGCTTTTTTCCGGCTCGGGGCTTTGCCGGAAAAAAGCTCCAGTCTAGACAGGGATCTTGCGGAAAATAAAGCCTTTTACAAAAGATCCCTTATTCCTACTTAAAATCAGGAAAAAGGGATCTTCCGGAAAAGGCTTTATTTTCCGAAAACAGGTTTAAAACAGAAAACTGGTGATATCAGATAATTATATTTATACCATAAACTATCTCTCCATAATAACTCAGTACATATGGGGAGCAGAATTACAGGACAGAAGTACAATTCTACTTTGAGAAGTGATTTTAAAAATGATACTTTTACACAGGTACCTTCCCCAGTGGGAAACATTAGGCTATGATTGACTGTTTTATCCCTTTTACATCTCCACTATAATGATGGTATAGATCAGGCCAATAGAGGTTGTGTTGTTTGCAGCAGAAAAGCCTAGTAAACATGCCACATCTTGTTACTCGGGTTCTTTCAACCCAAAACTCTCAGTAACTTTTACTCTCTGCGAGATGGTGTCAGGAAATAATTCAGGGGAGACACGGTCGTCTGACAATTAGATGGATGGTACAAACAGGACAACACGAGTGCTTTCACTTAAAGCTAAACTTTACTTAGTCTCAAGCACTTACACACATCTGCAACAGGTAAGTAAAACATCCCCACCCTCAATTGTTACCGAAGTAGAGTGTGACTCTCGAGTAACAGCGGGAAGGCTTCCAATGGCCAGTCTTCCGTCTGCTGGTGGGGATGGAGTTGTGTGCAGATATGAAGAGTCCTCAAGGAGTTCTTGAGGCATCCCTCCAAGCATTCCCCAAAATTGTCCCACTAACTCAAACTTTCCTTCCCTATTTATCCATTAGTATTACAATAACATGTCTCTCAAAAACTTGTGAGGCAAGCACTTTTTAAAGGTTAGGCAAGAGATTTTCTTCTGATCATCACTTTCGCCAGATGCGTTTTTTCTCTTTCAGAGTCTCCATGCCTGGGGGCTCTGATGGATATATGTCTTAGGGCATTTGGACAAGCTTCCTGTTTTCCTAAATGTATAGCTCAGCGATTTCACTAGAGATTTGGGCCTCAAGAAGGACGTGGGGTCAAGCTGCCCTCTCTGTGGCACTCAAACCCCCTTTCTTCCACTTCCCTGACTGTGGTCATGCGGAAGCTGCAGTCTAGGTCTAATTTGGGCCTATTAGCTTGGTTGCTAAAGTTTAAGCCATAAGCAGTAGTGGTTCAGGCACAGTACTGGATTTGCCGAAATCTCCCCGTACAGTCTTATACAAATTGATTCATCATGCCGAAGATGATGGGCCTGATACCCAAACAGCCTTTGAATAGTCTGTTGTTGTAAAGGGAATTTAAGAGGAGGTAAATTAAAAGTTAGTCATTCTAAGCCCTATTTTCACTACTTGGGATGTGTAAAGGGGCCTTAGTGTATACATGAATCAGACCTCATGAGTCCCAGAGAGGCGTAAGCAGGAGGGACCAATAAAATGTAATAATCCTGTTCTTTATAATGAAACGGGAAATGAGACAAAAGAAACCACATGAGGTATCAATGGAATTGACTGTAAAAATGTTTTCTGTAGCTTTTCAGGATGGCTCCGTGTGTTTTAAAGCTTAGCTGAAATCAGAGTGAACTGATGCTTTCAAGTACAGCCATCTGGATTTCATTGTTACCAGTAAAAATAAAACAAAATGCTCAGGAAGTATTTTTGACAGGTGGCAAAAAATTAGAAAATATTGGCATTAAGTGTACTATTTAAACATGAATGAGCTCTAACACTTTGTTTGTAAATCTTTTGAGAGCACTATGGTCTGGCCATCTGCTAAATACTGATCTGTTGCTTTGATTTGCTCGGTGTCAACTAGCTACAAATATGGCCAGTAGCTGACTTATCAAGTTTTCTCCAAGGACAGTCAAACTCTTTAGTATCCCAATGTTTTATAAGAGCTGACATTTAATTTAAAATCCTATGTATCTTTGATTAAAAAGAAGTACAACAACAGGGAGAAAACCGCAATGGATTTCTGTAAAGGGAGTGAAATTTCCTGGTTCCAAATACTTTGTTTCAATAGTGGGGTCATAAAATAACAGGGAAGGAAACAATAATACCAAAATCTCTACTCTGAAATTGTCCTATATGAAATCGCATCAATACTTCATAGGTTAATCATTTGAATCTAATACTTCATAAGACATTTCCTTGAATGAAAAAACTCCCATATTTTGATACTATTGTTTCTGTATATTTGGAGTAGATTTTTCTTTTTATAATTAAGTTGTCAGATTTCAAATAGAGTGCACTTCATAGCTGATTTTGTGTTGTGGGTTTTTTTTTGTTTGTGTGTTGTTGGGTTTTTTTATAAATAGCTGGGCAGTTTTAGCTCATCAGTGTCATATGTATCTTTTCAGTAATTAATTGTAAGATATAATTTTATTCCCTAATGTTTTATTAGGTGCAAAACTTTATTGAAAGACACATTGTAAAGCTCTGGGATTGAGATATATTCTACCACTGGAAAAAGAGGTTGAAAATGATGCTGGCAAATGAACATTTTTAAAAAAAATTGGCTTACAGAAATGAAATGCTGATGGGAATAACAGCTTTCATAATTATTAGGTCTTGATAAAACCACATGTGCATGCATGCAAGAAGTCAGAGTTGCTCCTTAGAATGGAAAAGCTCTTTGGAAAAGGTAGCAAAGATAGAGTGGAAACCCTAAAAACCCTGAACCTGCAGACATGTAAGTACGTAAATAACCTTCTAGCCTAAATCTTTAGCTGATGTAAATTAGTACAGTTCCATTGGTACAGCTCCAATGAAGTCAGCTGAGGATCTGTCTCCTTACGTTCAGTTCACGTGCCTGTTATTTCCCAATATCCATGTGTACTTGCAGAATGGGACATTAGACTTTTCAATCTGTTTCAGTGACTCTTGCAGGTTTTGCTACATAGTAACCTTATAAATTACTCTTATCTTCACTGAAATATTCAAGGCATAATAAACCAGTGAAGCAACAGAAAACCTTTTTTAAATTTTAATATAATGTTTTTTTCAAAGGAAAAATGTTTTTTCACTCAAAGGAATTTACACAGCACCTGTGGTGCTTATCTTTTATATAAGAATTGTATGTCAACAGTGTTATCATAGTCCCCTCCCATCATGGAGATAGGGTAGAAGAGAAGAAAAGCTGCAGCTATCACTGAGGCTACATCAACACTGCGGCGCTATTTTGGGATACCGGAAGTATCCCTAAAATAGCTATTTTGCATCTTTAAAGCAACCCGTTATTTCAAAATGGAATTCGAATTAACAGGTGCACTGTTCCAGCATCCCTGTAACCCTCATTCTATGAGGGTTAAGGGACGTTTCTGAATAGCCCTTTATTTTGAAATTAGGCACAAATTGTGTAGCTTATTTTGAGGTAAGAGTGCGGTGTAAACGCACCCTTAGAGAGCGTAGGAAGAATTCCTGTCTCCCTTCTTACTCCTGTTTCCCGTTAGGAGATATTCATACCACTCAGCATGTCTCTCCTCAATAACCTCAAGGTATTATTGCATTTCTGCACATTGAGGCACCAAGAGCCTGATCTACTACCCACAGAGGTCAATAGATGTCTTGCCATGGATGTTAATGGACTTTGAAGCAGGGCTCAAGAGAGTCCTTGTCACTATCCTGAAGGTCGGAGATCTTTGTGAAGTAAACCCTCTCTTTTTGCAAGCCCAGTTGAAAAAATGTTAGGGGGTGGGGGAAACTAATACTGTGGGGCGGGGGGGGGGGGGTTCATTTTATGTTCCTTGGAATGAAGGCATACTGTATTCTGCTTGTAGTAGGTGACATTGGCCTCGTTCTTGGCACATACGTGAAAAGAGGGCTTTAAATCCAGTGGGCTTTTCCATGTGAGAGAAATGAAAAATAAAAAGAGATAGGTAAAAGACATAGTTGAGGAGGTGTATGTGTGCTCCTGTGCCTCTAACTGGAGAGTTTTTTGGTAGCACTCTCCATTGAATCTACTTAGGTGTTCTCCCTTCCTCATTGTCTGCTTTGAGGCTATCCATCAATGTCCTGGCAAACCTTCCCCCTCTCTCCAGTTCCCTCTCAAGCCCCTTTGGCATCCAATAGAGCAAGCAGTCAACCCTTTCTTGTCTGTGTCACTAGCATAAGTAGTAGTAGTTTGTGTTGTTTTTCTTCTCCTTAATAGTTAGTGTTTCCTTTTTACTGAGATGAAAAAAACAAATAATTTGGTTTGCATTTCCTGCCCTGTCTGGGAAGATTCCCCCTTCCCCTGCATTTAGAAGAGTCTAAAGATTTTTCAGTTAAAAAAAAAAAGAAAAGAAGAAGAGGAGGAATGAAGATCTTTTGTCTGCCTTCGTCTCTTCCACAGGAATTTCAACAACTTCCACCACACCATTAACATTAGCTTGGACCAGTCTGCACAAGAGATCCACTTCCTTAACATTACAGTACAATTACAGTAGACTTCCGATAATCCAGAACCTATGGGACCTAGGTGGTGCTGGATTATCAGAGATGCTGGAGTATCAGGAGCTACTATAAGCTGGTTATGTATATACTGTATACAGTATATACTGTATATAAAGTGTTCTTAACCCTTTTTATTGAACATACTGTATACAGTATACTGTAATGTTTTAGTTTTTTTAACCCTTTTTTACCCTTTTCGTTCAGTTCAGCTGCTGCTGCTGTTACCTTGTGACTCAATTTTTGCCGAAGCTCAGTCACTAGGCTCTTGCCATTTTGATGCCGGACTATCGGGAGTGCCGGACTATTGGATGCCGAACTATTGGAGTTTTACTGTATATGATGGCCACATTTCTACCACCCTATATCAGAAACCTATCGACCCATTATTCTTACCTATGTGCCTCTACCGTCTCTCCAGGACCCATCACACGATCCATTGTTTACAGCCAGGCCCTAAAATACAACTGGATTTGTTCTAATCCCACAGTCAGAAACAAATGCCTACAAGATCTTGATCAGGCATTCCTAAAACTTAAATACCCTTTTGGGAAAGTGAAGAAGTCCCACCATCCAGAGGTGTATACCGCTCCGGAGTCACCTACAGTAGGGTATCCATAGGGACACTACTCAAAGAAGAGGAAATCACTCACCCTGTACAGTAATGATGGTTCTTTGAGGATGCTCCACAACCCATTCACCTTTCCAATATTTCAGAGTTCTCCATAGAGCTCCGCAGTAGAGAAAGAACTCAGGCCAGGGTTTCCCATGCTGTGCTCAACAGAGGGAGAATGTATGTTGTGTCAATGGATGCTGCTACCAAATTCTCCAAGTAGAAGCTCAGGGGCATGCCTGCACCTCTGAGAGGTGTCCTCCATGGGTGCCACACTGAAGTACCATTGTTCGTGCATAAGGTGAATAATGCATCATGTTCGTGCATAATGTTCTTTCCTCGTTTTGTAAAGAAATGAAGCTATCTGACTGACTGACGAAAATGTAATACACATTTAAATGAAATATACAAAAGACACAGTTATGACATTTTCCGGCTGTATCACCAACTGATTACCATAAGCTACTTCAAGCAGTGTATTTCTGAGAAAGGATTGTACTTGATTGGATATGAAGCCATTGCTCTTTGATCATTTATGAGCCCGACGTGGATCTATCAAAGCAATGCATTGTTTCTCATGAATCATTGCGTGCACAATATGATAGAACAACATGCATCTCTTGGGATACATGCTTCAAAAGGGATGTGAAACAAACAAGAACTTTTGGCCTAATTTGATTTCAGGTACTTGACACATGTGGTCAGGTATTTTAGGAAATCTATTCAGCTAACGCAATTATAATAGTTGAGACAAGATTTATATTTAGAGCAATAGTATTTAAAATCCAGTCTGAGCCCTTATAAGAACTGTGAAAGTATAGTATAGTATAGTATAGTATAGTATAGTATAGTATAGTATAGTATAGTATAGTATAGTATAGTACTGAATTTCTTTGACTGGGAAAAGCATCCAAAATGAGTATATTATAATAAGATTTGGAGAGTAAGGAATGTGAAGGATAACAACAAGGTTTCTACGGGTATGTTACCGATAAGGAGGTCAGGGAAATTTTGGACCCTTGGTGAATGGGCAAAGCAACCTAGATGCTATGGAAAAAGCTGAAATTCTTCATGCTCTTTTTGCTTCAATCTTCAAGGTCAGCTCCCAGACTGCTGTACTGGGCAGCACAGTCTGGGGAGGAGGTGAGCAGCCCTCAGCAGGGAAAAAACAGGTTAAGGACTGTTTAGAAAAGCTGGACATGAACTAGTCCACGGGGCCAGATGCAATGTAATCATTGCTGAGAGAGTTGGCTGTTGTCATTGCAGAGCAATTGGCCGTTATCTTTGAAAACTCGTGGTAATTGGGGGATGTCCTGGACGATAGGAAAAAGGCAAATGTAGTGCCCATCTTTAATAAAGGAAAGAAGGAGAATCCAGGTAGCTACAGACCAGGCAACCTCACCTCAGCCCCTGGAAAAATCGGGGAGCGGATCCTCAAAGAATCTGTCTTGAAACCCTTGGTGGCAGGGGCATGCAGTAGCTTAGGCAGGAGAAGGCACAGCCTTCCCAAACCACTAGGCAGGGCCCCACCCACACTCCATCCCCAGAATGCCCAGTGCTGCTGACCTCCCCAGCGCCTACCCTCCCTGTGCTCTGGGGCTACTCGGGCCACATGTGCTCACTCCCTCTCCTCCCTGTGGGTGGGTGGGATGCATGCTTTCTGTACTGCCCTGCCTCCTCCCCTCCTCTGAGTGTGGGGCCTCAGCAGAGGGGGCAGGGAGCCTGCCTCCCCCCGCCCTAGTTGCACCAACTGCCCATGCTTGGAAGAGAGGAAGGTGATCGGGGACAGTTATCATAGTTTCACCAAGGGCAAGTCATGCCTGACCAATCTAATTGCTGCATATAATGAGATAACTGGCTATGGGGAAAGTGGTGGGAATGATATCTCTTGACTTAAGCAAAGCTTTCGCTATGGTCTCCTACAGTACTCTTGCCATCAATGTAAAGGCGTATGGCTTGCATGAATGGAGTAAAGGTGGGTAGAAAGCTGGCTAGATCATCGAGCTCAGCAGATATTGATCGATGGCTTCATAAATAGTTGGAAGCCAGTAGCAAGTGGAGTACCGCAGGAGTCGGTCTGGGACCTGTGTTGTTTAACATCTTCATTAATGATCTGGCTGAGGGGATGGATTGCACCCGCAGCAAGTTCCCAGCTGACACTAAGCTGAGAGGAGAGGTAGCTATGCTGGAGAGTAGGGGTAGGATTCAGCGTGATCTAAACAAATTGGAGGATTGGGCCAAAGAAAATCTGAAGTTCATCAAGGACGAGGGAAGAATCTTACATTTAGGATGGAAGAATCCCATGAACTGCCACAGTTTGGGGACCAACTGGCTAAGTGGTAGAAAAGGATCTGGGGGCTACACTGGACAAGAAGCTGCATATGAATCAACCGTGTGCTCTTGTTACCAAGGTTAATAGCACATTGGGCTGCATTTAGTAGGAGCATTGCCAGCAGATTGAGGGAAATCATTTCCTTCTATTGGGTAGTGGTGCAGCCACATCTGGATCATTTGTGTCCAGCCTTTAATCCCCCTCCCCACTAGAGAAAGGATGTGGATAAATTGGAGGGAGTCTATTGAGGGTTTGGTTGGGAAGTTGGGTGCAGGAGCAGGATGGAGGCAGGCTTGGGTGGAAGGGAGAATACAAAAGTGGACTGGGGATCTGGGTGGGGGGTTAGAGTGCGGGAGTGGGGTGTGGAGTGTAGCTGGGAGGAAGGGTGCAAGAGTGGGATGAAGGTGCGGGGTCTTGGTGGGAGGGTGTGTATGTGAGGGCAATGGGGGTGCAGAGTCTGGGCATGAGAGAGATGGGGGCACTTACCTTGCTCTGTGCTCCTGCCTCTCCCAGTCACCGCCATCTGCTGCTCCTATTGGCCATGATTGTGGCCAATAGGAGCAGCAGGGAAAGCCTCCAGGTGAACAGTTTCCTGCACTGTTATTTCCCCAGTCAGAGGAGGACAGAGGAGTGTCAGCATGCACATTGCTTCATTTCCCCCCGCAAGTTGGATCCAGCCCACGAGACTCCATCCTGGCCTGGAGCACGAAGCCAGCACACGTGTTCTGACCTCATGAGCGGGGGAAAGGGGAGGAGACAGGACGGGATTGGAGTGCCAGCCAGGCTCTCCACTGCAAGGGGTGCAAGCCCCGAGCCCACAGCCCACCTGCAAGACGGACATGGATCACACTTTGAGAACCACTGGTGTAAGAAATAATATATGATACGGGGATGAGAGACTTTATTGGAATGCACATCTGAGGGTGGCAGAGCTGGAATTGCATAACTATAATTGATTGTAGCATTGCCTGACTTTTGAGCACTTAAATATGCTATCTTAATGATTTGTTATATTAATTAAAGTGGGTAATATCTTTTAAAAACCCCTAGGAAATCATTTGTAACAGTCATATTCTTACTGGGATCTGTGATGGAGTGTGCTTCCCAGGCAGGCCCCGAAAGGGTTAATGAGAGCCTGGGAGACCAATTACATTATCTGGTGGACATGGAGAAGCGTGCCAAGCTTAATTAGAGTGAGTGCCCAGTGGGAGAGGTGCTGAGTAGTGATTATAACTTAAAGTTGAGCATGGAAAAGACAGCAGCAGGTAGATGATCGTAATGAGCTCTGCAGGCGGTCTCTGGGACTAGGGACTAGGTTGTGAGGAGAGAACCCAAGGAGAAATTTCTCCTGAGGTCCTCTCCCAAGGGGGGGCAGAGGAGGAGAGGAGAGAGACAGAGACGGATAGACCAACCGACCATTGGGTGTGGAGCAGGCTCTAGTGGCAATCCCTGATAAAGGGGTTGGATTCGGAGTTGCTGGCTGATAGCTCTAGGAAGTGCTCAGTGGACAAAGAAAACAGCCGAGAAGGGTAGGGGAGCAGAAACTGGTTTAAGTTTGCATATCCTTTGTTTTCGTTTTTTGTTAGAGAATTCAGAGGAGAGCTTGAAGGATATGTCTACACTGCAGTTAGGAGCAAGTCTCCTAGGGTATGTCTACACTACAGACATTTTTTTGGGAAAAAATGGTGTTTTTCCCCCAAAAAAACTTCACTTACATCCATACTGCAATCACATTCTTTCGGGGGGTGGGGGGGGAGGGAGAAAGAAAGAACAGAATGTTTTTTCTGGCATTGGTAAACCTCTTTCTATGAGGAGGAAGCCTTTTTGCAGAAGAGCTCTTTTGGAAAAAGGCAAGTGTGGATGGGGAAGAGGGAGTTCTTTTGAAAGAAGAAGAAAGAGGAAAAAGCCATATGCCCTGATGGCCATTCCGTCCATAGCAATCACAGCTTTCATGCAAAATAGCATCCATTCAGTGTGGACGCTATCTGTCAAAAAAGCAGATGGCTTTTTCGATGCGTTTTCAAATGTGGACGCTCTCTTTCAGAAGAAGTTTTTTCAGAAGATCTCTCCTGGAAAAGACTCAGACTAACCCCCTGAGCCTGGACCCGTGGCGTTAGGCGGGCTTGAGAGTCTATTGTTCAAATAGAACTAACACAAATCCTGGGAAGGGGATGAAGCCACAGCGAAGATGTGTGCACCATGGGCCCCAGAGGTGGGGCCAAAGACCATTCTCTTAGGATGTTACCATTTGATGTTGGACGTCGTTACCCCAGATACATTGTGTGGTGGCCTGTAGGCTGACTCGTGAAGAGGCAGACCACTGGATCTTGTGAAGAGCAGTCCTGGCTTGGGGCACCAGATAGGAAACGTGTTGCTACATAACATCTAGCCACAAGTAAATGCTCTAGTGGGGAGTCCAGCCCCCTTTGTGGGGTTCAGCTGTAAATGGGCTCTCTTCTTCTGTCATTCATAAGTAGGCTTGGCAGGATTTAATTTTTTTAACATGCTAACAGATAATATTCCTATTGAAGCTTTTATTTTTTTATTTTTCTCAATCTGAATTTTCACAGTTTTGGAAAATTATGGGGAAGAGTTCAGACAATTATTGAATGAGACTAGACATTAAGCTATCGGAAGTTAGTGTTCTGACCATCGAAACACAAACTGTCAACATCACATGTCAAAATACACAAAGTAAATATGCTGAAATGAAATTTTAATATGTTCTTCAAGTGCTGTCCCTGTGGATGCCCCATTTGAAGTATCAGTGCATCCAGATAGTGACAGGATACCTGGATACCTACAATGGAGCAATACCTACAATGCAATACCTACAATGGAGCACATAAGAATGGCCAGACTGGATCAGACCAAAGGGCCATCTAGCCCAGTATCCAGTCTGCCGACGGTGGCCAATAATACCAGATGCCCCAAAAGGAGTGAACAGAACAGGGAATCATCAAGTAATCCCTCTCCTGTCACCCATTTCCAGCCTCTCACAGAAGCTAGGGACACCATTCCTACCCATCTTGGCTAACAGCCACTGATGCACCTAACCTTCATGAATTTACCTAGTTCTTTCTTGAACCCTGTTAAAGTCCTGGCCTTTACAACGTCCTCTGGCAAGGAGTTCCACAGGTTGACTTTGTGCTCCATGAAGAAAAACTCCCTTTTGATTGTTTTAAACCTATTAATTTCATTTGGTGACCCCTAGTTCTTAATGTTATTGGAACAAGTAAATAGCTTTTCCTTACTCACTTTTTCCACACCAGTCATGATTTTATAGACCTCTATTCTATCCCCCTTAGTCTCCTCTTTTCTAAACAGAAAAATCCCAGTCTTTTTAATCCCTTTTCATATGGGATCCATTCCAAACCCCTAATCATTTTTGTTGCCCTTTTCTGAACCTACACATCTTGAAGAATCTCAGTTACTTGACAAGGTGAGTAAGCTTCTCTTTTCAAGCAGCATTTTTCTTACTTTGCCTATCTGTATATTTCTATTATCTATGGAGATATTTTTGTCACCTTGTGTATGTTCAGTGCAGTTGACATTTACCACTCTGAACTTTCTACCTAGAATAAAAAAGCAGCTAAGGAGATAGTGCCAATTTGTTGTTGCAATTTGAATGTTAATTTTTATTAATTTTGTCAAATATAACAAATAGACCAAAATGCCAAAGCTGCACCTTGGAACCAGGATGCATTATAACCAGGTAACCTCCATGTATCAGGAACATATCCAAGAATGAAGCTTAAGGGGGAGACTCCAACCTCACCAGGTTGTTTTCTTGAAAGAAAAATGAAAAGATTAAAAATTGCAGGAATGCATTATTTAGTGCACCACACAAGGCTTAGAGGAGAGCACCTCTCTCTCTTGCATCCCTGGGGAGCTGCAAAAAAACTGTCACAAAGGTTTGCCTCATTCACTTTGCATCGCAAAATAGGCAGTACTATTTATCTGCATATTCCTTGGCATTTGACTATATATTTGAAGGCAGTGTAAGTCACATAGGGTGATATCCAATGATGAAAAATTATGACAGAGGAGAGCTTGCTGATTCTCTAAACTGTTCATATCCAGATGTGCTCACATTTGTATTATTTTCAAAGGTATTCAATTTTGTGAAAAAATGTTTTGGAGGTGTTTCGCGAATGCCAATGTAAAATAATTTGAACCTTAAATTCTTTTCACTTAAGTTTTTTGCCGAGTAAATGTTAGTCTATTGTAATGAATGTCATAATAATTCAAGTGTGTCATATAAACAGTTGGGTCGTGTGTCCCACAATGGGTCCTGGTCTTGCCTGGTGGATCTAAATGCTATTGTAACACAGATAATGCTTGACTTTGTGATCCACAGGCATTTATCTCAAATCAGCCCTATGGCTCAGGGGCTGGCACAGTGCTCTCTTTACTCGGGGGTTCAGTCCGACTACAGTTTATTTCTAGTCAGGCTTCCAGCTCACCCTTGGAGAACCTGACTGCTCTTCTCCCCTTCCTCCTTCCAACTACTGTTCTCCTCCTCCTTTTACAAATCCTGCCCCCCCAGCCTTAACAGTCTTTACACATGCATCTGGAGAGAGGTAAATTGAGCCACCTGCCATCCAGAAGGGGGCTTATATGTAGTCACAATATCCAATAATGCATGTACATATTTATATAGACTGTTATTACTGTTTTAAAAAGGCATAGCCAACATCTCACTGGAACACAATTGCGATGGTTAAGGGAATAATCTCATTATCAATTCATAAGCTATTTGGAGGGTAACCTTTCATTTAACTTCTTCAGTATTATCTATCAAAAACAATTAAGACTTTATTTTTTTTATTCCCCGAAGTCAAGTATATAATGTAAACAGCACTGACTATGATGAATAGTACAGCTAATGCCATGTTTACGTCCATGATGCTTGCGCTGTATTAGACAGATTCAACATTTACATTTAGCTTCATGAAATATGAATGTCCTTTTTCTTAAGGAGATGTTTACCTATGCAAAAGCATTGTTTAAATATTGGGTGGAGGGGAAGGATTTAAGAATGAAAATCCATAATTCAACATAGAATTGTTAATTTCAAATATAAATACCACAGTAAATGAGCACCTGAGCCTTTTCCTCCAGACTTTAGGCTTTTGAGTGCTTATTTTACATTTCAATCACATTTCTGCAATTTGAAAGGGATCCAGTCTTATGCATGAATAATTAAAACTGAACTACATTAAAATGGAAAAATAGAAAAACAATTAGTATTGCTAACTATGGGTCTCATTCAATTTACATTAATTTTTCATTTTGGTAAGTATACAGAGCTGTAGCATGCATACGCGTTTTCTTTTTAATATATCCCTGAACACTAATGTAAATTAGCTACAGAATTTTGTATTCAGAATGTTCATTTTGGAAGAATAGTTCTTTAAAAATACATCCTGGATGATTATTCTTGCTATTAAAATACAATTTTCTCTTCCAATATTTTGAGATAAATGCATGTGGACCACAACGTGAAGTATTATCTTTGATACAGTAGCATTTAGATATACCAGGCAAGACCAGGACCCATTGTGTGAGTCACTACTCAACTGTTTATAAAATACACTTGAATTATTATGAAATTCATTACAACAGACTAAAATTTATGCTGCAAAAATCTTAATAAAGAAAGAATTTAAGGTTGAAATTATGTTACTTGGAAATTCAGGAAATACTTCCTTTTTTTTCTTACAAAATTCAATACCTTTCAAAGTAGTAAAAACTTTAACACACAAGGCTGCTTACAGATCCATTTTGAGACCTGTCAGTTAGCTAGTTTTTAATCCATTCAATGTATGCCATCTTGATTCTGTATTGTTGTAGTTCCTTAATCAAAATGTTGTGTGGTACCAAGTCAGCGTCTCACAGAAGTCTACATGGATTAGGTTGACATGACTACCTTTTATTAATAAACATGTAATCTCACTCCCTGGTATTAATTGTTGTTTTCCTTTAATGCAATATGAATTGAGCCTATATCAGGTCTTGGATTATTTGAATGACCAGCCTATATGTACTTTTAAAAATATTGGTACATTAGCCTTCTTCCCATTCTCTGTTCCTCCCCACATTCCAAAACTTACTGAAAATCAATGTGAACAATTCAGACAGCTCATTGGTTCTGCAAGCTTTTTGAAAACACTTGATTGCAAGCTGTCTTGATTTGTGTTGCTTTTAAAATGTCTGTTTTTAGTAGCTGCTGTTTTAACATCCTCATTAGTCACTGTTGGAGTAGAAAGTATATAATTGTTATATGGTACCAACACAGTATCTGTCCTTTTCCCAAATACAGAACCAAAACAATCATTGATTAGGGTCTGTGAAGGGTTTGCTCCCCACAGGCACTGCCTAGCAGTTGGGATAAGGACATGACAGCTGCTCTTCTGCCTTGGAGTCCCTTGGCCCTACAGTGCCTTTTGATAACTGTTGTTCATGTCCATTCCAAAACCCACCGATTTTCCCTCTGTCAGAATAGCCAGCAAGAAGGAACTGAGGGTGGGGAGGTCAGATCAGCAAGGTTACATATTGAAAACTAAAAAGACTGAGCACATGGCCTACACACACCTGATTGGAATGGATATGAACAAAACATCTCTAAGAACAGTTACGAGAAGGTGAATAAACATCTTTCCCCCCACCCCCGCTCTTCCATAACACAAGGCCTTCCTACTAATGCATTGAATTAAAAAACAAATGACCCCCTGATCTTTAACAGTCTCATGATGTAGCATTTTGTTATTAAAAATAGCTAAAAATATAATACTGCTTCAGGTAGGATGATATTATTTCATGCATGACAGATTCAATTTCAAATGTTTTTGTATAGTGTGTCATTCCTTTGTTTTTGAAGTTTTCCTTGTTATCATTTAGTACCAATGTCTGTGCAGTGCAGATAATGTAATGCATATTGTAAGTCATCTAAAGGAGATCAGCCAATCAAAACAGTGATTTATAGTGTATACAAGGATCTTACATTTTTTTCAGGAATGCCTCACTCAAACAATAGAAAACAAACAAGCATTACAAACCCCGCAAAATGTTTCTGCAGTTTCAGACGAATCTTACTTTTGAAGCAATAGAGCAAATATTGAGATTTAAATCAGGTGAAAGGAATTTTCACAGATTAACAAGCGAAAGGACAAAAAAAAGGAGAGAAATCTGAGAACTATTGTGTTAAATCCTGTCAGTACCATTTCTTATTGGTTTACAAATGAATAATTCATGTGTGTGGTACCCTTTATAGTAGGACTACATCTGTCTACATTGGGAGACTTAAATCACATGTATTGATATTTTTAAATGTTTAATAGAACTAATTAATGTAAACTAGCAATTAGCAATAATGCCAATTGCTGCTACAAGTCCTTATGTCTTAGCTATTTAAAGGTGTCTCCTTGCATGCCCTTAGCATAAGAGAAGGGCTTAGTTTTTCTTTGCAGTCTTAGGCTGTAAGAAAGCATAGAAGAATGATCTTACATAAGGAATTTCGAGGCTTGATCTTTGACATTTCATATTTTTAAGAAAGTCACAGTGTATCATCTGGATGCATCAGCTTGGAGACAGCACATAAAACATTCATAAAGGACTCAACGGAGTCTTAAATGATACATCTGTGTTTGTGTTTAAACAATGATTATGTAACAGTAACGATTATGATTATGTAACAGTAATCAAAGTATGTTTTCTTTTCCAAGTGCAATTGCAGTTCACTAGGGCTGGGCAGGCAGGATTGGATAGCATGGAGCTGTGAGTCAGGCAGGGCATGGGCAAGGGTGTCATTTTGGGAGCAGGAGAGGAAGGGCAGCAGCTGAGTGTTCCAGGACATTGCTTGCTTTTTTCCCTATTGAACTGACTATCAAGCAGTGAGGGGAAAGGACTTGTATTCTGTGAATTACTCCTGTGCCTCCTCCCTTCACCAGCCAGGAATGAGAGGCATGCTCAGAAGCTGTGTATTTTCCCCTTGCTCTCTGATAGTCAGAGGAACAGGCTGAAATGCAAGCCACATCCTAGTACGCTAGCTGCTACCCCCGCCCCAGCTCCCCGGCTTTCCAGAAGCAGAACCCACCTTGGGTTGTTGAGGTAGATAGGATGAGGGAATGGATGGATGGGGGGCAGAAACTCCAATTTGTTTCCTTAGTCTCTGTCCTCTAAATTAACTCCTAGAGGATTTCTGTGTCAAAAATTAAAAAGTCTGTATGTTCTTTTTAAAATTCTATAACTTTTATTTGTCAAAATAACACAGTATCATCCCTCCACTTTCAGTTGCTTTGTAAATTCATTTTAAAATACCCGTCTGCAAGTATGTCTGAAACCATACAGCCCAAAAGAAGAGACCCAGGAAATGTTTGACAAATTGGTTCCCTACTCGACATTTTAAGACAGAACCTGGAGTAATGCATTTCAGCTACAATATGGAAACTTATTTCTTGCACCCTTTTGAAGCAGTGCAAAGAGTCGGGAGTAACAGAAATGCTGAGGGAGAGGGAAGAAGCCTAGGACTGAACCTGGAGGGTTGTCACATGTTTGTGGGAGAAGTATGAAATGAGCTTTATTTGCGGGGGGAGCAGCAGGAGTAATTCACAGGGATTGTTAGGAAGTTGAAAAGCCTCCCGTGGACTATGTCTATGCTGCACCCCTTTTCTGCAAGAAATATGTAAATGAGTATAAGGATGGAATATTGCCAAGCCTCATTTGCATAATTAAGTAGCGCCCGCTTTTTGCGTAAATAGCTTTTGCGCAAGAGCCGTTCTTCCTGAAAAAACGCGGAAGAACGGCTCTTGTTCAAGAGGGGGGTTTTGCGCAAAAAGGAGCCATGTAGATGGCTCCTTTTTGCGCAAAAGCCATTTGTGCAAAAAGCAGGCGCTACTTAATTATTCAAATGAGGCTCTGCGATATTCCATGCTTAGCCTTATTTGCATATTTATTGCACAAAATGGACGCAGTATAGACATAGCCCTGGTGACTACTAGCCTCTCCCATTCAGTCAGGCACATCTGCTCTCATCTCTTTCTGTCCCTGCACCATTGTCCCTAAGTGGCCCTAAAGCCCCTCTCCTATTCAGCCACTGGCTCATTGCTGTCACCCCACTAGCTCGTGAGGCCATTCCCCATCTGCCCCCCAACTCCTCCTTCTGAACCGCAGTCTGTGACCCTTAAGCAGCCCGGTGGGCCCTACTCTGTCTGGCTAGTGCCACCTCATGTGGCCCCACTGGAAAAAACAGCTTCTCTGGCTGGCTGCCCTCTCTTCTTGGCTCATAGCAGCCTCTGGTGGATGAAAGATGTAACTGCAGCACCTTGCCAACAATCTGCTGCAGAGAGGAAAAAATCTGCCAAGGGATATGAATTCTGCACATGCAGAGTGGCACAGAATTCCCCCTGGAGTAAAAATGTGATTCTCTATGTATCACTGCCTTTTGCTTAGGTGGAATATCCTTGCTTGAAGCAATGTAAAGTGTATCCAAATGTTACAAAGAAGGATATGATATAAACCTGTGTAATGACACTTTTGCTTCTCACGCTCAAAGTCTTCTGTCCAATCAGTTCATGTGGCTCTCTTTAGCCCTCTTTCTAGGTCTCACTGTTTTACCTTTGTTCAGAACCTTCCCTTGATATCCCCTTCCAGGTCTGAAACAGTCAATGATGTCCCTAAAATACTTTCTAGGAGTGTTAATTCTTATTATCAAAACTGAGTTTCACTCACTTTTAACCATTTTGGGGGCTCAGATTTTCCCTCCTAAAATGTACCCAGATGTTTCTATCCTGAGGTGGTGTTTTTGGTTTTCATAAATGCTACTAAAAAGTTTGTAAACCCTAATAGTATATTTATGCTGAAGTTCCCAGCCCAGCAAAACAGACTTGTGCTAATTCACAATGTGGACATTGCAGTACTGGCAGTGGAATGGGCTACCATCTGGGTCAGAGCCTGCCTGACCCCCTCTGTCCAACGTCAAGGGGTTCTAGCCTAGCTGATGCCAACGCCCCTGCTATTTGTAGCATGCCAGCTCAAGCAAGTCTGTCCACCTGTGCAGGGAAGCTCAGTCCCAGCCATGGGAGGTGGGCAAAAGGCCAGCCGGGGAAGCCAAGCCTCAGCTGTGCCCCGTCCCTTCCACCTGAGGCCTGCCCCTGGAGACCACATGGAGGGTCGAAGCTGCTGTGCTATGTCCCTGACCTGGCCTTCTCTAGTGGCCAGGAAAGCCAGGCTGCCATGCCGTGGCCCCAGCCTTCCCCCGTGGCTGGGAAAGCTGGGCTCCCATGCCATGGTTGGGTGTGTATGCAGTTTTGGGAAGGCTGTGCATTCCCTTGCCTATATTACTGTCCCGCCATGCTCCCAGCTCCTGTGTGGATATACTTCATGTTAAAAAAATGAAATCCTTTGAAATATCTAAATCTGTTGTGAGTTTCTATAAGAACGGAGAATTATCCTTGTCTTTCTCACTTTCATTCTCCTTGGATTCTAATTCCCAGGAGAGAGAATGGAAGACCTCTTCACACAAAAAAATTCAAAGTAGTGGTAAGATCATAGGCACATAGCACCAGGGTGAATGCATTTTACCTTGCAAGCATGTTAGATTTTTTACCAAATCCAAAATCCTAACGTTAGAAACTTTGGACCTACAGAGATAAGATTATAAATTTCAAATGAGGGATCGAAACTTACTTTAACTGTGCACTGGCAGAGATGCCAGCACACCATCTTCTCTTTACATGAAAATAATGAAATTGTGTGCCACATAAAAATATTACGTTGACCATTACTTTTCCAATAAATGCCATTACCATTCCCATTGCTAAGTTTTATGCCGAAGCTTGCAGTATGGTATTGGTTATACCTGTCTTTCTTGCTTGCTACACTGATTACTAGTAAAAAAATAATATCCTAGTAATGGTTAACATAGAGGTATATTTATTTTGAATAAGAAAAAAGTGTTATTTGCAAGGCTGCACTGTGAAAACTGTGTGACAAATGCTCCCTTTTTAATGGAATCTCTCTGTTTGAGATTTGTACAGATTAATGGAACAACTGAAAATGGGAAATTGCAGGAGTGGGCTGGCAATCAAAATAGGCCTGGAAACGCCCCTCCCCATGACATCACTCCTGCATGCTCCTCAAGCCCCACCCCCTTTGCTTGCTTCACGTCCGGCACACAGCACAAGCGGCAGGTCAGGCTCCATGCACCGCATACAGCATGGATGCAGAGCCGCTCGGAGTGTGGGGCAACGGTGGCTTGTCACAGGTGGATATGACGGGAAATTCCCAGTATCCGGCCGGGCCAGTCCGCCCCCTGGGAAATTGTGACCAATTTGCAAACTGGTCTGTTTGACATAAGTGCATTACCATTCAGGATACTCCAGCCCTTATTCTTTCTCTCCTTAGCCTTATTTCCTTATTTAGATGTACAAGTGGTCTCCAGCCAAGATACACTCTGTCTTTGGAGCGAATCTCCTGGGTGTGCTATGATTCTGGCATCCCTCCTACACAAAATAGAATATACAACCTCAAAAAAGCTGATCGAGCATCCAAAATAATACATACTGCATGAGTACTATTGTATTATAATGTAGCTTAATCAGCTGGAATAATGGTTCCATAGCTATAGAAAAAGAAATAAGAGAAATCTAAATCCAAGATAAAGATTGTTTCTTGATTGAAACGCATCAGTGGTGTAGAACTCCTGTCAGGCTTTTTTGGCAGCAGGAAAAGGACGAACATGCATTTGGTTGTGAATATTGAGTGTGGGGGGGGATGCAGTTCTGGATATATTCCTCTCACCAGTGCAGGGAAGATTGATTTTAAACAAAATGTGATGGGTACTTCAACATAGCAAAATGTAAAGCACCTTTGATAGCAGTCGTGAGATGAAGGATAGCCAAGCATATTCTTGGCACCCACACAATTAATTAGAATGGGAAATACTAGCACCAAAGAAGACAGAGATTCATAAACACAACAGATATGAAATATGATAATGGTACACAAATGCTCTTAGAACAGAAATTCAATACGGCTTTACTTTGCATAATGTATTAGTTATATAGTAACTAGAAGATTTACTTGGTGTTGCTCGGGTCCTTAACTCAAATAAGTTTTATTTTTCTTCATTTAAATCATTGCTCTGGGGTGGGGCTGGGGATGAAGGGTTTAGGGTGCAAGCTGCCCTGGGAGAGAGGACAACCCCAGACCTCTCTCACCGCAGCAGCTTGGGGTCAGGTGAGAAGTGCTTGTCCATGGTCACTGCAATGGGCATAGCTGGGGGAGGGTTATGAATGTCATAATGGGAGAAAAAGGTACCTTCCCATGTACTGCTGGAAAAGTGTTAGAAATAGGCTATGTCTAGACTGCAGGCTTCTTTTGGAAGCAAGAGAGCTTCCAAAAAAACTTCTTCTGAAAGAGAGCATCTACACAGCAAAAGTGCATCAAGTAAGCCTCTGCTTTTTTGAAAGAGAGTGTCTACACTGAATGGATGTTATCTCGCATTTAAGCTGTGATTACTATGCACAGAGTGGCCACTAGGGCACCTGTGCTTTTTCCTCTTTCCTCTTCTTTCAGAAGAATTCCCTCTTCTCCATCCACACATGCCTTTTTCTGAAAGAGCTCTTTTGGAAAAAGGCTTCTTTCTTGTAGTAAGAGGTTTACTGATGTTGGAAAAACCCCTCTGTTCTTTTGATTCCCCCCTCCCCCGAAAGAACGCAATTGCAATGTGGGTGTAACTAGAGGGTTTTTTTGGAAAAACAGATGAGCTGTGTCTAGACTGGCAAGTTTTTCTGCAAAATCTTCTGATTTTGCGGAAAAACTTGGCAGCTGTTTACACTGGCCGCTTGAATTTCCGGAAAAGCACTGACGATCTCCTGTAAAATCATCAGTGCTTTTCCGGAAATACTATGCTGCTCCCGTTCGGGAAAAAAATCTTTTCCCAAAAGACTTTTGTGCGAAAGGGCCAGTGTAGACAGCATAGTATTGTTTTCCGCAAAAAAGCCCTGATCGCGAAAATGGCGATCGGGCTTTTTTTGCGGAAAACCATGTCTAGATTGGCCATGGACGCTTTTCTGCAAAAAGTGCTTTTGCGGAAAAGCATCCTGCCAATCTAGACATGCTTTTCCGAAAATGCTTTTCACAGAAAACTTTTCCGTTAAAAGCATTTTTGGAAATTCATGCCAGTGTAGACGGTGTTTCCATGTTGTTCTGGAAAAAACTCTGCAATGTAGACATATCCATAGAGTTATAGATAAAGGAGGATTGTGGAGCAGAGGATGGACCATGACAGATTTTAAAGTGTCAGGGAAGCTATCAGAGGGCATGTCTACACTGTTATTTTGAAATAACAAGGCGAGCATTCAAACTGCTAAGCCTTTTATTTCAAAATAATGGGGTTGTTCTTTTAAAATAACTCCTGTTTGTGAAGCTTATTTAAAAAATAGTAATTTGGGGAGTTATTTTGAACTAATAATTTATTTTGAAATAATTTGGTAGTGTAGACATAGCCAGAGAAAGTTTTTTCCACTTATGGAAAGAGAGGAAGTAAGGGCAAGAGTACAGCACAAATGACAGCAAAAATAAAGAAATCAAGAGAGGAGATTATTTTCCTAAGGGTCTGGCAGTATATTAGGGGGTTGCAAATAAATGGGAGAAAAAACTGAGTGGGGAGGAGAGGAAGTATATAAAATACCAATAGCAATTATTCAGGTGAAGTGTTGCAGAGTGGGAGATATGCTTTTGCATTAAGACTCTTCGATAATAGATAGCAACAGGAGAGAAAAAAAAAGCTTTTCAGCTGGCTAGAGAGAGGCTGAGCTGGAAGGTGGAGAAGAATGTTAATGGATGGAAGTAGTGGAGCAAGGTTTATTATCAGGCCCTTTGTGGATATAGAAATATATTCTTGTTCAGAATCTGATGAGATTTCCAGGTCTGGCAAAAGACACACACAGGGGTCACAGAGCATTATTTTTTTCAGGCACCAGCTTATGCACTTGAGGGTATGTGGCTGGTTTGGAATTTGAATACTAAGGAAAATCTGAGACAGGACAAAGTGTAGGCTGGTTAAACGTACACTTGATGTGATCAGTTTGGTTTGGCCTGCCATAACAGCGAGCTATAATTGGTTGAAATGCCCTGGAATTTCTGTGATGTCACAGTTGGGGGACTTGGATATTCTAGAGTTGGCCAAGTCTAGCATTTATTTAATTTCCCGCTAGATAGACTTTATACTATGTGCGGGACAAAACTTTTAAACCCAGGAAACAGCAAATATCTAACCTGCCTTCTGCCAAATCCCAGCTAGAGAAAGTGTATACTTAGTTATTTCTAAACTATGTTAATAATTTTCTCTTGTGTTTGTCATTTATACCCTCTCTATTAATTTCTTTCTTCTTTCATAATATCATCTGTCAAATACAATGTTGTGTTGCCGAACTCAAAGGAACAAAAAGATACTTTCCCAGGAGAGCTTTCACTTTTGCATCTGATTGGCTAAACTCTCTCACTAGCCACTCAGTAAACTCTCTAGCCTGCAACAAACATCCAGGTTTTAATGGGTGACAGTTGGAGGGTCTCCTTATCACCAGAGAAGACCAGGTGGAAGTGCCTTCATCCATTTGTGGCTTGCAGCAGTAAGCACAGGAGTTTCCCACATTCTCTTCAGAAACCTGTAAGTACTTCATTGGAGCTAGACCATTGTCAGTTTAAATATGCACTCCATTGAATTCGCAAGCCTATTTCCACTAGTGTAACAGTGTCTGTGTTCACCTATTACTTTAAATATCAGAACGGTAAGAAAAAAAATCAATATTTCTTGTAGCAAAAAAAAAGGGGGGGGGATTAATATTGGTCAGATTCTTTGCTTTTGCAGAGTTCTCATTACTTGCAGGTGAATTTCTGTTTGATTACGGTAATCGACCTGGGATGATTTTTCCACTATTAAATGACAAAAATTTTCCTCTTCCTTCGGTAAAATGTTTCAGGTTTTGCAGAAAGAGTTAGGAAAGTTACATTAATTGTTTCCACCAGTGCATGCATGCTTCATTTCTCAGTGTGTATGTGCAAAGAATTTTGAGCGCAGAATTAAAGTAGGTATCTGCCAAGAGCAGTGACTTGACAGTCTCAATGGATGAAGAATGAACGAGGTGACAGTACTTGCATTATTTGTGTGTGCAGTTTTATTCCATCGATGGAACTGGGCCATTTGGCAGTGCTCTCAGGATTGAAATCAAATAAGCACACCCTTTGGATTTTTTTTCTAATAGCTGATTTGCCCAGTGCATTCATTCTGCAAATAAGACAGCTAAGTGCATCTTTGAATTTTCTCAATAGAATTTCCTTCTGAACATGATATAATGAAGTCCTGTTAAGTACACTGTATATGGCATTTTCATATGCGTGCTCCGTGCATCTCTGAGGGTTGGGGAAGGGTGCGTAGCCACTCATGATGTTCACAGAACCAATGGTCATCTGTGAGATGATGTTTCTAGGTGCTATACCCACTTGTTTCTCACAGGAAAACTGACACTGTGCAGATGATTTTCTTCACTGCTTTTACCTTGCCAAAAGAAGGTGTGATTGACCTCTTGGACAGCATCATCATCATCTGCAAGTTTGTTGACAATGCTGCAGTATCCGTGTGTACAGTTCACGGTCCATCAAAACTGACTTCTGTATACTGCTTGGGGGTTGTCTATCAGTCCCAGATACATAATCCTGACATTCCAATTTCCGACTCAGAAAGTTCTTGCTTTCTTATTTTTGCCAGGTGCAAGGTGTGACCCCAACCATGATTTATGAAAATTGGCGTATGAATATGAACATGCATAATGTGCATTTCAATTTTTAATGTTGCCATCTGCTGGATCTGTATATCCTACTAGAAGATTTTTCCAGTATTGCTCAGGTCCTTAACTCAAATAAGTTTTGTTTTCCTTCATTAAAATCTTTGTTCTGCAGTGGGCTAGGAATAAGCTGAGTCAATATGCAGGCTGCCCCCTAGAGAGGACAACCCCAGCCCTCTCTCACTGCAGCAACTTGGGGCCAGGTGAGAAGCACCTGTCCATGGCTGCTGCAGTTGCAGTGGACACAGCCGGAGGAAGAGTGCATGTCCTGCATCTGGGGGACAGACAGGTAAACAAACTCTCTGAAATATAGAGTAGACAGCTGTCCCTTTCTCCATCCATGCCGTCTGCTGACCCAATGGGGTGATAGCTGTTGGGATCCCCATCTCTGGCACTTGGCTATCCTCCTCTGGTCATCATACATTATAACTGTCCCTCCTGCAAGACCCCTCTTTTTCCATTCTGTGAGAAACAATCAAATTCCAGGCACATTCCATTGTCCTGGCACAACCAAACCCTTCCCTTGCTTTAAGTTATGATAAGAGGAAGCTGCATACTAAATTTGGTGATTGTAGCTCTTATTGTTTAAAAGGCATTCCTGAATAAATGGACTTACAGATGGGCTGATAGAAATGTGTGTCTGGCAGTCTAAAATATATCGTAAGATTTTGGTGCATGTATCACTCTTGTATATACAGTTAGAAGTATGTAGCGTGAGTCTGTTTATAATATTAAATGTTCTAATGAGCTTAATGGCTGGGTGATGAAATTAACAACTTGCAAACAGCCTTGTTTGTCATTTAAGTCGGGAAGATGGTCCATCTGGAGAGATATGTGAACATAGCACCTGGTAGTGGGATCCATCATGTACCTGGTAACTTCCCACCAACGGTGTGTGTGTGTGTGTGTGTGTGTGTGTGTGTGTGTGTGTGTGTGTGTGTGTGTGTGTGTGTAAAACAAAAGATTATTTAAGCAATGGGAAGCTGTCATCCCTTTGTCTTTGACTGGCTGTTGAAATTTCCTGGAACACTGTCAGGGAAAAAAAGAATTTCAGAGGGCTGGAGACCCAAGTCAGAGTAAAAGATGAACTTTGACTTGAATAGTACTCCTGAAACAAGAACACTCTTTAGGATAAGGATCTGTATGCAATACATTTCTCAGTGAATTAGAACTAGCAATGCACTTTCTTTTCATTTTAATTTTGTAATTTACTTTGTTTTGTCTGTTTTCACTTGCAACCACTTAAATTCTACTGCTTGTACTTAATAAAAACCACTGTTATTTACTCTCAGGCCCAGTGTAAATAATTGTTACCTGTGGGTGAACAACCACTGTTGATATCCGTCTTTCATTGATAAAGGGAGCTTACCTGATAAATCTTCCCTGTGTAAAACTTTTACACTGAGAGAGATGGATTTTTGTGTGGGAGTGAAGGTTGATCCCATTTAGGGGTTGGTTTCTTGGGTGCTGAGCGTTAGAACTGCATCCACCTAGAATTGAAATAGTTCAGTGCTTGCATTGCTCTTCAGGGGGGTGGTACCTCACTCCGTGCCTTGTCTATAAGGGTATGTCTACACTACAAAGTTAATTCGAACTAACAGACATTAGTTTGAATTAACTTTGATAGGCGCTACACTAGCAAACCGCTAGTTCGAACTTAATTCGAACTAGCGGAGCGCTTAATTCGAACTAGGTAAACCTCATTCCATGAGGACTAACACCTAGTTCGAATTAAGTAGTTCGAATTAAGGGCTGTGTAGCCACTTAATTCGAACTAGTGGGAGGCTAGCCCTCCCCAGCTTGCCCTGGTGGCCACTCTGGGCACCACCAGGGAAATTCTTCTGCCTCCCTCCCGGCCCCGGAGCCCTTAAAGGGGCATGGGCTGGCTACGGTGCCCGTGCCAGGTGCAAGCCTGCCAGCACCCAGCAGCAGACCCTGCACCTGGCACGGCACAAGCCAACCATCCGCTGCCACCCAGCCCTGCGCCTCTTCCTGGGACCAGGCTGGAGGCTCCCAGGAGCCTGCCTGGGGTCGCAAGAGGCGGGCGCCCGCTTGGTCTAGTGCGGACATCGTGGACCTCATCCACGACCTCCGCACTAGGCACAGGAAAGTGGCCGTCTAGGGCAGGATAGCTGCCAGCCTGGCCACCCAGGAGCAGGTGTGCATGAAAATCAAGATGGTCCAGTGACACCCCCGACCCTGAGCCCTGAGCTTAGAACGGCCATACTGGGTCAGGCCAAAGGTCCATCTAGCCCAGTAGCCTGTCTGCCAACAGCAGCCAACACTAGGTACCCTGGAGGGGATGGACCGAAGACAATGACCAAGCCATTTGTCTTGTGCCATCCATTTCCATCCTTCCACAAACAGAGGCCAGGGACACCATTTCTATCCCCTGGCTAATAGCACTCCATGGACCCAACCTGCATGAATTTATCTCACTTCTCTTTAAACTCTGTTATAGTTCTAGCCTTCACAGCCTCCTGCAGCAAGGAGTTCCACAGGTTGACTATTTGCTTTGTGAAGAACAACTTTCTGTTATTAGTTTGAAGCCTGCTACTCTAGTCCTTCTATTATGGGAACTAATGAAGAACTTTTCTTTATGCACCCTCTCCACAACACCCATGCTTTTATAGACCTCTATCATATCCCCCCTCAGTCTCCTCTTTTCTAAGCTGAAAAGTCCCAGTCTCTTTAGCCTCTCTTCATATGGGATCTGTTCCAAACCCCTGATCATTTTAGTTGCCCTCCCCTCTCTCACCCTCTCTCTTCCCCTCTCCCACCTCCTTTTCCCAGTCTCCCCGAGTTTTGTTCAATAAAGAGATTTTCTATTTTTGAACACACGTGTCCTTTATTTTGTACATCAGAAAGGAGGACTAGGGAGGGGTAAGTGGAAGGAGGTGAGGGAGGAATGGGGCATGAGCCCCCGATGGGGAGGACTGGGGTGGCTCTGCGGGCTCCTCGTGGTGGAAGCTCTCCTGCAGCCCCCCGATTGACCTCCCTCCCCGGATGGCAGCCTGCGGCAAGTTCAGCCGGGCTGATGGCCGAGTGCTGTGATGTGCCGAGTGTGGGCATTCAGGGCACTCCAAGCCAGGACTGCTTTGCTGTCCCTCATTGAGTTAGACAAGCAAGCAGGGAACCCCTGAGAACTGTCTGTCCGGGGTGGGGGTCGGGACCCTTTAAGCACAGCCCTCGGCTAGCCTGAGACAGCATCTCCACGCTCTAAGTCCTCCTCTGATGCCCTGCCGGCACTGCTTCCGGCCATCCTCAAGCCCTGTTCAGGGTCCACTCAATGTGGACATGCTAGTTCGAATTAGCAAAACACTAATTCAAACTAGTTTTTAAGTCTAGATGCACTAGTTCGAATTAGCTTAGTTTGAATTAATTAATTCGAATTAAGTTAGTTCGAATTAGTGCTGTAGTGTAGACATACCCTAAGAGACCAGAGGATCTGGCCCAGCAGGACAGACTGGTGGGGAGCCCCGGAGAGTAAGAAGGCAGACATCAGTGGCATGGTCAGCACACTTGGGGTCAGTCACAAGGGAACTTGTTTTACTGCCCCCCATAACACAAGGTTTCCGTCTGACTTTTAACTTCTGCACTAGTCCCACACACCCCTTGAGGTGGACAAACCATGGTGGGTCAGCACCTAACTGGACAGGGGCTGCCCTGCTTTGTGGTAGGCAGTGGTTGACCAATGGCATGCAGTGATTCCTCCCACCATCAGAGGCACCCTCCTCTGTGCCAATTCTGTGAAAGACTATAACCCGTAACAGCCACCTTCTGTGTTGTGTCCATATTGCCATCAAGAATGGAGTGCCCTCTTCTTGTGATAAGGCTGCAATAGTAGCTGATATGGAGATGCTGCTTTTCCCATGTGTCAGCATCTCCCACTTGACTTTGGTTTGGACCAAAGGAAGGACAGAAGTTGATACATTTGGAACCAGCTATGCTGAAGGAGTTGCCAGTGCAGAGGAGACCTTCCATCTACTTGCCTTTTGGAGACTCGGCTCCAAGCCCTTTCCTTTTGCAGTGTAGATGAAGGTCAAGCTGCAGTCCTGACTCAGAATCTCTGCTTAGTGCAGCATGGACATAGCACATCAATGAGGCATGGGTCCAACAATGTAAACCACAGTTCCCGGTGCAGTGAGGATCTTTAAATGTACCCTTGGAAATGCTAAGTCCATATGCCCAGGTCCCATAGATTTAGGCTTAATGTGCAGAGCAGACATACACTGTATGTCTCATGTATGTATGGGGCACAGTATGTATGGCTGCATTCCTTGTGCCCTAACATAATCCTGTTATCCTGTTTGACCCATCCAATCTAGGGATGTAAAATATCAGTTAATTGAATAGTTGAGTAACCTCATGAGTTCTTATAGGTCAGGTGACTATTCTATAGTCTTAAGGGGTGGGGCTGGCAGCCAGTGTGGTCTGATCTCACTCCCGAGAAGCCTCCTGTCACTCTGTGCTGCTGTCTCTGTATCACAGGCAGCAGCGTGGAGTACCAGGAGGGATCTGGTCTACAAGGGAAGACAGTTTAAAAATCAGCTCCTCTTGTGGACTGGCTGCTTGTCTCCCTGTATTGCTGACTCTTTATCAGAGGCAGCAGTGCAGGGTGGCAGTAGCCCTTGTCTAGCGGGGTCTGAGCTCCTGGACCTGGCGTGAGCTGGAACTGAGCCAGGTTGGCTGCTTTCCTGGCTCCTAATACACTTTAAATTTAGAGATACAGGGGCGGTCAGTCCTGGACCACTTGCAAGCCAGGACTGAGCTGGGCTGCTGGCCAGCCTGCTAAAAAATTTACTGGCAAGGCAGTGTGGGGGAGGTGGAATGCATGTAGTCTATAGCATTAACCTATAAGCTTTTGCTTATCGGTTAATCGATTAATCAACGACACTATTACATCCCTAATCCAATCCATTCCTTCACCAGCTAATTTTGCTACCAGACAGGCATTCCTTTATAACCTATTAGCTGAGCACCTAACATGCATCAGTGCCTGGGATCACCATAAAACTACTCTAGATTTATAGTGACAGTAGGAAGCATTGTGCCAGTTTTATTTATTTTATTTTATATGGATGAACAGCCATGGCTGATTAGGTTCAGCCAGGTAACCCTGCCGATTTTAGGTAGGATTTTAAAAATAAAAATCTTCAGAGGAAATAGCTAGTCAGAATGCATGTTACTAAGTGACTCTAAAAGAACAATTAGAATCTAGCTTCCTCTCAGAACTGTGTTGGTTTTGAATGGCTAAGAGTAATATAAAGCAATAAAAAATGTTTACCCGTTTCAGGAGCTATGATATGAGTAAAGTCAGTGCCACTTTTCAGAGTTAAAATTGTATTAACTCACCCTTCCATCTGTTCTAACCCCCATAAATAAGTTTTCTTTCTGTCTTGAGATCGTAATGTGGCTCCAGGAATTCAATAATCACTTGCAGTTCTGATACCGGACAAAGACACATGGTATTGCAATTTTGTTATTTGGGAGCAAGCTGGTAAAAATTAATTCTACTATTCAGCACTGTCTATTGTAAGAAGTTGACTAACTGCTCCTGGGACTGAAAGTTAGAGTTTTCCAAAAGCACCTAAAGAACTGAGCCAGAGCTTGGTTAAAATTAATTAAAGCTAGGCAGTATAATTTATGACAATCAACATGAATGATTTTACTGACCTAACTTTGTACATTTTAATGTGATTACAAGTTTGAATGATAAAGGTAATAATTTCAGAGGAGTAGCCGAGTTAATCTGTAACTGGAAAAACTTAAAAAACAACAAATAGTCTAGCAGCGCTTTAAAGACTAACAAAACATGTGGATGGTATCATGAGCTTTCATGGGCACAGCCCACTTCTTCAGATGACTGGAGTATTGAAAGTCCAGATCCAAGAATAAATAAGAGAAGGTGGAGGAGGGGGAGGAAAGGAGAGGGAAAAAGCAAAAAAGAGAAAAAAAAGTAGGTAATTAGATTGTTCAAGTTTCAAGAGGCTGATAAGAACAATTTTCACCTCTATAAGTACCTATTGTTTGTTTGCTTGGTTAAGTCATTAGGATGTGGAAGGTAATGTGTGAGCCAGCCAATATCTTTATTCACTCCTTTCTGATAGGAATCAAACTTGTAAATGAAATTAAGTTTCAACCCTACCCTGTGTATTTGGCTTGTGGAATTGACCTGAAAAACACAGGTACTTTGACATCCATTAATGAATGCCCAGTCAGGTTAAAGTGTTCTCCAACAGGTCTCTGTGTGTTGACTTTTTGGATATCTGATTTGTGTCTATTAATTCTTTCCCGTAGAGACTGTCGAGTTTGGCCAATATACATGGCAGTGGGACATTGCTGGCATTTGACGGCATAGATCACATTACTGGATGTGCAGTTAAATAAGTCCCTGATATAGTGGCTGATATGTTAATGTAATATATTTAGAGCCCTGTAAGGCATTTGAATTGGTGCTGCACAATATTTTGATTAAGAAACTAAAATAATACTAAATCAATACATCACCCAAGGAGGAGTGAAAAGCTGGCTAACTTGATAGGGCTCAAACTGGAACTGTAAATGTGGACCCATCATTGAATGTATGTATTTCTGTTTCATCATGGAGTTGTGTTAGTTATTAGCTCTGCTCTATTGAAAATTTTTTATCATTTACAGGAAAGAAAACCTAAAATTATTACTGACTAAATTTGCAGGTGACACACAGATTGTGGCGTGGCAAATGATGAAGCGGGCAGGTCACTGATACAGAGCTGTCTGGATCGCAAGCTAAACGGGGGGCAAGCAAACAAAATACAGTTTAATACAGTCACCTTTAAAGTGAGACATAGACTCAAAGAATTGTAGAAATGCGGGACTGGAAGGTACCTTCACAGGTCATCTAGTCCATTTCCCTGCACTGATGTGGGACTAACACACTGACAGCTGTTTGTCTACTCTGTTCTTAAAACCCTCCAATGACAGAGATTTCACAACCTCCCAAGGTAATGTGTTCAAAGGTTTAACTGACATTACAGTGAGGAAGTTTTTCTTAATCTCTAACTTAAAGTCCCTTGCTGCAATTTAAGCCTGTTATTTCTTGTCATGTCATGAGTGGATAAGCAGAACAATTTATCACCCTTCTCTTTATAATAACCTTATAGGTACTTGAAGCCTGTTATCATGTCCCCCCTCAATCTTCTCTTCTCTGGACTGAACAAACCCAGCTTTTTCAATTTCCTCATAGGTCATGTTTTCTAGACCTTTAATCTTTTCTCCCCTCTCTTCTCTCGCTGGACTTTTTCCAGTTTGTCAAGTGGACACAAGTGAAGCCTTATCCGTGCTCAGTAGAGTGGAAGTATTCCTTTTTTGTGTGTTGCATACCATGTCCCTGATAATATATCCCAGAATGGTGTTTGCTTATTTTTTTTAACAATGTTACACTGGAGTTCTGAGCCATTTGGGATGATTTGAGAACATTGATGATAGGACCGTTTTTACTCACCATCTTATGATGAGGTTCTGATTGTTTTTTTACCTGTCAGGGATACTGTACCACCTTGGGATTTGAATTTCATGTAGTCTTCTTATATGTGCCCTCCTTTTGAACTGCTAGAGTTGTGCTCACTTCTACACCTTTCAGTGAAGGTAGTTTTCTTAGGCTTAAGGTACACAACTTCAGCTACACAAAATGCGTAGTTAGAGTTGGATTACATTAAGCTGAGCCTTGGCAGCATTGCATCCATGCTATGGGAGGCTGATGGGAGCAAATGCTCCCATCACCTTCCCTAACTCTTCACAAAAGAAGGAGTACTAGACGCTGGCAGGAGCTTCCCTCAGTGTTCCATTTAGTGGGTCTATATTAGACTCACTAAATCAAATGCCAGAAGATCAATCTCTGGAGCATCGATCTTCCAGTAACTTTAGATGTGCCCTTAATAGCCATTACCTCTGCTACTAGCAAGGTGGGAGACTCTGATTCGATGTATACAGCTTTCCACAAAGACAAGGTTCATGTTACACCACATTCTACGTTGTTTTTTTTTTCTCCAAGGTAGTATCTTGTTTCCACCTGTGTCAGTCTATATATCTGCCCGAGCATGTGCCAAAGGACAAATGAAGGGTAAACACTTGAGATATTCACAGAGTCTTTTAACTGGGCAGGAAAGAGCTCTTTTAGGTTTCTTCCCAGGTCTTTGTTTCCTATGAAAAACATATGAGGGATGAACAAATTACAACTCAAGCACTTTCAAAATGCACCACGATCCGGCCTTGCAATGTGTTATACCATTGTAGGGGATTGCCTCCTCAAAACCATTCTGCCTCAGCAACTGTTGTGGCACACATCCTCATTATGGACATCTGCAGCATGGTAATGTCATCTTCCAGTCATGCAGTCCCTAGACATTATGCACTGTCTGCTTCAAGACAGGAGACAAATGTAGGAACAAGTCCTCATCTCCCTTTTCTGATGGGTCTGTGACCCCCAACTATAGTACAATGGACTTCTACAAGCATTCAAAGAAGAGAAACCAGTCACATGAACCATTCTCCTTCCCTGACCCATCAAAGTCTACTTTTGTCTTCCTGACGGAATGATCAGAAGCAGGTGCTCCACCCAAGGTGCAATTTTGTAGGTACTTTTTCTTTCCCCTTTCCCAGCTAGAGGGAGGCAGGTTGCTAGATCAGCCTTTTTCCAGGCTTGCCATTTGCATGACTTGCTTCCTATCTACTTCATACACAGTCTATAAACTTTTTTGGGGTGGCCTGTTCTCTGCCTGCAAATTCTGCTCTCAGATACCTCCCTAACAGGATTCCCTTCATCAGTCTTCTCTACATACCCATATAATCTCTGCCTCTTCTCTTCCAGCTTTCCTTTAAGCCCGCAGAAACATCATTCTGCATGCGATCCAGCCATGTCACACACTCTCCTTGCCCGCAAACATCTGGGTGGGAGGTGGGGTGAGGGAGCAGGCTGGGGGTGAGAGTGCCAGATTTCAAGTCTTTTCAAAGTACTGGTCTTTGGTTGCCCATACAGGAGGCCCCCAACTTGCGATGTGATTGATTCCGGAGGAAATGTCGCAAGTCGGGAGCGCTGTAACTTGAACCTGCATTTACGGGAGGTACCATGTGCCATCGTAAATGCAGGCCAAGGATGTAAGTCAGGGGTTTCCATCCCCTTCTGCACTTGCAAAAATGGTTGTAAGTGCGGAGGGTCAGAACTTGGGCGGTCGCAAGTTGGGGACTTCCTGTATCTCTGATCTGCACAGAAAATCTAGTCGTGCTATGGTTTTGTGTTGTTGTCCTTTACGTAGTCAGAGTTCTTTCAGTTTATCATAAGTCACCGGGCTTGTGCAGACTTCCCTTGCACTGAGCAGCCTTGCTTGTAATTCTGTCAGGTTTTTTTTCCATTTGCTGCTAACCAGCCCCCAAGGAATGTAAAATCTGTAGCAGTGAAGTTCAAGCTGTGGTGAATTCTACATCACTGGACATTTCGAAATCATGATGAAAGATCTGTCCAAAAGATGCGCCCTCATTCAAACAGGAATAATTTAGAGATGTCTTATGTCCTGAATTATGCAGGAGGCCAGAATCAAAGTGGTCCCTTCATCAGAATCTCTGAGTTCAGACGGGACTTATGCTCCTAACTGCCGTAGGCATTTTTGAAAAATGTCCCTCACTTTTTAGCGTAGTTGTAACAATCTGGTTTCAGTACAATTATAATGTTATTGTGTCTCACTGACTTCTGCTGTGACAGCCTTCTTTCTGTTACATTGCTGAAAACAGTTTGCTCCTTTTACATTAGTAGTTAATTTATTTTCAGTTTATGCTCAACACCTGTTTATGTAGTTGGAGATGGAGAAATAGATGTGCCAAACCCGAATGGCCATGTGACTTGGCCAACATATTCCTGTGACCATGGGTGGCAGGTGAAGGCCCAGCTGGGGAAGGCAAATCCCAGTCCTTCTCGTTCCCCCTGAGGCCCCACCCCTGAAGCTATGCCACACCCATCCCCAACCCAGTCCTTCCTGGCTACCTGGAGGGCTGCAGCTGCTGTGCTGCATCCTCGACTCTAGCCCTAGCCCTCCACGGCAGCCAGGGAGCCGGGCTGCCATGCCGTGGCCCCAGCCTTCGTGGTGGCCAGGAGTGTAGGCAATTTTGGGAAGGCTGTGCCTTCCCTTGTCTTCATTGCCAGCCGCCCCTGCCCATGACCATCACACCAAAATTATAGCCTTATCTTTTGCTAATAACTACTGTCACCAGTGAGTCATGTTTTTAGCGTACTGAGGGCCTTAATCTCTGATGCTAGGAAACTGGTCTGAAGACTCAGTAGCTTCACTACAAACTACAGGTCGACGTGTTCTCACATATTAGTTTGTTTGTGTTATTAATCATCCGGTGGGGCATGGGATAACAGCAATTAGTTTATAAGATGTCTAGAAGCTGAATCAATATAATGAAATGCAAAATGGAGTAATATGGGAGGCCGCTCTAAAGGATAATTGCAACTTAATCAATAACAAATTGCTTATAAATGTGTTTACCAATTCATTATAGTGATTTATGGACCCTTGCAAACTATATTTGCTTATAAATGTTACTGAGATTATTATAATAATTGCATGAGTACATATGAGATCAGGATTTTGAGTTGCTTGTTATTTTTTCAAACAATACATTCTGGGTCCTTTTTACATACCTTAAGGGTGCACTAGACCTATTCATAACTCTTTTGGGTCAAATTCTTGTCTCCTTTACATTACACAAGTAATTCCATTCAAATCAGTGGGATTATTTACACAAACAAGGCCAGTAGGGCTTGATTTTAACTTGATTCTGGCAGCTGGAGCTTTAAGAAATCAACCAAATATTGTGAAACACTCAAGAAAAGGTCAAGTTGTGACAATATTTCCTTCCTTCCTTCCCACGTGTTAACCATAGTTGTCACCTAGAATGTTAAAGTACAATTTGCACGTTTTCCAGTGTTGATCTTCCTAAAAAATAACAATAAATCCCATTGTCATAGGTACTGTTTACTGCACATGCATTACACGGCATGGACATCATGTGAAATGCTGCATGTTCATAATTATAATTAAAATACAAACTTATTTTTTTAAAAGCTTCAGAGGGGTAGCTGAGTTACTTGGTAACTAAGAAAACTTAAAAAACAACAAATAGTCTAGTAGCACCTAAAAGACTAACAAAACATGTAGATAATATCATGTGCTTTCGTGGGCACAACCCACTTCTTCAGATGATTGGAATAAAAAATTAAACTATTTTCATGTATTTTATGGAAAAATAATGGATTAAGTGGTGGGTTTGGACATTTTAACCCAAGAGTTGGAGAACCTAAGAAAACTATCAAAATAGATTTGTGTAAAAGCTATGGTACACTTTCGCCATACAGTGTTATTTATTAATTCTGTTACTGTTGCATGTCGGAACCCTAGTCATGGACTGGGACTCCCTTGAGTTGTCTGAGTCCAAATATAAGTCAAGAGGCAACAGATGGACATAAACAGGCTGCCATAATGTTTGCTTTATGAAAAAAAACCTCAATTACTGCTACCAGTTGTTTACAGTAGAAGCTCAGAGTCACGGTCACCTCGGGAATGGAAATTGTTTGTAACTTTGAACAAGAGTTTTCCCACTTTGTGGGAAAATAGCAACTCCTCTCCCCGTATACTAGAAAGGCAGACAAAAGTGAACGTGTCAAACATTTTAATACAATATATTTAAGTTATTGCAGTCTTGAAAGTGCCTGAGGAATGCAAAGAAGTTACAGGAATTCCTTACATTGTGTGGGTCACATTTCAAAGGGTGATCTCTTTTATTCACAAGCACATTTGTTCACAGAATCAAAAAAACGTAAGGCTGGAAAGAAGCTTGAGGTGTCATCTAGCCCAGTGGTGGATTAGGCACTGGGCTGCCTATGCCTGTGTTCAGGGGCCCCAGCCAAAGGCGAGGAGTGGTGTAAACAAATCTGCCACTGGGCGGCAGAAGACCCCATCACCAGACCTCACTGTGCAGTAGAAGTCATAGGATGAGAGAAGCCTTCATTCCCTCCTGCCTTCTGCCTCCATGCCCATGCCTGGCAGAAGCTCTGGCCCTAAAGCCCTAGAAAACCTTAATCCACCTCTGATCTAGCCGAGCTCACCCATGCTGAGGCAGGCCCAGCTATAGCTAGGCAGGGGTTTGTCTAATCTATTCTTAAAGTTCCAGTGATGAGGATTCAACCACCTCCCTTGGAAGCCTATTCCAGTGTTTAACTATTCTTAGAACGCTTTTCCTAACACCGAATCTAAATTTCCCTCGCTGCAGATTAAAGCCCATTTAATAGATATGAAGAGCAATTGAACACCAGCCTTTTTATAACAGCCCTTAAACTTGAAGATTCTCAAGTCTTGTCTCAGTCTTTTCTCTGGGGACGCGGGAAGAGGGGAACCAAGTTCAGTTGTTTTAACCTTTCCTTATAGGGCCAGTTTTCTAAACCTTTTATCCTTTTTGTTATTCTCTTCTGAATGCTCCTGTGTATCCACATCTTTTCTGGTGTGCAGCACCTAGAACTGGGCACAGTTCTGCAGTATCAGGTAGAGTGAGACAACTACCTCTCATGCTTTACATACACCTCTTCTGTTAATGTATCCCAACATGATACTAGCCTTTCCTACAACTGCATTACATTGTTGACTTGCACTCAGTTTGTGATCCACTCTGATCCCTAGATCCTTTTCAGCAGTCCACCATCTAGCCAGTTACTCCCCACTTTCCTATTTGTTCATTTGAACGTTTCTTTCTAAGTGTAGTACTTGTGCTTGTCCTTGTTTAGTTTCATCCTTTTGATTTCAGAACAATTCAGTTGTTTCCCAAGCTTATAAATGTGATGACATGGTAGTTGTCTTTATATCTTTCGAGGGGGCATTTCAGCTGAGAGAATCACCAAAAGTGCTAATTAGTGCCAGTTGTGGTGTCAGCACGAATGGATCAGGCAGGATGTGTAGACTTGGACCCCTCTTCTTCAGGGGAAAAAATTAAAGCTTGTAGCTTCAGGAACAGACAGGAACTTCTAGTGCTGTTCCACACCCACAAATGGATTGATTGATAGGTATCCTGCTTTCTAAGGTTTGACATAACTAGCGATCAATAGAAATGAAGTTCTTATGTCCACCTGAGGGATCTTAGGACCCTCATGTTAAGTACCCAGATTTGAAAATTTGCCCCTAAACTGCCTAGTCAGTTATAGCTATCTCAAGGAAATGAAGAAGTAAATAGGACTAATAGCAACAGGTTGTTCATATTACACCTTGCAGGAATGCAAAATCAAAGCATTAGACCTTGAGAACCCAAAAGAACCTGATGGGAGTTGGGGTCAGGTAGGATTTGGTTTGAAAACAATCCAAACTGCTTCCTGTATGGTTGGCACAGTAGCTGCATGACTCCAGCCAGCTACCACTTCCTCGCTGCACTGTGTATCCTGCAGAGTGAGAGTTTCTGAGACTTGTCAGCATATTCAACCTGCAGCACATACAGGACAGCAAGGTGGTAGTGGCTGCAGGACTGGGGCTATGTCTACACTGCAGGCTTCTTGCGCAAGAAGCTTTTTGTGGAAGAGATCGTCCTCAAAACTTCTTGTGGAAGAGCGCGTCCACACTGCAAAAGTGCATCAGAAAAGCGGTGCACTTTTGCGTGAGAGGGAGTCCAGACTGTATGGCACTCTCTTGCAAGAAAGCTCTGATTGACATTAACAGAATGGCCACCAGGGCATCTGTGCTTGTTTTTGCACAAAAAACCTCTGCTGCCCATCCACACACACCTTTTTGTGCAATAACTCTTGCGCAAAAAAGAGTTATTGCTCGTAGAAAGAGGAATACATTACTGCAAAAACCCCTCTGTTCTGTCAATTCACTGCACATTTTCTTGCACAAAAACTCACTTGAGGTGTGGATGCTCCTCATGTTTTTGTACAAAAACGGCCATTTTCGTGCAAAAACTCTGAAGTGTAGACATAGCCTGGGGCACCAGCCCATGGGCCAGAAGTAGCTAGAGAGAGATTGTGGACATGGGGGGCAGAAAGGCCCAAGAATGAAGTGATGGTGACGCTGGCAGTTTTGGGTTGGGTCTGAAAATACCTTGATAGCCATGGGGTTGGGTAAGGTCTGGGTTGTTATGGAGTAGCCAGGTTCAGGTCTGATTTTAAAATTGGGCCTGAGCAGATCTCGGCATGGTAAAGAAAGCTCCTCATAATCTCTGAGTTAATCTGCGTTAAAAATGATGAAATGTTTGGCTTATAACAGCAACATTTATAAAGTGCTCTACAAAGCTGAACTAACATGAAGTCTATCGTATCATCAGAATTGCCTACTTTAACATGCCTAATTGAATTGTATGGGCTATGCACCATGTGTTGCAGTCATTTAAAATATCACTGTCGCCTGCTAGACCCCCTAAGCAAAAATTAAATCTACAAAATTAAATTACGCTCCAGTGAAGTTTGCATATTTGTACACCAGTGTTTATTTTGTACTTAATCATAAATATAGTTGCTTTCTCAAATGCAGACCTTTTTTTTTTTTTTTGGACGAGACAGATAATGTCCTCAGGAGTAACATACCTTTTATAGCGATGTGCCCAAATTATCTTGGAAATGTATGAGGGAAATTATAGGTGCCGACTCCACTCAGGCTCCAGGGCTGGAGTGTCCATGAGGAAAAGCTAGTGAATGTGGAGCACCCACTGGAGCCAACCTTCTCCTTCTACTACCCTCCTTTTGCCCTCTGGTCTACTCCTCCCCTGCCCTCCCAGTGCTTCTGGAGTGGGGATGGGATGCACTGAGAGGAGGAAGCCAGGTGGAGGTGGGGGTTTGAGGAAGAGGATGCAATGGGGTAGGGCCTGATATGGAGGGGGGGGGGGCAACACTCCACCCGGCTAGAGAGCAAATCAGTGCCTCTGAGTCAAAGCATCACATTTACTTGCATGTCTTTTGCCACAATGACAGATGACAGTATTTTTATTAACATCATTTCCTTTCCTTTGGAAGTGGAGTTTTGCAAGTGTGATTTAATTTACAGCCATGTTCTCTGAAAGTCTGTTCTGTGAAATCACTGATGTTTCCACAACTGTACAGCTGTAATGCATATTTACATAGTGGCAGGGGAAAGAAGGATAAAGTTTTGAATCTCAGAAGGGAGTGATTTGCTACATTCAGGGTAATTATATATTTGATGACTACGCTGCAGCATATTCTGCCATAATAACTAAGCGATGTCATGGCAACAAGAATCCGTATCAACACACGGAAGATTTCTAGTTATAAAATATTAGAGAGTTTGTTTCCTTGTCTCTGGTGGGGATTAATATACTTTTACAAATAGTACAGCTATCCTGCTTGGCTGAACTAAGACTACAGAGAATGTGAAGTCTGAAGGCCAATATTTTTCAGACTCCAGTGCATAAACGGAAGAGGGTACAAGGAGCTTTCTTCTCCTCAGGGAGAAGGACAAATAGCAGTCTCTGTGTTTGGCAAAGTGCGAAGGCTGTTCCTTTTCTATGAAACAATACCAATTGTGTAAAGGCTATGAGTAGTCACAATTTTTGTGTGAATTCTGAGCTGTTGGGGAAATTAAATACATTTCTCAAGCAAAGGTTTGGGCTCATGACTTCTGTGCTGGTCCCAGCCCTTCAAGCCACCATAACAGCCAATGAGCAGTCCTTCCATATGTGTGAATGGCCAATGAGCAGTCCTTCCATACATGTGAACAGCCAATGAACAGTCTTTCCATGCTTGTGGAGGGAGGGGTTTTGAGCTACTTTAGTTGCATGGATGTGAGACTGGGCCCCTTCCTGGTCACTCCCATTGTGACATTCTACAAATGTCTTTTTGGCTCCAGTTTCTGCTGCACATATCCAGGCACCTGCTGGGGCTGTTCTACAAGTGGAAACCCCCTCAGTTTTTGACAGGGATTAAATGATGGCTAGTTGGATGAATATATTTACTTGCCAGCAATAAGGGCGTGTCTAGAGTACGTTTCGAAAGAGGGAATTTGCATATCTTCTTCCGATTGCTTTTTCAAAAGCAGGTCTTTTGAAAGTGAAAGTAGTCTGGACATTTTTTTTAGGGGAAAAAAACCCTTTTTTGAAAAAAACCCCACTCTTCCTGAAAAAGGAGGTTTACGCAGTTTTTCAAAAAAGGGGTTTTCCTGAAAAAAACGTGTCCAGACTACTTTCACTTTCGAAAGACCCGCTTCTGAAAAATCGATCAGAAGATTTGCAAATTCCCACGGAATTTGCATATCCTCTTTCGAAAATAGAATGTAGTCTAGATGTGCCCTAAGTGAATTCATGTATATGTGCCAAGTGGCACAAATGATGGATGACGCAGCCTATACATTCCAGAGGTGCTAGGGAGATTGGGGAGGCATAATCTGTCTCAGAGCTCCATGTGGTTGGGTGCTGCTCTCCAATGCCCTCAGTGCCGAGCTCCTAGGCGACTGACAGACTCTGTCATTGTAAACACAGTACTTTGTGGGTAGGTGATTTTGTGTTGGCTCTTTTACATTTCTAGATCTTTTGTGTTGAACATGGATGGTTAATTAACTGAGATATGTGATTGACACAGATATTTGCCACCATGTTTGCAGAGTTTGACAGGAGCATGAACTGTGTAAGAGTTGCTTGTGCTCTGCAAGACTGTACAGTATGAATCACATCGATATTTACTTTTACTAAGGTTACCAAAAGCAATTCAAATAATAGTAATATGAAAAAAAAATTACTAAACACCATTATGCACTAGGAATGTTAAATATCAGTTAACTGAATAGTTGATTACCCTCATGAATTCTTATTGGTTACTCGACTAATCGATAGTCCCCAGAGGTGGGGCCGGCAGCCACTGTGCTCCAGTCCCATTCCCAAGGAACCCCCTGCCACTCCATGCTGCTGCCTCTGACCAGTGGGGGTGCTAAGCTCCTGGACCTGGCATGAGCTGGAACTGAGCCAGGCTGCCTGCCGGCCTGGCTCCTAATATACATTAAATGCAGAGCTGCAGCGGGGGTAGGTCCTGGACCCGGCGAATCCAGGACTGAGCAGAGCTGCTGGTCAGCCCGCTAAAAATTTACTGTCAAGGGGTGTGGGGAAAATGCGTGTAATCTATAGCATTAACCTATAAGCTTTTGCTCATCAGTTAATCAGTTAATTGACTACACTATTACATCCCTACTATGCGCACTGTTGAATTGTACAATTATTTGGGATCAAAATTTTTATCTTGTTGACATATATGATGGTATCCAATTTTGTTCCTAAGCCCTGTACACTAAACAATGCTAAACATAATTTTAACTAGTGTAATAAAAGAAATAAATGACTCGTTAAAATCAGCAGCATTTCTCCTCAGACCATAGGCTCCTTTTTTATAGGGAACAGTAAGTTCTGTTCTGAACATCAACCAGTGCTAATATGAGCTCCAGCTAAGAGGGTCTCACTAAGCACCAGAGAAGCACTCGTAAACACAGCACCACTGCTTTTTTTTCTTCTTCCCTACCCGGGAAGCTGCTGTAAGAAGTCGCTTTGGCAGAACCTTAAAACTAACCCTGTAAGGAGCAATCTGAGAATTAAATTTACATAGGCACCAGTGCTAAGGCTGTGTCTGAACAGTTCAATGAGCACAGTAATCCTATAGATGAAGTAAGAGCAGTTTTACAATGGCTTTTTTAATTAATCTATCTTTTACTATCTGTTGCATATTATCTTTATGTTTATTAAAAAAAAATCAGGGTTATAAAGCTGAATAAGGGAGATTTATGTAGCCACAACCTTTGTGGGTGATTTTTATGCGTTTTATTAACAAGCTAAGCAAGATGAAGTATGCAATAAAATGGAACTCTAACTCTCTTGCTATTGCTTTCAATTTTTTTCTGATATTTCAGATGTTTACAAAACAAGCGTACTTCTGATTTAAAATTAAAAAATTGGGATGTTTTCTACTATGATATACTGATGAATCCAATACTATTTTAAAAAGAAAGTTTCTTGAATATTAAGGATCATACAAGATTACTACAGATTGGTAATTTACTTATGATATTCCATTTATTGGTTATATTTTTTCTGAATTACTCAGATTGTAGTTTCTGGCGCACATGGCTAACAGTGAAGAATGGAAAGTTGGTGTGAATAGAAAGGATGAATAACAAAATAGAACAGTAGTGGGTTGTCATATTTCACAATATCATGCTTCAAAGCACATTCAACGGGTTACTTGTTTAATAATTGGTGTATTTCAAATCAAACTATCTCCTCAGTGCCAAAGCTAAGTCACCTGACGTTGTGTGGGTCAAGAGAGTGGCCAGAATTGCAGGCTGTGAGGGATATTTGAACTGACCCAAAACTTTTTTCAAATCTCAAGCAAACATACGTATCTTTAAAAACAACGAATGGTCTAGCAGCACCTTAAAGACTAACAAAACATGTAGATGGTATCATGAGCTTTTGTGGGCACAACCCAGTCAAGCCATCCTTATTCACATGCATTAGTACCTGCACCTTCTGATCTTTGTATAGACCAGAAGTGGAGGTTCAGGAGTATAACGGAGTCACACTCACCTCTTGTGATGCTCTCTGACCAAGAGCATGTACCTGGATTTTCTCTCTCTCTCCCCCTTTCTCTGTAGTGTCGATGGTGACTCAGACCTCCAGCCAAGTCATACGCAGACTGTGATGAAAGCTAAAGCAACACCCTTCTGGGGTACAAGTACAACAGGCGCCTCTCTCAGTGCCCTATTTTGCCTTTCAGTTTGTCTCTGCTCCAGATTAGAGTGGTGTTCCAGGGCTCCTTCTCTTTGGGCAATGCCTTCACGCTCTTGGGGCATGTCTACACTGGGGTGTTATTTCAAAATAACTCCCCTTATTTTGAAATAACGAGGTGACCGTCTATATTGCAACCCACATTTCACGAGGAGTAAGGGAAGTTGGAAGAAGAGTGTTCTTCCTTTGACTTTCTGCTGTGTAGACAGCGCCAAAAGCCGAATCAAGCTATTTCAACTTCAGCTGTGCAGTTGACGTAGCTGAGGTTGTGTATCTTAACTTGACTTTTTCCCTGCCGTGTAAACGTACCTGTGATGGCTCGCGTGGGTGCGAACACCCCCTCCTGCCCGGCAGGGGGGTTCGGCGGACCCGCCATCTAGGGTCCCTCTAAAAGGGGCCCGCAGTTCGAGTGCGACCACCCGGCCGCGAGTCCGGGCCGGGGATCCGCGGACTCGTTGTCCTGTCTCCTCTCTGGCAGCCCCGGGGTACTAGTCTGGCCGGGTGCTATGGGCGAGGGGATGGGGTCGCCCCTGGCGGCCCATCCGTAGGCAAGGTCTTCGCCGGGGCGAAAGGAAGGTAAGGGCCTTGGCCCCGTGGGGTCTTACGGCCCCCTTTCCGCCCGCTACTGTACCTTATGCTGTTCACCCCCTGAGGGGGGTACATGGGTTGGGGTTTCGAGGTAGGGAGGGGGTGTGGGGGACCTGGGCCCGCCCTCTCCACTGGGTCCCAGCCCGGGGCCCTAAGTGGGGGAACAATGGGGACGTTCCTCCCATGACAGGTGGGGTCTATCCCCGTAACGCACCTGTCCACGGGAACCAGAAGGACCCCGCCCCGGGCTCCTTCCACTCCCCACTACCCTCCGCCCCGTCGGACGGTCCCCCAAGGTCGCTTACCCCGCCCGAAGCGTCGGTCTCGTCCCGCTGCCGTCGTGGGGGTATAGGTTCGGCCCTCCTTCTCCTCCAATGCGGGGGGGTCTTCCCCTGGCAGCTGGGGCGGCAGCAGCTCCTCAAAGTGCCGCCCCTGTCCATTCCGCCCGGCCGCTTTTCAAGCGGCCCGGGCGAGGACGCCGGGGGCGTCCGTTCCGCCCCCCGGGCGTCCTGATGCTCCCTGATGTCACGGCCGGGGAGTAACGCCCCAGACGCTGGATCTGCGCCGCGCGGTTTGGGCGGCGCGCCGTTTGGGCTCCCCGCCCCTCGGCTGCGGCCGCTCCTGGCCCCTCCTTCCCCGGCGCGGGGCCGGCCGCTCCTTCCCCGGCTGGGTGTCCCCCCGGGTCCGTTCTCCCCCGCTCCCGGGGTTGCCTGTCGGCCTGCCCGGCGGCCTGGGGGGGGGGGCGCTTCCTGCTCCGGCGCTAGTGCGGACCTGCCTGGGTTCGTCACAGTACCCTTAAGATCTTTCTGGCCACAACTCTCCTGCGGGGTTGCTACAGTTCAGTTCCCCTTATATGGTTCCTCAAATTTAAGATCACTTCCCCCCACCAGTGGCTAATAGAGGTTGGGAGAGATCACCCCATTTTCTACTCTGGGTCCCAGCTCTGTAGATAGCAGCTGTCTGTTGTATCCATTGATTTAAGTTCCACTGGTGCTCTAATTTCATGGGCCACTTCTCCACAGCTCTGCGCCGTCTACCCTTATTTACCTCAGGACCATGGAGTCCCAGCAACCAGCTCAGGGCTCCCTCTCACTCTCCCTGGCTGCTGGCAGTGCTGCCCTGCTCTGAAGCTCTGTAAGCCATCCATGCTCTTACAGCTCCAATAAGGAATTCAACTGGCCCTAGCCCAGCAGCATGCTTTATATTATCTTGCTGGGCCCTGATTGGCTGCTCCTCCCATAGTCCTCCTGGGGAGCTTGGAGGACTTCTCTACTATTATTTTCTGTAGCAGGTGGGGCAGGGCCACAAGGCCTCCAGCAGGGAGTCTAAAGGTCTAATCCATCCCATTACAATGAGTAATAAGAAAAAGAAAAAATCTCTTGAGTGAGCTTGTTGCCTTTTTTTTTGCTCACTTATGAAGTATCAGTAACTTTAGATTATATAACACATTCAAATTTTGAGACACTGAAGTAACTAGAGATCACCCTCATACATAGAGATGCAATTCAGATGAATTTCACCCTTCCATTAATTTTGCAGGAGATTCTTATGTGTATCCCCAAGGTTGGACTGGGTGGGGTCTTCATGAATGTAGAATCATCTTGAAACTGGTTGGGGACTGGGATGCACTACTAAATTCTACAGCCTGGTACTGCTGAGGAACTGTGGTTGTAATCTGTCAAACCCTTTCTGCTTTAGACAATACTCAGCCTTAAAAGTAAGCATGTGCTTAAATGCTTTGATGAACTGATCCTTTTATCTTGTCCACACTATTTTTTTTCTTTTAAATGTGTGTATTTATATAGCATGTATTTATTTCTCAGTTACCTTGTCTTTTATCTGGCTTCATTTCATCGATTTTTTTCTTCCTTTATTTTGGGGCAAATTTGCAAAAATGTAGGATATTTTTCATGCTTTCCAGGCATGTTTTTCCATACATGAAATGAGGCTGTGATCAGATGCTTTGCATCCTTCTATATTCTCTCTTCCATAGGTATATTCACAGATAATATTCCATATTCTTCTGTATGTTCAGGCTCTAGCGAGCTGCATATTGATGCATCTTATATGTCCACACAGAGTCCTCTAGAAATGAATGGAATGCCACATAGATACAGAGAGCTGCTTGCAGAACTGAGGCCTAAAAATTTTAACTCAGTTTTTTCATTTATTTGTTCATGTGTAACTCCATTACACTGTTCAGAGATCACCTACTCGATAGACGTATCCAATCAATTTACAGTTTTACAAATATGATATGTATATAGACTAAAGTAGAGAATTATTTATCTTTAAACAAAAATCAGTGCCTACCCACAAGGAATATTTTTCTTTTTTAAAACCATTATGCCTCAACTTAAAGAAAATCTATTTCTACTGGACCACTGGAAGGCATATATGTGCAATGTAAGGGCCTACTCCCAAAGAAATTATAAGTTTTTTCTTCCGATTGACATGCAACAGCTGGTTTTCTTTTAAATAACTATTATTTATCATGTGAAATATGGGGTTTCATTTTCACTCTTCCCATTCTCAGAAACAATAGCTAGTTATTTTTGAAATTGGGACCATTTTGAAGCATTTTAATGAAAGAAAGTTTTCAAGAAGAGATCAAGTTTATTAAATTTCTGCCTCAAAGGGGTTATGAATACCTGAAAATAACCATCTGTTTTGAATAAATATGCATAAGTAACTCTGTTTCATAATAATAACTGGTAATAATACTGAACATTTGTAATAAGAGCTTACTGAAATATTTTATAGAGAGCATTTTTCCATTGGCAAATGCAGTTTTGTCAAATCGAAGTATTATGTAGAAAACTTTTTGAAGGGAAAGTGTCAAAATGAATAGTTTCATCTTTCTAATTTCATTTTGTTAATGTTGAAACATTTTGTTATAAGGCAAAAATATTTTATATCATTATTCTATTCTATTCACATTAATGAAAAAATGTTTTGATGTTTCCAAATCAATTTTCTTTTCAGAATGTCCATTCTTTGGAAATTATTGAAATGTCAACATTTTGTTCTGATTAAAAACAAAATTCAAAATGCCAGAATTTTCCTTGAGATGGAAATTCTGTTTTCTGACCAGCTGTTTATAGGGTACATCTATACTATGGGATAAGCTTGAATGAAGATATGCAATTTCAGGTACGTTAATTGCATCCCTGAAGTCGAAGTACCTTAACTCAACTTTTGGCGCTGTCCACAGAAAAGCTGTCCACTCTCCCTTCGACTTCCCTTACTTCTCGTGGAAGCAGGACTGCCAACATCAGCTGGAGTTCACTTCTCAGTTCGAATGAGCATGTCTTCATGCTAATTTGAACTCTGGAATATCGACAGTGGAAGTTTTGATCTTCTCTGGAGTGTAGACGTACCCATAAAGTGCTTGTTGTTGTCAAAGGACTACAAATATTAACCATTCTGAATATTGTCAGATATTGGTCTTCAGGTATTGTTTCTTAAGCTCTTCAATTCTTCTTTTACCTTTTCCCAACAAAATATCTGTCAGGCGTGTTTTAGTTTTGCTTTGTGTTGTTCCACTGAAAAATTTCAAGAAAGTGTCTGGTGAGTTTGTATATTTCAATTCTGGGTGTCCAATCTGAGATGACTAAAGGACCCTGATTTTCATGGGCAAGTGCTCACTGCTTTCTGAAACTCTTTTTAAGGTTTCACACTATGGCTATCCAGAAATGGAACAACACTGACCTATCAGCCCTTTTGGAAAATATAAGTAATCATTGTTGCAATTGTAGTATTATTATAGCCATATTGGTTGCTGGGATATGAGAGAGGAAAGTAATAAGAGAGTCACAGCTAAAGATACGATTATGTTTCCATTATTTTTGGTGAAAAGTTAAATTTTTATTTCACTAAATTTATACTAGAGAGGGGCTGTGTTGGTTTGGAAGAAAATACAGAACTTTCCAAACAGTCCAGGGAGCAGGGCTGCCGGCAGAATTGCCAGGTTCCTGGGCAAAGGGAAAGGGGAGCCAGCTCTGGGCTCCTGGAAGGGTGGGAACTTGGGTACAAGGGGCAGGGCTGTGGGAGGCTAACTTCTCCTCACCATCCTTTCAGCGCTGCCCAGCCACAGACTGCAGGCCATAAACATGCCATTGGCAGGGTAGGGGGGTCTGATAGCCCAAGCCATAAAGTCACAAAGGTCATGGAATCCCTGGCCTCCAAGACAGACTCATAGCCTTAGTCACAGCTAAACACAAGGTAGAACAGATTGTTACTCATGAAGGGTTAATTAACGTGTTCACTTAAATAAGTGGGAAATTAACAAATTGGCAACTCTGCTGTCTTAGGAGGATTCCTAGGTTACTAATTGTGAAAAGTGAGTAGACAAATAACCTCTCAGTCTTCCTCAAAGTAAACATACACAGCACCTTCAAAAGACAGGCCTGGGCACTTACATTCATAACTCTCTTAGCTAGACACCAAAAGTCAGGAACTTGGAGAGGCTGGTTTTATGGCTCATCCCAACACTTTGTAATCTACCAGCCCTCCTTTTTTCTATGCCTACAGGGTTGTTAAAATGGAGTGGGCAGTTAAAGGGTCCCCTGTGCCGCTGTTAAGCCTAAGAGGTTAACACATCAATCCCAGCTTGCATTTAGCTGTGAGACTGAATACTTTGTCCCGACTTGAAGAACAGCCCTGTGAAGCTTGAATTTCTCTTCCACCAATAGCAGTTGGTCCAATACAATATATTACCTCATCTACCTTGTCTCTGACCATTTTTATATGGCATTCTAGCACTACACAAAAGAAAAGAGAATAAAATATGACAATTCCCTGAGTGGAAAATGCTCTTATAACATGTTGCATCAAATGTGGCACCTCTAAAGATTGTGTTTTTATTTCATTAGCGAGGGGCCGTGTTGGTTTGAAGAGAGACAGGACTCACCAAACAGTCCTGTGAGCAGGGCTGGTGACAGAATTGCCAGACTCCTGGGGCAAAGTTGAAGAGGCTGCCTCTGGGCTCTTGGGATTATCTTCTCCTATCCAGCTCCTCTGCACTGCCCGGCTCACACCACCCAGGGTGCTGTCAGTGATTTAAAAAACCCAGGGTTGCTTCTATAGTAGCAAGAGCTGGGAACCCCAGACCCTTTTAAAGCTCCGGTCCTCAGGGAAGCTTATCCTTCCTCTTCCTCTCCCCCTGCCCTCTTGGCAGTTCTGCTTGTGAGTGGATCACATACAGTGATAACATAACCTACTTTCCAACCTGCTACAAGCTCCTAATTTAAATGAGGATTCTTTGCAGTTTTTTTTCTGGAGATGATGTCACAATGTTACTGTAGTCAATACTGATTCTTTCTACGAGGCTTGCTTGTGTATGGATAGCTTTTTTAAACGTAATTGTGTCCTCCAAAATGCAAATACTTTTATAAATCACATAAACACCTTCCTAAAACAATGACATGAACAAACTTTTTACAAAAGAAGATGCATTTCTCTCTTTCTCTTTCTTTTCCTACAAAAAGTAAAAACTGATTTAATGGACTGAAAGTCAGGTTAAAATAGCTGATATAAATGGTGCTTTTCCAATTACAAAAACACATAGTCATTCTTCATTTTGGGTGACAGCCAACAGAAGAATATTTTGGATAGTGAAAACAGGCAGCCAGTCAAGTAAGCTCTTTGTGAAGGTATTTAGACATATAGGGGTGATAAATAATGAGAACTAAGCTTCATAATTTTCCCTCCCCTTCCTTCATTTTTAACAAAATGCCTCATTATTTCCTTTTAAAATGAATAGACTGATATAGAGAAGGAATCATCTGTCTTTCACACAATATGCTCTTTGATTGTTTTTCCTACAATCTTGATTAAAAAGCTTAATGGTGCCCAGATATTCAGCACAATAAATATTAAGAACAAGGAAGAAGGCACATAAGCCAAAATAGGGAAAGAACACATTAAACAATATTTAGATAAGTTAGATGCATTCAAGTCAGCAGGGCTTGATGAAATTCATCTTTGGGTACTTAGAGAATTAGCTGAAGCCATCTCAGAACCATTACCAATTATCTTTAACAACTCATGGAGAACAGGTGAGGCCCAAGAGGGCTGCAGAAGGACAAATGTAGTACCTATCTTTAAGAAAGGAAACAGAGGACATGCGCAATTGTAGCCTAACTTTGATACCTAGAAACTACTTGAACAAATTATTAAACAGTTTGTAACCAGGCAATTGGATTAGAAAGGAACATAAATTGATCAAAACCAAATCATGTCAAACCAACCTAATTTCCTTCTTTTGATGGGGTTACTGGCTAGTGAATGGGGAGGAAGCAGTAGATGAAGCATTTCTGAATTTTAGTAAGGTTTTTGGCACAGTCCCACATAATATTCTCAAACTAACCAGGGGTCAGACCTGTGTTCAATATTAGTCAATGTTTTGATTAACGGCTTGAATGGCGAACATGATTATAAAATTGGACAATGCCATTACATGGGGAAAGGTTGCAAGTGCTTTGGAGGACATCATTTAGTTTCAAAATTATCTTGAAAAATTAGAGAATTGGTTTGAAATCCACAAGCTGCCGTTCAGTGAAGACAAGTGCAAAGTTCTACACTTGGTAAGGAGAACTACTAAGCACAAATGCAGAGCTACAAAAATAGGATCTGGGGGTTAGAGTAGATCATAAATTGAATCTGAGTTAGTAAGGTTCTTCAGTTGTGAAAAAGACCAATGTCGTTCATATATTAACAAGGAGAGTTGTACATTAGACATAAGTGGTAGTTGTCCCTCTCTGCTCAGCACTGGTGATGTCCCAATGGGAATATTTTGTCCATTTCTGGGTGCTGCACTTTAAGAAAGATGTAGATAAATTAGAGTGCATAGAAGAGCAACAAACATGACAAAAGGATCAGAAAATCTAAAGGATGAATAAGGTTAAAAAGCTGGACAGGGACCTGATAAGCCTTTACTTAGGTTAAGAACTGATACAAAGGGGATAATGATCAATTGTTCTTCATGTCCTTTGAAGGCAGGACAAGAAGTAATTGGCTTGATCTGCAGCAAGGGAGATTTAGATTAGATATTAGGAAAACCTTTCTAACTAAGGATAGTTTAAGTCCTGGAGTAGGATTTCCAGGGGGCTTGTGGAATCCCCTTCACTGGAGATTTGTAAGAGCAGATTGGACAAGCCCTTCTCACAGATGGTCTATTCTTACATGGTCGTGCCTCAGTGCAGGGAGATGGACTCGATGAGCTCTTAAGGTCGATGATTCAATGGTTGATCCATGTATACACGTTTGGAAGTTGCAGAGTGAAAAACTGAGGGTATGTCTACACTACAAAGTTAGTTCGAACTAACGGACGTTAGTTCGAACTAACTTTAATAGGTGCTACACTAGCGCTCCGCTAGTTCGAATTTGAATCGAACTAGCGGAGCGCTTAGTTCGAACTAGGTAAACCTCATTTTACGAGGACTAACGCCTAGTTCGAACTAGCTAGTTCGAACTAAGGGCTGTGTAGCCCTTTAGTTCGAACTAGTGGGAGGCTAGCCCTCCCCAGGTTTCCCTGGTGGCCACTCTGGCCAACACCAGGGAAACTCTATGCCCCCCTCCCGGCCCCGGACCCCTTAAAGGGGCACGGGCTGGCTACGGTGCCCGTGCCAGGTGCAAGCCTGCCAGCACCCAGCTAGCAGACCCTGCACCTGGCACGGCACAGAGCCACCCACCCGATGCCCCCCAGCCCACCCCCTCTTGCCGGGACCAGGCTGGCGGCTCCCGGGAGCTTGCCCTGGACCGCAAGAGGCGGGCACCTTCCTGGGCTAGTGCGGACATCGTGGACCTCGTCCACGATCTCCGCACTAGGCACAGGAAAGTGGCTGTCTAGGGCAGGAGAGCTGCCAGCCTGGCCACCCAGGACCAGGTGTGCATGAAAATCAAGGGGGTCCACTGAGACCCCCGACACTGAGCCCTGAGCTTACAATGGCTGTACTGGGTCAGACCAAAGGTCCATCTAGCCCAGTAGCCTGTCTGCCAACAGCGGCCAACCCTAGGGACCCTGGAGGGGATGGACCGAAGACAATGACCAAGCCATTTGTCTCATGCCATCCCTCTCCAGCCTTCCACAAACTTTGGGCAGGGACACCACTCCTACCCTCTGGCTAATAGGACTCCATGGACCCAACCTCCATCACTTTATCTCACTTCCCTTTCAACTCTGTTCTAGTTGTAGCCTTCACAGCCTCCTGCAGCAAGGAGTTCCACAGGTTAACTATTTGCTTTGTCAACAACAACAACTTTCTCTTACTAGTTTGAAGCCTGCTACCCATTCCTTTCCTTTGGTGTCCTCTAGTCCTTCTTTATGGGAACTCAGGAAGAACTTTTCTGAATGCACCCTCTCCACCCAACCCCTGCTTTTAGAGACCTCTATCCTGTCCCCCCTCCGTCTCCTCTTTTCTAAGCTGAACAGTCCCAGTCTCTGTAGCCTTTCTTCATCTGGGACCTGTTCCCAACCCCTGATCATGTTAGTTGCCCTCCCCTCTCCCAGCCTTTCTCTTCCCCTCTCCCACCTCCTTTTCCCAGTCTCCCCCAGTTTTTTTCAATAAAGACAGAGTCAATGTTGGAAGAAACGTTATCTTTATTTTGTACATCAATAAGAAGAGGGGCTAGGGAAGGGTAAGTGGAAGGAGGTGAGGGAGGAATGGGGTACGAGCCCCCGATGGGGAGGACTGGGCTGGCTCTGCGGGCTTCTGGGGGTGGAAGCTCTCCTGCAGCCCCCCAATTACTCCCTCTCCCCAGATGGCAGCCTGCGGCAAGTGCAGCTGGGCTGATGGCCGAGTGGTGTGATGTGCCCAGTGTGGGTACTCCGGGCACTCCAAGCCAGAACTTCTTTGGAAGTGGGGCACCCCTTAGAACTGTGTGTCCGGGGTGGGGGTCGGGACCCTTTAAGCGCAGCCCTCGGCTAGCCTGAGACAGCATCTCCATGCTCTAAGTCCTCCTTTTATGCCCTGCCGGCACTGCTTCCGGCCATCCTTAAGCCCTGTTCAGAGTCCACTCAATGTGGACTTACTAGTTCGAACTAGCAAAACGCTAGTTCGAACTAGTTTTTAGTTCTAGACGCGTTAGTTCGAACTAGCTTAGTTCGAATTAACTAATTCGAACTAAGTTAGTTCGAACTAGCGCTGTAGTGTAGACGTACCCTGAGGTTGCAGAGCTTTCAAATGGTTTTTTGAAATGGAAATAGATTCCTGCTCCTCACCACAGGGACTTTTGAGTCACTGAGTTACTTCCTGGTGATTTTTTTCCTTCTTAATAAAGCTCCCTCGTTTTGCAAGCAAGAAAACAATTTTGACTTTGATGACATATACCTAGTGAAGTTGACTGCCTAGACTTCAATCTAAATCAGCTGGCAAAGCAGAATCCTAACATTTTAGCCTCACAGATACAGTCAAGGCCGAGATCAGACATGAAAGCACTGATCTGGATGCACAATACTTCCTAATACTTCACACATCTCTTACTTCATTTCAACCCTTCCTTAATTTCGGGTACTAGTTTAGATTAATTTGACTCAGACACCATCGCTGTGTCTACACTGGCATGAATTTCCAGAAATGCTTAAAACAGAATAGTTTTCATTATAAGTATTTCCATAAAAGAGCGTCTACATTGGCCACAGATGCTTTTCCGGAAAAGCCCTTTTTCCAGAAAAGCATCTGTGGCCAATGTAGATGCGCTTTTCCGGAAAAGAGCCCCGATCGTCATTTTCGCGATCAGGGCTTTTTTCTGGAAAAGACTACTGGGCTGTCTACACTGGCCCTTTTCTGGAACAGTGTTCCGGAATAAGGACTTATGCCCGAGCAGGAGCAGCGTAGCTATTCTGGAATAGCGGCTGATTTTGTACAGTACAGCATCGTTGCTTTTCCGGAAATTCAAGGGCCAGTGTAGACAGCTCGCAGCTTATTCCAGAAAAGCGGCTGATTTTCCAGAATAAGTGGCCCAGTGTAGACACAGCCCATTTGTCTTCTGGAAGTTTTGGCAGGGGTATTTGCCTGCTTATCTGCTGACCCCTATTTCTGCTGTTGTTCTGGTGTTTCCTGCATAGTAAATACACAGTGTATTTTTAAATCTCCTGGGCTTATGTGCTTGGGACTTCCTAGTCATATTGTGCATGCTGGGTTGTTACTGATCTTAAGTGGAAGCCTTAGAACAAGTATTAATTCAAACATGGTAGCAGCAGGACACAAGCAGAACAATTGGAGGATAGGGACATAATTCAAAATGACCTTAGCAAGTTAGAGAAATGGTCAGAGGTAAACAGGATGAAGTTTAATAAAGAGAAATGCAAAGTGCTCCACTTAGGAAGGAACAATCAGTTCCATAATAAAGTGATAGGGAATAGCCAGCATGGGTTTGTGAAGAACAAGTCATGCCAAACTAATCTAATAGCTTTCTTTGATAGGATAATGAGCCTTGTGGATAAGGGAGAAGCGGTGGATGTCATATACCTAGACTTTAGTAAGGCATTTGATACGGTCTCGCATGATATTCTTATTGATAAACTGGGCAAATATAACTTAGATAGGGCCACGATAAGGTGGGTGCATAATTGGCTAGATAACCATAGTCAGAGAGTTGTTGTTAACGGTGCTAAATCCTGCTGGAAAGGGATAACAAGTGGAGTTCCGCAAGGGTCTGTTTTGGGACCCGTACTGGTCAATATCTTCATCAATGATGTAGATATTGGGATAGAGAGTACGCTTATTAAGTTTGCAGATGATACCAAACTGGGTGGGGTTGCAACTTCTTTGGAGGATAGGGACATAATTCAAAATGACCTTAGCAAGTTAGAGAAATGGTCAGAGGTAAACAGGATGAAGTTTAATAAAGAGAAATGCAAAGTGCTCCACTTAGGAAGGAACAATCAGTTCCATACATCCAAGATGGGAAGCGACTGTCTAGGAAGGAGCATGGCGGAAAGGGATAGAGGGGTCATAGTGGACCACAAGTTGAATATAAGTCAACAGTGTGATGCTGTTGCAAAAAAAGCAAATATGATTCTAGGTTGTATCAACAGGTGTGTTGTAAGCAAAACTCGTGAAGTCATTCTGCCGCTCTACTCTGCACTAGTTAGGCCTCAGCTGGAGTACTGTGTCCAGTTCTGGGCACCACATTTCAAGAAAGATGTGGAGAAATTGGAAAGGGTACAGAGAAGAGCGACAAGATTGATTAAAGGTTTAGAGAACATGACCTATGAAGCCAGGCTTCATGAACTGGGCTTGTTTAGTTTGGAAAAAAGAAGATTAAGGGGGGACATGATAGCGGTTTTCAAATATCTAAAAGGGTGTCACAAGGAGGAAGGAGAAAATTTGTTCCTCTTGGTTTCTGAGGACAGGACAAGGAGTAATGGGCTTAAAGTGCAGCAAGGGAGGTTTAGATTGGACATTAGGAAAAAATTCCTAACTGTCAGGGTGGTCAAATATTGGAATAAATTGCCAAGGGAGGTGGTGGAATCTCCCTCTCTGGAGATATTTAAGAACAGGTTAGATAGACATCTGTCAGGGATGGTGTAGACAGAGCTTGGTCCTGCCTTGAGGGCGGGGGACTGGACTCGATGACCTCTCGAGGTCCCTTCCAGTCCTATGATTCTATGAATTAGTGGACTCTGCATTCAGATAGCATTCGGGTAGCTGTAGCTAATCTCACTTGGAAAGTACTTGATCTTCCTATCTAAAATTACTATGGTTTTTCACCCCTAATAAATTTTTAGTGAAAGGGAGGGGGCCTAAAGGGATTTTTTTTCCCTCAGAAAAATCCTGAGGGCCACAGAGTTTTTTTTGAAGAGAGCTGCTCTCGGAGATGGAAATATGCCCACAATAAAGATAAAGGACAGAGAAGGAAAAACTTCTTTAGATACCTCAGGAAATCTGAAAATTGCTTTAATAAGTAGGTAAGAATGTTAGTAACATAAGAATGGCCATACTGGGTCAGACCAAAGGTCCATCTAGCCCAGTAGCCTGTCTGCTGACAGTGGCCAGCACCAAGTCCCCAGAGGGGGTGGACCAAAGACAGTGATCAAGCGATTTGTCTTGGTAGGAGGATTATTTTTGTGGTTAAGACATTTTACTGAGACTCAGTCCTATTCTTGCCTCTGTTATAGCTTTCCTGGGCAATCTTAGGTACATTACTTAGCTGCTCCATGCCTCAGTTTCCCCTCTGTAAAATCAAAGGGAAACTAAAAATGTTTTTCTTCCACCCTATTAGACTGTAAGACCTTTGGGGCAAGGCAGTCTCTTCTAATGTCTACAGTGTCTAGTACACTAGAGTACACCCACTTTTTGTTACCAAAGTACCAGCAATGAAATCAATTAAATATAATATTTCAGGTAGTGGTTAAAATGTTATAACATCTCTGGTAGCACAGAGTGGACTTCTGTTGTTTAGGAGATTTCTGCAAAGTATGCGGTGATAGGGTCTTTAGATGAACACATAGCACTTGTCAAGTGAGAGGAATACGTCCTCTGCTTTGTTCATATTCAGTGCCTGAAGCAACTCGGCCACTGTATCCCCCCAAGATATCTGCTTCCCTTTGTAAGAACTGTTTTGTAAATAATAATAATACCTAGCTCTGATAAAGAGCTTTTCAGCAGTGGATCTTAAAGTACTATACAAAGGAGGTCATTTTATAGATGGGGAAATAGAGGCAAACAGCAGTGAAATGATTTGCCCAAGATCACCCAGCAGGCTAGCAGCAAGCTGGCAACTGAATCCAGGTGTCCTACTACTTAACTTTTTAGGGCTGTAATTTATTTGAGAAGTGTAACAAGGTGACTTGCCTTTGGCCTGAAGAGTCTGGGACTAAGCCAACCCTGATTATAGAATGAGCCTCACACCTGAGGAATATAAATAGCCAAAAGTGTAAGTGCTGGAAGGAATAGTTGTCTGGGCTCTGAGTCAGCAGATAGCAGCCAGAGTGGAAAAAGGAAGGTCAGAGCTGGAGACTTGGGAGAAGTGCTGAGTAAAACAGGGAAAAAAGTCAAAATCTCTTAAGGCAGAGAGGCATTGACTAACCAAGGAAGAGCTTGGGAGACTCAGAGAGGGAGTAAAGAGATAGGAAGTGGCCCAGGGAAAACTGTGTTGTGGGAAAAGGATCCAGCCTAATTTAGAGCCCTGGGTGGCAACCAAGAGGTGAGCCTGGGGCTGTGTTCCTATACCAGCCTATGGAGAAGGTGGACAAGCCCTTCACAAGTGTACCTGAATCCAGCACAGGGGGCAGGCTAAAGAAAAGCCCCAGAGAGCATGGAAGGCTCTTGATTTCTGATTATGACTGTTTGGGCTTTTAGCATGGAAAATGGGGACTCTGAAAGGGGTGGACTAAAGACTGTGGTGTGGCTGGTGGGTTGAGTCAGTGGGTAAGTGGCCATGTACATAGACTGCTATGACACCTGAGAGACTGTCAGCGGTGGGGCTAGTACAGTAGGAAGCAGTTATGTCCTTCCTGACCATGGGCAGATGCTCATTGGTGAGTATACCCTGTATCAAGGAACATGTTTGTTTGTTAATGTGAATTAAAATGATAGCCTTCTAATAGTCTGCAGTTTTGGAATATAATTGCCCTATGCTTATTCCTTCAATTTAATCTTGGCTGAGTTCAAGAACTAGTGCAAACACTAAAAAGAACATCCATGTATCCCCGCTCTATCCATATCTGTGGTGTTTTAGATGCTGCTTGTATTTATTAGAACTGGGATAAATCAAGGCCTGTTGAAGTTTGTTACTACCTTACTTGCATGATACAACATCTTCAGCTAATACTCCTCAGTCTGGATCCTATTCCATTTTTTAATCTTAATCTGAGTGGGTGGTGGGAATTTTGAGGAACACTATAAATTTTTTTTTTTTTTGTTTGAAACATTTTCATTGTATTTTCAACAGTGTGTTCTGGGGATATTGCAAAACATGTACAGTTAACTGAATCTTTAGAGTTCTTTTAAGAATTCAAGGAGGTTTTTTAAAAGTCCTTCAAAGTATATTTTATAAGATTAGTACTCTCCTGACCTTCCTAAATGACAATCTGTTTTTAATAAACCCTATTTAGCCAGGCTAATTAGAGTTGGTAATAAATCTTTTGGCTGGTTGACTAATCTTAGAAAACATTTAGGAGTCTATATTGATCAGAGAACTGAGGCTGTAAAACCATATGGAGAGAGACTGTTTATTCTGGATAAAGAAAAATAAGCTTTTCTGAAGAATAGATATTACTACTTCTTATTCTTTGGTAGTTGCTAAAAAATAGATTTATTACTAAAGCTGGGCTTAGGCAAAATCCTTGGCTCAACACACATCCTTACCCTTGGAATATTTGAAATCTGTGTCAGGTAAAATGTTTGCTATGAGCATATGCTTGTCAGACCTCAATCCTTAATCTAAACACCATGGGACATTTTGTTTTGTGGTTTGAGTCCATCTCTATATTATAATTCCATACTGGTTGTCTAATGCAATTCAGACTAATCTAATCTAAGTACTTATCATCTCTGTGGTATACTTGCTTTATAACGTGTTGCATGTACAATCTAAATGTCTGCCAAAAAGTTCAGACTTGGATGCTAAAAGGTAAGTATCTGTAACACTATACTTAGGGCTCTGATTGAAAGATCACTAAAGTTGATGGATTCTTTCAATTGATTTTTTTTTTTTTTATGGGCTATCCATCAGGGCTTTAGAGACAGTTATTTAGGTGCCTTAAAAAAGCAGATAGGTGCTTAGTGAGATTTACAGAGGAACCAGATAGATGAGGTATCTAAATTCCATTGATTTAGTGGACTTAGGCACCTAACCCACTTAGACTCCTAGTGGGCTTTTTAAAAGCCACTATCTTCATGTTTAGGCACTGACATACCTTAACAAATCTAACCCTTGATGCTGAAATCAAAATTACCCAGTTGCCTCATAATAAATTAATAAAAATAAACTGCTTAAGTAGAACTACTTTAGCCAGAATGCAAATGATAGTACATATGTAGCACTAAATTCCTAATATTTCCTCCAGTGTAAAGGTGTCTCAAAGCCACATATGTCTGACCACAAGATTGCTGTTGTGCAGAACTGAATCCAGGGTTTTCAAATTATCAGGTGTGGTGCTGGCTAAACAGTCTAAAAATATTTCTACTGGTTAAAGAATAATATGGGGCTTATCACATTGTGCTCCAAAATACACGCTGTGATTTATGAAACTAGAATTCCAAATGTGCATAGAGAAATTTGGTAAAATTGTAAGTTGCGTTCCTATGTTGCTGACTTAGCAAATGCAACTTTTAAGCAATGTATGCCGCCACCAAGTTCGTAAATGACAATTTTAATTAAAGCGCAACAGTAGTTTCTTCATTTATTTACATCCATAAACGGTAACTCCCCCCCACAAATTTCAGTGTAGTTGCCTGGATATAGATGACAGCAGAACTAGGTCATCATTTTCCATTGTATTTCATCGTATTTACAGTGTACGTTTGCATTATCCTTTGAAAACTTCCTGCTGTGTTGAGTGGTGTACATGCAGCCTTCAGATTTAGAGAAGGAAGGGGTTTGGGCTATTTTTACCAAGTAATAGTGCTTCAGAAATACACTCCATGGAACACACATTTAAAAGAGCAAATAATGAGGTCTTTGAGTGTACTCAGAGTTATTATTTTATAAACACCAGTTCTGCGAGCATGCCTGTACTTAGCTTTAAGTTTGCAGGATGTTTGCAGGCAGACTGCATTTTACTAGAAGGAGCACTGAAGAACCAGTAGTGAGTAATGGAAAAATAGACAAAACTATACTATTGCAAAAATAAACTGATAAATAATTTGTCATACAAACTTGTGTCATACAAACTTGTGCAGTGATCTTAAGAATTAAATCTCTTTTCCCCGCCCCCAGGATTCAGAATTTCCTAAAGATGCTCAAGTGAATCCTTACCTTGCTCGAGCGAAGGAATGTATCCGACCATTGAAATCTGCAGTATACCGGTTGAGCAACACTTTGAAAGTCCATAATCTCGCAGTCAGCTGGTAGGAACCTTAATATATTTAGTTTATCATTGTATAAATATTGAGTCTCTTCTATCTAATGGTTATAGAGAGAAATCTGTTGGAAGTGGTGAAAGAACTATTCTTGTTAAATGCCCTAAACCAGTGATCCCCAACGCGGTGCCTGCGGGTGCCATGGTGCCCGCCGGGCCACTTGTGTGCCTGCCGAGTGATTGGCGCCAGCCCCAGGTGTGCAGCACATGGGCGGCCCTGACCCCAGGCACGGTGGATGGGCTGTGCCGGCCCCGGGCATGCGGCGTATAGGCGTCCTTGCCCCTGGGCACACGGCACAACAGCAGCGTCAGCCTCAGGCATGGGGCGCATGGGAGCTGCTGGCGCATGGGTGCACGGCACAGGAGTGGCGCTGGCCCCGGGCATGCAGCTCATGGGCTGTTCCGGCCCTGGGCGCATGGCACAGGAGCAGCGCCGGCCCCAGGCGCCTGGTGTATGGGCAGCCCCACCCCTGGTCGTGTGGCACAGGAGCGGCGCTGGCCCTGGGAGTGCGGCGCATGGGTGGTGCCGGCACCGGGCATGCGGCTCGTGAGTGCCCCCACCCCTGGGTGCCTGGCACGAGTGGCCCCGCCTCCGGGCGCACGGCATCCCCAAAAGGTTGGGGACCACTACCCTAAACAATCGTCAAAGGCACTGCACAGGCCAAGTGGATTGTGAGTCCTTGATTTACAGTCCTAATCCTATATAGAGGCCTATAAAATGTACAGAGCACTTGCTCTGAGATTCCCATGCAGTTAATTTTATACCAGAGTAAATTATGGCAGTAATTTAAAATCAAGTAATTGACTCTAGTGAGTTCCTCCGGATAGAAGTTTTTACTAGTTGATGTAACTGAGAACAGATTCTGGCCATGAGAATATAGCATATTTGTGACAATGTCCTTTTCCCTTCTGTAGTCTTAGTCCTAGTGGATTTTCAAACCAGGTGAGAAGCATATGTGATGGGCCAACATTCTCAATATAGTTACTAAAATAGCTTAAAGTTTGGCATGGAAAAATCTGTGGATGGTAGAAGTACATATTGTCAGACTCAAATAATATTGGAAATTGGCCTTTATGATGAATAAATAAGGAAAAATAGATACGATGGTGACACTCATCTAAGCTTGAGGTTCTAGTAGGCTGATTTAAAAAAATGTGGTGTGTGCAGCTCATTTCCTTGGGTCAAAAAATCAAGTTTTAAATTTAGATGTCCTAGTTTACAAGCTATTGCACACTTTAAGTGTTAGCCATTTGGCTGAGGAAGAGTAAACATGAAAGTCATCTTTGCTGCTAGCTGTAACACATTTTCAAAGTTCAGAGTTCTGAGTTTATTAAGGTGTTTCTTTGTTAATGCATGTGTGAAACCCACCCAGATGTGGGTTTGCTATTTATAGATCTTTTGAAATAGCTTTGTATTATCCCCACTGTGGCCAGATGGCAAGTTCAATGCTACTAAACTTATCAGCCTAAAGAAAAATGGTCCTTCCTCATTCAACAAAACTTTGTGAAATTAAATTGAAGATGTTTTCTCCAAAGCTAATTAATTTCTTAGATCTTTTATTGCTTAGATCTTACATTTTAGGTAATGTGGTTTCTCAATTGTCAGTTGCAGCCCTTTCCAATAATCGGTGTCTGGGGAAAAACTGGACAAACTTCTAATATAGTTTCTGTCCTCTCTCTCTCTCTCTCTCTCTCTCTGTGTGTGTGTGTGTGTGTGTGTGTGTGTGTGTGTGTGTGTGTGTGTAAGCAATATACAGGAAGCAGAACTGCATGAAATGTTGGTAACAAAAGGAGTTTTGTGGTGATCAAAATGTTCTTGTTTGTGGAACTGGGAACAATTTTTCAAAAATCTGAAAATGTTTGAAATTCTTATTTGCTATTAGGATGACTGCTAAACCATTCTGACATATTTCAGCGTAGTACTTGAAATTTCTGCCTAATTTTTTTATTGGCTTGGTTTTGGCACAGGAATGATTGACTTCATCTACCCCATACTGTAGGTTATCAATGATGTGATAATTACCTGTTCGGGTCATTACCTGGAATTGGCCAGTGGTGGAAAAGGGGATACTGGGCTAGATGGTATAACCCAGTATGGTTGTTTTTAAGGTCTTTTCTGTGGTGTAGCATATTGATTGGGGCCTCTGATCCAGTGAGGGAAGACAGCTGGGCAGGACTGTGTTTCACTTCTGTGCAGCCTGATAGGGGAATTACCAATATTCTTGGCCCACAAGTGTATAGTTAGGATTTTAGGGGGACGCAGTTCTTATCTCATACCCTGCTGAGCACATTGGAAGGCAAAGTGGTCCATTTGCAGAAGTATAAGATGTATTGTGCAATATTATGTAAAGCATACATTTGATTCTTTCCCTTAAGCTGTGGAGGGCACCAAGGCCAGCCAGCTCTGTTAGGAAGCAGATCTTGCAGGCGCCAACTTCCCTTTGTGCCAGGGGGTGCTCAACCCCTGGCCGTGCCCCAAAGCCTGCCCCTTTCCCCAAGGCCACATTCACATCCTGCCTCCTCCTGCCCAGTTTCACCCCCTCCCTGGAGCGTGCTGCATCCTGCCCCTCACTCCTCTCCAGCCTCCCAAATGCCATAAAACAGCTGATTCCTGCAGGAGGGAGGGGGAAGTGCAGATGTGGGGACCTGCTTGAGCACCCACCAGTTTTTCCCTGTGAGTGCTATGGCCCGAGACGCCACACACTGACTCTGTGGGTGCTATCAGATCCCTCTAGAAAGGGACGAGCTGACTGCTTAATGAGCATGTGATTCCTAGACCATCTGGAAGGGAGGGTGGTGGGATTCAGTGGAAAACGCTTGATTCTTGTAGTAGGCCATGAGGCAGAGAAGCTCTGGGAGGGGAGCCTCTAGGTCAGGAAGAAAGAAGCTTTTGGGCTTACGTTGAACTGTTTTATTTTGAGGGTCACTAAAGGTTGTCAGGGCAAATGGGAGCCTGAGGAAAGGGCTTGAACAGACTGAGCTTGGTATTAATGCCTCCTGGGTTGGGGAGACCATCTAAACCCCTAACTGTAACTACATATACTCTTTTAAAAAGACAGCGTATATTCCTGTTTATATATAATGGGAGCATCTAAATCCTTTTAGCCCTGCATGGTACTCTGTACTATGAAGAGTTGTTCTTTAAATAGCTATGCCATATGTTGGCCTATGACTTTACAGATAATTAAGAAAAGCAAATATAAAGGATTTAGTGAGATTATCTAGGTTTCTTGGGGGGATCAAAGATAGATTTTTCTCCAAGGATTAACTCCTCTTTATCTCATTAGACTAGGTTTCCCTATTTACTATGAGTGGCTTCCACAGAAGACTGTTTTTTAATCTCCTAAAAGAGTCAGGTGCATTGACATGGCTGCAGAAAGTGTGAACATCTCCCTCATTCTGAAATGACACATTAAGGCCCCAATCCTGCACTGAGATCCGCAAAGGCTCACTGGTCTGCTGCACTTGTTTTCATCTCTAGTTTTGAAGAAAGAAAAGGTCAATGCTATAGTCTGATTCATCAAACCTAGCTTATTGATAAGGTCACGTGAGACCATATCACTAAAGTCTAGGTATACCACATCCTCCTCTTCTCCCTTATCCACAAGACTAGTTAACCTATGAACCTATCCAATTAGTTTGACATGAGTTGTTCTTTACAAATCCATGGGGGCTGTTACTTATCACCTTACTATCCAGATGTTTGCAGATGAATTCCTTAATTACTTGTTCAGTATCTTCCCTGGTACAGAAGTTAAAGCTGACTAGTCTGTAGTTTTCTGAGTTGTTCTTCTTTCCCTTTTTTATAGATGGACACCATATTTCCCCTTTTCTTGTCTCTGCTATCTCTCCCTGTTACCTGCCCTTAGAATCAGCCAAGGAATAAGCCCAGTCAAAGGGTGAACTGGAGCAACACTCCAGCTTGTTTATTGGTACAGATTCTTAATGGTAAGGCAATAGTCACACGCACATCACATTCCTGCCGACAGTTTGGAGGCAAGCTGCAAGCGTGGTGAGTTAGTTTACATTCTGCAGGCAGCTGAGGCGGCCAGGCAACAGCTCCATGAACATCGGCTGCAGGGTGACATGAGTCCCCTTGGAGCTGCAAGGGCTCTACTGCTTCCGGTCTGGTCCTAAGCTTGGTGTGCTGTTACCAAGGAAAAGAGAACTCCTCCTGGTTGCCCGTCACACATTTATGCACTTTCTAGTTTTTCTTAATCATAATACATGCCATGCTGCTTTGATTGGTGGGTTCTCACTCATACTTCCTCATGCACTTCATGTATCAACAGGTTACATATTCATAAGCATGAATACAATTGATTCTATTAATGCACTGTGACTTTTAGCAGGCATCTAACATCATGGGGATTTTTCAGCATAACAGGAACTATCTAGACCGCAGCAACTGAGCAGCAAACTGCAGATGAAAGAATAAATGGGGGGATAAGGGGCCACATCTGGCTACACTGCTGACTTCAGTGACTTTTTTCTAAGAACTCCTCTATCAGCTCCTTGAGTATTCTAGGATACATTTTATCAGGTCCTGGTGCAGGGCCGGCCCACAACACTTTGGCACCTGAGGTGGGGAGCTCCAATGATGCCCCCATACTCCCTTTTCGCCCGCCTGCCTGTTATGTCTCTTGTGCCCTCCTTCCTCCACACAGCACTCCACCATCTCTGTGCATCTAGAGCAGAGAGAATAGAGATACAATTTTCTACACTCTGGATCCTAGTGGCCCCCCCCCCCCCCACAGTCTGCCTCAGTTTGCTTCACGGTAAGGCCAGCCCTGCCCTGGTGCCATGTACATGTTCAAAATTAGCAAGAGTGTTTTGATACTTTGACTATCTATTTAGCATTGTTCTATTTAATCTTCATGCGACAGACCTAGATCAGTTGGCTGTGCTAGTTTCATAGAAGGTAAATACTGGCCATTGGATGAATAGCTTTCTGTGCCCTGGGTGAGAAGGGTAGGGGCTGCTCCAGCACATTCAGGAATGGACTAGAACAAAGTAAGTCAGGCGGGCACCGTAAGACACCTGGAGCCAGTTAAGGATTTGTTAGCCTGCCTCTCTTCATTGCTTCCAATGGGGACATTTGCAGTCCATTGAGAACCTGCTGGGATTAGTTTAAAAGGCTCCCCCTTAGACTGAGTGGTATGTGAGGGGCTGGAAGTAAGGTGATGCGTGGCAGAAGAGCTGGGAGGCTGAGCATGGGTAGATACCAGGAAAGAGGTGCTAGGAGGAGCTGTTTGGGGGAGTGGCCTAGGGAAGGGCTATAGTTCTGTAAGTGAAGAAAAAAATTACCTGTTGACAAGCCATTAGGATCTCTGCACTAGTACCCGGAGTAGAGGGTGGGCCTGCCCCTCCTCACCCCACACACACCACCCCAAGAGGGAAGACTTGGAGGGGTATCACGCCAAGCCCCTGGAGTGGCCTATTATGAAGCTTGTAGGCTGTGACTCTTGACTCCAGAAAGGGGGAGAAGCTACCGTGGGGGTCACAATGAGCCTCTGAGGCAAGCACTAATTGCCTAGAAGCACAGCATCCCTTCTTACAAAGCTGGAGTTCTGCCACACTACATTATGTATGGCACTTCCTGGTATTTTGACATGGCTGCAACTCTCCTTGGGAGAATGGGGGTGGAAGGAAGTCTGCCTGCTATGGCTCCCCCACAGTTGTAATCACTTCAGGTGTCAGGAGACCCTTCATTGCAAAAAGTTCTCCAGGAAAAAGTAAAGTCAAATTACTATGGAGGGCTAAGCACTTCTCCCCTAGTATTTTCCAGGAATGGAGGTGGTGGGAGTGAGGCAGAGCTGCACCACCTGGCCTCGGTAGTGCTTCTGAGGGAATTGCAGTGCAGGAGGGGAAAGAGAGCTGGCTGTGGCCCCTCCCATTCAGTGATGTGGCTGGGAGTGAGGGTTTTGGGGCGCAGGGGCCACGTCTCCATATTCCTGGTCATGGATAGCTCTGTCCTCCACTGGCCACTGTCTTCCTGGCATGGTCATCTCCTTGCCTTCCTGTCACTCTGTAGTATAACTGTCCTTTTCCTCTCCTCATGCTTGGTGCCCCCAGTGGTCATTGTAAAGCATAACTCTCCCTCCTATCAGACCTCTCCCTTTCTGTTATAGAAAACAATCCCGGTCCAGGCACTTCCCATTTTCCTGGCATAATGAAAACCCTACCTTGCTTTGTTATGATGACAGGAAGCTGCCTACCAAATTTAATGGTCTTCTAATTTAGGAGGAGTTCTTGGGGGGAGGAGGGGAATAGACAAATGGACAGACAAACTCTCACTTATATAGTAGATGAGAGGCTGTTCTGCTATGCTGGCTTTCAGATGCACTTTCTTGTGTTCTGCCTTGTTCTGTGGAAAGGCATAACCAATGCAATCAAATCCGTGTCTGAATATCACTCAGCCAAGAGCACTGGAATACTTTCACTATATCTGTTTAACACTATCCATTTCATTAGACACAGGCATTAAGTGGAATTTATATCCAAGGGGCTTTACTTTGATTTCAGCTGCCATCATTTACGTTGTCTTCTACCTGACAGCAAATTTCTGCATGTAGAGAGTCATAAGAAAATATGATCTTTCTTTGGAAAGAGTGAAGAGAACAAAGATGATTAAATCAAGGGTGCATGTATATCTGAGTCAGCATGCATACAGCTTACCAATAATGTAGGAAAGTTGTGTTTTGGGGACGTCGAGAGTGCTGTTGAATGATGTTTTATCAGAACTAAAGTTTTCTATATATGATACAATAAAAAGGGGAAAATACCATAACAAAAATAAAAATACATCGTACTTAAGTGACTTACTCTTGAAATACTTTGCGTTACAGAATGGAATTATCTGAGTACCTTTCATATAAAGATGCCACTCCAAAAAAAAATATGCATAAGATCGTCTATATTATTAGTTTTGCCACTGATTGCTTTGTAATTATTAGTGTAAAGCACTTTTTCATGCTATACTACATAAATTGCAAATTAATTTGATAATGCCTTCAGGCTTTCCTTTTCTGTAATCAGTTTACTTGACTATGTTGTGCACATATTAATACTGGCACAAAATGGTAAAACAACAAGCACATGGATCCCTAACATTTCATTGAAGTCCAGTCATATAAGGCTTTAACTTGGACTTTTTATAATACTGCACAATAGCAATGGCATTTCAGTTATACATAACTTATCCCTAAATATGTTTTGGGTGGATGCGTCTCATGGGTTTTATCCATGAAATTCAAGTGTTTGAGCGAACTCTGTTCAGGCTTTTCGTTGTCTGAACATTCTAAACAAAGGCTACGTCTACATTGCCACTTTACTGTGCTGCAACTTTCTGGCTCAGGGTTGTGTGTGTGGAGGCGGGGGGGGGGGGAGAGTAATCAACCCCGAGTGCAGTTAGTACAGCACTTGTAAAACACCAGTGTAAACAGGCTCCCAGTGCAGGTAGCTACTCCCCATACTCCTGTGGCTACATTTTTACTTTAAAGCCTTGCCATGGCAGCCTAAGGTTTTCTGCCATTGATGTTAGAGTAATACTTCAACTGCAGCAGCTGCCATAGGGTACGTCTACAGTGCAGCGCTATTTCTGGATACTTCTCGGTATCCCGAATTAGCTATTCTGCATCTTGACAGCGTGCCAGGTATTTTGAAATATCATTTGAAATAATGAGCATGCTATTCCGACGTTTCTGTAAACTTCATTCCACGATGATTAAGGGATGTTTCAAAATAGCCATTTATTTCAAAATTTGGCGCTGTGTAGACTACTCAATTACAAAATAAGCTATTTCGAAATACAATAGAAATAAGCTACACAATTTGCATAGCTCAAATGGTGTTGCTTATTTTGAGCTAAGAGTTCAGAGTACACACTCCCATAGGTCTTTAGAGAGAGAAAATATCCAAATATGTATACCCTGACCTGGATTTCTATAAGTTTACATGTATGGCAGGAAGCGGTGTAATATAATTGGACAGATAGAAAGGTTGTATTGTGAGGAAGTTGGCAGCATTGTTGAATGACGCTTATCAGCATCAGAGAGAGTGGTAAAGACAACTCCTAGACTACCTTTTCAAAGAGGGCAGAGTTGTGGCTGCGCATCTCAGCCTCTGCTCCGTAGCATTGAATGGGATGGATGTTCCACTGTGGAAGGAACAAGTTGCCTCTCTGAGGACGTGCAACTTTGCCTTCTCCCCTGTCCTTCTAGAATAGCAAAATGCAGGACAATGTAGCACTTTAAAGACTAACAAGATGGTTTATTAGATGATGAGCTTTCGTGGGCCAGACCCACTTCCTCAGATCAAATAGTGGAAGAAAGTAGTCACAACCATATATACCAAAGGATACAATTTAAAAAATGAACAAATATGAAAAGGACAAATCACATTGCAGAACAGAAGGGGGATGCGGGGGGGGGGGGGGGTGGGAAGGGGGAGGAAGGAAGGTAAGTGTCTGTGAATTGCTGATATTAAAGGTAGGGAGAGTGGGATGTTTGTGAGTTAATGGTATTACAGGTGATAATTGGGGAAACTGTCTTGGTAATGGGTGAGAAAGTTCAAAGACTTGTTAAGTCCTTGTTGGCAAGTGTCGAATTTTAACATGAATGACAGTTCAGAGGATTCCCTTTCAAGTGCAGATATAAAAGGTCTTTGTAACAGAATGCAGGTGGCTAAGTCATTGAGAGAGTGTCCTTTCTGGTTAAAGTGGCAAGAAACTGTTTTCTCTTTGTGATCTTGTCTGATATCTGTTTTGTGGGCATTAATCCTTTGGCGAAGTGTCTGAGATGTTTGTCCAATGTACATAGCAGACGGACACTTTCGAAAGTGTCCGTCTGCTATGTACATTGGACAAACATCTCAGACACTTCGCCAAAGGATTAATGCCCACAAAACAGATATCAGACAAGATCACAAAGAGAAAACAGTTTCTTGCCACTTTAACCAGAAAGGACACTCTCTCAATGACTTAGCCACCTGCATTCTGTTACAAAGACCTTTTATATCTGCACTTGAAAGGGAATCCTCTGAACTGTCATTCATGTTAAAATTCGACACTTGCCAACAAGGACTTAACAAGTCTTTGAACTTTCTCACCCATTACCAAGACAGTTTCCCCAATTATCACCTGTAATACCATTAACTCACAAACATCCCACTTTCCCTACCTTTAATATCAGCAATTCACAGACACTTACCTTCCTTCCTCCCCCTTCCCACCCCCCCCCCCCCCCGCATCCCCCTTCTGTTCTGCAATGTGATTTGTCCTTTTCATATTTGTTCATTTTTTTAAATTGTATCCTTTGGTATATATGGTTGTGACTACTTTCTTCCACTATTTGATCTGAGGAAGTGGGTCTGGCCCACGAAAGCTCATCATCTAATAAACCATCTTGTTAGTCTTTAAAGTGCTACATTGTCCTGCATTTTGCTTCAACTACCCCAGACTAACACGGCTACATTTCTATCACTCTTCTAGAATAGGAATATCTGGCAACTGTCTAATTTAGGGGTGGGGATGCAGCCCTTGGCTTGTCTGGATTTGACCCTCCCCAGCATTAGGGAGCCTGCACTGGCACTCCAGGTCCTTGGCCATCCCCCTGCAAGGGCTGGAGCCCACAATCTACTGGCCTCGACCCCTCTACCCTCTGGTTTGTGAGGGGAATTTGGGGAGTGTCTTTCTCCTTCTGAGTCTGTGAGGCTTTTTTCCTCCAATTGTGTGTGGGGCCCCTAAACTGACTTCTCTGTGGGTCAGCAGCCCCGGCCCCAGAAATGGTTCCCCACCCCCGGTCTAATTGCTGAACTTGACTTTTGAATAGTGATCATCTGGCGGTTCAATGAACTAGCTGCTGGATTGGTTTGATGTATTGATTTGTACCAAGTATGGGTCTGATTTCCCCACTGCACTGTTCCACACTGCTCTTACCCTGTTGAAGTTAAGAGAACTACACTTCAGCATAAGACTGACTGACCCCGTATAATTAATGATACTAGGTTTGTGTATTTCTGAATTGAATACTATATTTTGCCAACCATCAGGAGGCTGTAGCTAGAGCTCGGTCCTCCTCGTATTCTATTTAGAGTTTTACATGTTGCCTATCACCATGGTACATGGCTACATAACCATGTTACATTTATTTTATTGCATACTCGGTGTATGTCTGTGAACATAACTTGTTTTCATAGATTCCAAGGCCAAATGGGTCCTTTGTTGTCATTTGCTCTGATCTCCTGTGGAACACAGGCCATAATTTTTCCCAAATAATGCCTAGAGCAGACCTTTTTGGGAAGAACACAACCCATCTTGATTTAAAAATGATCAGTGATGGAGAATCCATTTGGATCTTTGTGGAAAAGCGTCCATGCCAATCTAGACGCTCTCTTCTGCAAACGATTTTAACAAAAAAACTTTTCCGTTAAAAGCATTTGTGGAAAATCATGCCAGTTTAGACGTAGCCATAGACTGTAAACAAGTCACCCCTGTAGCTTAACAAAGCCAAGAGAAGCTTTGAGTTCCTTGAGCGTACACTAGCAAAGCATATTTTTCTAAGCCTTCTTGCTGTTGGCAGAACTCTTTCCAATTTATCAACATCCTTCTTGATTTGTTGACATCAGAACTGGACACAGTATTCCAGAGGGTCACATGCCAAAAAGAGGTAAAATATCTCTACTCCTACTTATTTATGCATCCCAGGATCACATTAGCGCTTTCAGGCACAGGGTCACGCTGGGTATTTGTATTCAGCTGATTATCCACCATGAGTTAGAGCCATTGCTTCACGTGCCACAAGTTGGACAACTAGCCAGGTTTCCCGCGATCCCATAAAGTTTTACAGCCACCAGTCCTGGCTCTGTGTTCTGTGCTGTTATTTAGCTCTAATGTCCTCTAGCAGCCCAGTAGGTAGTGGAAGGGTTGGTAATGCTGCTGGACAATATTGACCTCCTGTGGTCCAGCAAATTCTCTGGTTCAGCACTGGTCAGGTCCCAACCTGTACTTGTACTGGGCTTGCTGTTGAGGTCAAGCTTACTCATTATAAACAGTATTAAACATTATGCAACAAGCATGTAACCCTTTCTGTTGAGTGGGAATTTTGTAATTTTTTTTCTAATAAGACAGCAAACCTTAAAGTGGGCAAAAATCTCTGACTGTCCAGTAATCCTGTCTTTCTAAAACATACTGCCATAACTTTTTAGGTCCCAGATTACTGCAGTTTGATAAAACTTTATCAAGGTGCTTATCTTCTCATAGGCATTTCAGTGTCCTCATTATGGATGTATCCAATTTCAAAAAGATTTGAATGTATTACATTCATTTCTGTTGTGCTTGAATATCTTCATGGGGACCTAGGTAAATCCAGTCACTTTTTTTTTTTTAATCAGACTGTTTTAACATATTATTAAAGGGACACAGTCAACTTTTTGGGCACCTTTCTTTCTGAAAATTGTATAGCTGTTAGAAGTATATTCTCAGATCAATAGGCTTGTAAGACTATTGGGAAAGTTTTCTATGCGGTCAGGGATTGTATAACTTTTGTGGGCAAGTAAATGATTAAATATCCACAGAAATAGAATTTATTTTGATGCTTTGCAGTGTCAATTTTCCAGCCCAATTTTCTTGTTGATAATACAGTATGGCCAGAAATGGCTCAAGTCGGGCATCATTCCAAAGCTTCTTTCTCCTACAAACAGAGTGGTACTAAACATAACAGCCCCAGAACAGTTATGTAGCAAAAAATCAATGTGTGTATTATGCTTTAGCACAGTCCGGTCAAATGTGTAGCCCTCACAAAGTGAACTTTTTTTGTCTACTGACAATACTGTTAAGGGTCAGAACATGAGACCTGTTTTTTAAATAGTAGATCACATAAATGGAAGGAGTGCTTCAAGCTGATTTTTCCATCAGCAAAAAAAAAAGCTGTTAAGTGACATGGATTATAGATGCGTTTATTATTCTAAAACTTATCTTAACCAATGTCTCAATACATCAGCAAGAAATTCCTGGAATCCACCAGCAAACAGTATGTAGTTAATACAGTTAAAACAACAAATAGTCTGGTAGCACTTTAAAGACTAACAAAACATGTAGATGGTATCATGAGCTTCCATGGGCACAGCCCACTTCTTCAGATGCTGTACTTAGTTACCTAATATATAATTATTTCAATAGTAAATTAATCCAAAGTCCTTTGTTTCACATTCATTTTGATTTTTTTTTTAATGCATCAATGGGGAGACAGTATCAGCTAGTAGCTGAAACTTTGGAGAACACCACTGTGGAGAATTTGATTAAACACAATGCATGCTGGCACCTTGCATGCTTTTAGTAGTACATGCCTAAACTGACTTTGGTCAAGTTGGCGAGGAAGTACATGAAGCACCAGAAAAAAGTTGATGATACCACCAGCAGTAGGCAAAACTAGCCTTATGCTAGATCCCACAGTATGCATCGTGAAACCATGTGTGTCCAGAAAGGCATTCTTGAAGCACCATTTTAACACACAACAGGTGACAAGCTGTATGAAGCGGTTACTCTTCCAAAGAATGTTGCGTAGAAATAAGGTGAGTGCATTGACCCATGGGTGCCTGGCATATGACGTTTGGTATCACATTGAGTTCTATGCTGAAAACATATGTAATGTGTTGTGTCCAAATGTAAAAGCAGCAAACAAATACTAATTTTAGTATGGTGAATTGTGTGGTTCAGCTGGAGTTTGTAGATTGCTTCAGAGAGGCACTAATGGAAGGGAAAGTGGAGGCAATGGCCAATGCAGAGGCTAAGTGTGTGCTTTGAACAGGATTGAAGAGGAACAAGTGATAAGTAGAAAGGCTCTTAAAGCACTTACCGAAGATGAACTGTAGGATATGGATGTCATTTTTAGTAATCCTGTTTGCAGGAATGAATTGGCGCACGTATCCTTAAAAGCAGCAAAAGACGTGGCTCTGTCAAAAGCGGAAGAAAGTCCTCATGTCAACAGTAATATCAAGATTTTGCAGCAGTTATTCTTTGTATGAAACAATTTTGTCTTGCAGTAGATAGATGCTTCAGGGGTCCACAGCTAATGTCGAAGCAGGGGGAAAACTTAAAATGGTCCATTGGTGGAGGCAGTGTCTTCAGTACCAGCAAGTATTAAATCTTTTAGGAATTACCAGCCCCCTTCAGATTTTTTTCCTTCCTAATTAGTCTTTCTGGGATATCTTGCCTTCTGAGTTGATTTAAATTTGCCTTGTCGAATACTAAGAGATCATGATCACTTCCTCCAAAGTTCCTGACCACCTTCAACTAATTCATCCCTGATGGTTAACAGATCAAAAATGGTTGTTGATCCTTTGGTTGTTTTCTCAGCGTTTTGAATCAGAAAGCTGTTGCCTACACATGCTGTGCCCTACAAGTTGCTGTTTTTCTGAAATAGTCTCCCAACAAATATCAGGTAAGTTAAAATCCCACATTAATACTATTAATGTTATCTGATAGTAGAATGCCTCACTCACTTGCTCTTGATTTGATGGTTTATAATAGACCCATACTTTAATTTCAATACTATTCTTTTCCCCTATCAGAGACTCTTAGGTCTACTGCTAGTTTCCTTTTGGATCCTGGAGTAAGCCTCTGTACTTGACACATAGTGAAAGAACATATGTTTCCATCCAGAGGAAGTTTTCTTCAAGGGTGATAGTCTAATTCTGGGGGTTGCCATCTTAGCGCACAGCCTCAGTTATGAATGCTTAAATGGGGAAACAAGTGCAAAATCTGGTACTTCTACCCTTGTGTAAGTTTTGTGCCCCAAGGCAATGATTGCAGATCTGTTAAAATTCTCTCAGTTGGATCCCTATTTTGAAAATCTAAATTCATCTTCCATTGGTTGCCTCTTGTAGCTACTCCCAGTTCACTGAAACAAAAACAGTGTCCTTTATTAGTTGGCATATAATACATTGTCCATAAAATACTGTTGAATGGGGTTCTGATCTGAAGAATACCTGTTTTTATCTATGGAATACATGACGAGAGAAATTACTCCTACTACTACTACATGAATATTGAATACAAACCATAAATTATACATATATACTAACATAGGTAGCTTATTGGTGTGTTCCCTTTATGCATTGCCTTTGTTAATGATGGGGGGGGGGGGAAAGAGAGCATTTGGCAGTGTAGAGTTCAATGCAGTGCTGAAAGATGGCTCAGAGCAGGGCACCACCACAAACTACATCAAACTACCAAAAGAAGAAAACTGACTGCACTACAGCTATAACTCTGTTACTCCCCTTCTCATCCCAATCATAAGAAGTGTGACGCAAGGAGACACTGTTTCACAGAAATGGTAATGAGGCAGATGGATTGGAAAGGTGCAACAACCATCAATGAAGAGCAGTGAAATCACTTCTGATTCATGGATAATTTTGTGTCGATAGCTGAAAACCTTCTCCCAAAACTTTCTGTAGTTTAACTCAACACAAAACGGCCAAGTCAGACTGAAAAGGAACTGCTCTAAAACAAAATTGATAATCTGAGGCTTTGCTAAAAACCTAAACAATAGTGAGGGGAGAACAAATAGAAGTTGAACGATGCATTTATTTAAGCCAAGAAAGTATGTATCACCATCAGGAATGTGAAGTCTTACAAAGAAAGCTGGTTAGGGCTCATGCAATTCCATTAGGGATGCACTCCAGTGGGGAAAAATAAAGGCAACAGGCCCCAACCCCTTCAGCTCACCAGTATTGCTGGCAATGTTTTACAGCAGTGAAACGCAGGCACTGACTAAAACAGAGGAGCAACAATTGTCTGTCACAGAGAAGGCAATTGAAAGATGAATTTCAAACTGAGTCCTCAGTGAAGCGGTCAAGCAGCAGACTGGAATAAGGTACAGGAAAATATGATCGGCTGGGCACGAAGTTATGCTCATTGACAGTCGATGGACTACAGCTGTCACCAAGTAGTACCCTTGGGAATTGAAACAACCACTTGGCTAACCTCCAAATAGATAGGAAGATTTTATTGTGAGAAGGAACAGCTGCACATTGAGAAGGAAAGCTAGGGTTAGAGAAGAGAGATTGCACTAAAATCACAGCACAGCTGGGGGTGGGGGGCTAAAGGTTTGATGAGTCAAGGTGATGTAACTTGCTACAGGTATTGAAAGCAATACTCAATTCACTTACCCTAAACCTCACTTTGGGCTACAGTGTAAAGTTAGAAATTACTATTATCCCTATCTCTGAAAGAGGAGAAGTGTAGATTATAGAACTGGAAGAGATTTCACAAGGTTATCGAGTTCAGTCCCCTGCATGGCAGGACCAAGCAGTAAGACATTATGGAAATGTACATGGGTTAGTACTTTGAATTTGCATAAGGAAAAGTCACTGACCGAAATCTGTGCAGTTACGATCATGAGTGGGATTGCTGGTTATGAGTATTCATATTCATGAAAGTTAATAGACGGCAGTACCGAAAATCAACGTTTTCTGTGTTTGTCACATTCCTGGATGCAATCCAGACAACTGAGTTGTTGTCACCACCTGCTCTGCAACCTGGGGTTTCTCTCAATGCTTTGCTGCTGTAGCTCCCTGTGTGAGCCCCTTTACAAACAGCAGGGACATCACACCTTGAGTGTCTCTGTCCTGTTAGCAACACTTACTCAACCAGCTTTGGTTCCTTAGTGCAGGGAGATCCTAACGCACACCCAGTCCTGAATCTACCCCCAAAATGTGTGTTCTGCACTATCCAGACCTTTCCTCGACAGTTCAGGTATTGTTACCTGGTAAAAGGTCAATACATAACCGTTTGATGCTTGGAATTGCAGTTACCCAACACAGCAGCTTAAGCATAACACAGCATTAACGTGATTGAGTTTTATAATACAAGTTTAACTACAAAGATTTTTTTTTTAAGCATGTACATATAAAAGGCACTGATGTCAGGTAGTTAATAGAGAAATAAATGTAAAATATTTTCTTTATACTACAACTTAAGAGATTTGACTTAGTTCAAGGTGAAAACCTTGCCACATACTCCCAGTAACTGGGCTGATCAAATTTCAGTTGGAGAGAAAATTAAGTCAAAATGGCTGGTTCCTTTATATTAAGTGAAAGAGATAGGGAGATTAATGGTGGGGGATTCAACACTATGATGCCTCCAATTGGTCATTCTGGGAATTGGCTCTTCAACAAAGGTGTCTTGCTGTCATCCCTACTTCTCTGGGACCTATGCCACTCCCTAAACCACATCGTCCTCTTCAGGGCATGGCCGTCCAGCTGCTCCCTGCTCGGTCCTTGGTCCCCTTCCAGGGGACCTTCAGTCCTGCCACTAGCCTCATTGGCCAACTGTAGTCTAAAGTCTAGCTCCTTTTCAGAGGGGAAAAATTACAGTCTGGATATCAGCCACTCTCCTCATTGGCAAATGAGTGTGAAGCTGGTGAGGAGACACAGGCTTGCCCATTACTCGAGGTCCCAACCCAGAGATCCTCTAGGCAGCAGCCATGCTTATAGCTTTCAACCCCATCTCTGTTTCCCTGAGCCACTTTTCCTTACTTTGTGTCTGGGGCCTCAGTTTGACCATCCTCAGGCTGGAGCTCTCTATTGCTCTCCTGCCCAGCACTGAGCTCTGTCCATGCTGCCTTCAAAGCAGCTGGTCCTTCTCCCTTACCCTCCAGTATCCTCACAACAGAGGCCCAAAGCTATTGTACACCAGACAAATGTCCGATGGACAGTTACTCCTCAATTGACACACACTGATTTTTCTAAGCAAAGAAAAATGTTTTCTTTTCTCATTACTGCAATGTAATACTCTTTCCAAAAAGAGCTTGAATAAAATGAATAGGAAGCTCATTTTCTGTAGCTTCACATCTCCGAGTGAATCATAGGATCCTAGAACTGGAAGGGATGTCAAGAGGTCATTGAGTCCAGGCCCCTGCCCTCATGCCTGGACCAAGCACCTTCTAAGAACATCCCTGATTAGATGTCTATCTAACCTGCTCTTAAATATCTCCAGTGATGGGGATTCCACAACCTCCATAGGCAATTTATTCTGGTGTTAAACTATCCTGACAATTAGGAAGCTTTTCTTAAATTGCAGCCAGGGAAGCTTAAGCTGGATGTTAAGACCATTGCTTCTTGTTCTATCCTCTGAGGAACAATTTTTTCCCCCTCCTTGTAACACACTTTTAGATACATAAAAACTGCAATCATGTCTCCTCTCATTCTCCTCTTTTCTAAACTAAACAAGCCCAATTCTTTCAGTCTACCCTCACAGCTCATGTTTTCTAGACTTTTAATCATTCTTGTTGCTCTTCTCTGGACTTTCTCCATTTCTTGAGATGTGGTGCCCACAATTGGACACAATACTCCAACTGAGGCCTAGTCAGCACAGAGTAGAGTAAAAGAATGACTTCTTGGGTCTTGCTCACAATATTCCTGTCAACGCATCCCAGAATCAGGTGTGGTGTTTGTTTTTTGCAACAGTGTCACACTGTTGTCTCATCTTTAGCTTGTGATCCACAACAACCCCTAGATCACTTTCTCCTGTCCTCTTTTCTAGATGGTTACTTTCCATTCTGTATGTGTGACTACATAAGTTCAAATGCACAAGATTACAACTAGGGATTTTTGTTTGTTTTTTTGTATGGGGAGCAAGATGAAGATCTTTCAAAAAAGAATTACAGGAAAAATGAGAGAAACGTAATTTTTGTCATGGGGGAATGGTTAAATTAAAAAGTCAGCATTTTTCTACAGTGACTACAGGCAGTCCCCGGGTTACATGGATCCGACTTACATCGGATCCCTACTTACAAATGGGGTGAGGCAACCCCGCACTAGCTGCTTCCCCCCAGCAGACCAGGAAGACGCGAAGTGGCTTTTCTCAGCAGACACCTCAGCTTGAGAATAAAGGACTGAGGAAGTGAGGTGTGGGAGAATAAAACTGAGCTCTGGAGAAATGTTTGGCTAGAGTTTCCCCTGCAATATGTACCAGTTCCGACTTACATACAAATTCAACTTAAGAACAAACCTGCAGTCCCTATCTTGTACGTAACCGGGGGACTGCCTGTACACAGTAGTTTCTGAGGTTACCATCTGTTTTACCTATTCTTTTCCTCTCAGAACAAGAGACATCTGTTTAAGCTTTGTGGAAACATAAGATGTCCACAGTAAGAGCAATGGGAAATTAAGATCCATGTTCCATGTATGGAAGAAATGGCAAAGGGATATGATGTTATCCAAATATTTAAAGGGATTAAATTATTTTCATTGGGCAAAGATGACAAAGCAAGAGGATTAAAACTTGCAGTAGGGAACAATATTAAGACTGCTAAATGATAAATACAAGGCCATTGAAGGGCTGATACAAGCAATAACTGGAGAGTCACTGACAGCTGAGAGATCCAGGGCTGGAGTCAAAACCAGTCTATATTAGACATAATTAAATCAGTGCTGTCAGTCTTGTGCAGGAGGGACAAGATGTTACTTTGGAGGTGCTGCCTAATTTAAATGTGTCTAGACTTCCCTAATGAGAAGTAATCAAAAGAGAGATATTCTAGAGCCAGAGAAAAGTATCTAATAACAAGGTCAACTATGTGACTGAATAACATTGCATGGTAGGATGAAAGGGACCAGTGCTCAAGAATAGATAGGGTACAGCACAATACTGAATGAGGGTATGTTAAATTGTTTAGTGGATCTCTTCCAGCCTTATCTTTTTATGGCTTCATGTGGCACTGAGTGAAAGCAACAATAAAAAGTATTTGTTTTCAAAAGGGAAAGGTTACAAAATACAGAAGAATATCAGCTGTAAGGGTAGTGTATATACAACAAAAATACTAAAGACACAAAGAGTGTAGTGTAGTGAGTTATGAAGAAAACTAATTAATACTGTTTCAGTGGAACACAGATAAGAGTTATTTAGTTGGGTGCTTTTCAGCTCATTTAAATTAGTTAATGTTTCAGTACAGTATTCCCCATAGGGGCTCATTGCATTGACTCATTTGAGTTGAATTGTAAATCTCATTTATAGGGTTTTCTTTTTTTCACCCTGCATTTCTTTTTAATTAAAGATTTTGCTGCCTGCAATCAATGGCTATGCTCACTGTTACTTTGAAATATTTTTGATAATATCACATTCACAAATTATGGTGAAGAAAGAAGCAGAAAAACCAACATCATAATACCAGCTGTCAAAATAACTGTAAATAAACAAATCAGTACAACTTTAAGGTTGTCAGTAAAAATTTTTACAAGAATTAATGAGTGCTAATGATTTAAGGTATTTCCTAAATGCTGTCATTTGCATGTCTTTTTCCTTCTGAAGACATTTGATTTTATAATGTAGAATATATCATGGTTTTTGCAATACATACAGAGGCATGTCTACAAAAGTATATGCATGTAGGAAAACTGCCTAGAACATTGAGCTTCATTGTCTTTCTTTGATAGGCTTGCTGGTCTAGTGAATAGGAGGGAAGTAGTAGACACAATATAGCTTGATTTTTAGAGATGCTTTGGGTACATTCACATACAACAATCTCTTAAGCAAAGTAGGGAAATGTACTCCCACCTTACCATACTTCCATGTAGATCACAACTGGTTGATAAACTCAGAATTGTCATCAGTAGTTCATTGTCAGATTGGGAGGGTATATCACCTCTTAGGTACCAATAAAGATTTTCACTGATGTGGCTAATGGAGTGGAGCACACTTAGAATTTGCCGATGACACTATAGTGGGAGAGGTTGCAAACGCTTTGGAGGACAGGATTAGAATTCAAAACAACCTTGATGAATTGGTCTGAAATGAACTAGAAGAAATTCAAGAAAGACTAGTGCCAAGTACTACATTTAGGAAGGAAGACTCAAAAGCATATCTGCAAAGTGGGAAATAACTGGCTAGACAGTAACATGGCTGAAAAGGCATTAGAGTAGATCACAAATAGAATGTGGATCAACAATGGGATGCAATTGTGGGGAAAGAAAAGTCTAAAATCATTCTGGGATATATTGGCAGGAGTGTCATATGTAAGACCTGGGGAGGTAATTGTTCTGCTTTGTTCCACGCTTGTGAGGCTTGAGCTGGGATACAGTATCCAATTCTGATACCATGCTTTATGAATGATATAGGCAAAAGGGAGAGCATCCAGACTAGAACTCCACACGTGAAACAAAAATATAGCACATCTGACCTATGAGAAAAAGGTAAAACAAAAACAATTGAGTGACCTGAGAAGTCTCCAGATATGTTAAGGGCCATTATAAAGAGGATGAAGATCAAGTGTTGTCCATGTCCACTGAACTTTAAGACACAAGGTAATTGGTTTAATCTGCTGCAAGGGAGATTTAGGTTAGATATTACAAAACTGTTAGGGCAACTACTCTGAAAGGGAGGTTTTGGAATCCTCATCACCTGAGTGTCAAGTATCAGAGGGGTAGCCATGTTAGTCTGGATCGGCAAAAGAGATCCATTTCCTGGACACCACGGTGCAAATAAGTGACGGTCACATAAACACCACCCTATACCGAAAACCTATGGACCACTATGCCTACCTTCATGTCTCTAGCTTCCATCCCAGGCACACCACACGATCCATTGTCTACAGCCAAGCACTTAGTTACAGCTGCATTTGCTCCAACCCCTCAGATAGAGACCAACACCTACAACCCGCCAACCTGAAGTAAATTCTCACCGGCAACTATACACCGCATCACAGTAACTCTAACTTAGGAACCAATCCATGCAACAAACCTCGGTGCCAACTCTGCCTACATATCTACACCAGCAACACCATCACAGGACCTAACCAGATCAGCCACACCATCACTGGTTCATTCACCTGCACATCTACCAATGTAATATGGGCCAGCAATGCCCGTCTGCTATATACATTGGCCAAACTGGACAGTCTCTACGTAAAAGGATAAATGGACACAAATCCGATATTAGGAATGGCAATATACAAAAACCTGTAGGAGAACACTTCAGTCTCCCTGGATACACAGTTGCAGATTTAAAGGCAGCCATCCTTCAGCAAAAAAACTTCAAGACCAGATTTCAAAGAGAAACTGCTGAGCTACAGCTCATCTGCAAATTTGACACCATCAGTTTAGGATTAAGCAAAGACTGAATGGCTAGCCACCTACAAAAGCAGTTTCTCCTCTCTTGGGCTATGTCTACACTCGCGGCTTCTTGCACAAGTAATATGCAAATGAGGCTAACCGTGGAATATGGCCGAGCCTCATTTGCATACCTAATGAGCCATTTTTTTCAGAAGAGGCACCTTCTACTTGAGAGGAAGAACAGCATTGCGCAAGAGGGTTTTTCTTGTGCAAGAAGGGGCAGTGTAGATGCTCCTTCTTGTGCAAGAGCCTCTTCTGAAAAAAATGGTGGCTCATTAGGTATGCAAATGAGGCTCAGCGATATTCCACGCTTAGCCTCCTTTGCATATTACTTACACAAGAAGCCACGAGTGTAGACATAGCCTTGGTGTTCACATCTCCAGATCAGCTGCTAGAAGTGGGCCTCATCCTCCCTGACTGAATTAACCTCGTTATCTCTAGCCTTATTCTGGCCTGCCTATTTGTACCTACCTCTGGAAATTTCCATTACATCCATCAGACAAAGTAGGTCTTTGCCCACGAAAGCTTATGCTTATGCTCCAATACATCTGTTAGTTTATAAGGTGCCACAGGACTCCTTGTCGCTTTCATCACATGAGGTTTTTCAAAACAGACTAGACAAACACCTAGTGGGTATGGCTTGCATTTAGCTGGTCTTGACTCCATTGAGGAGGCTGAACTGGTAGATGTCTCAAGGTTCCTTACAGCCCTTCATTTCTATGATTTTATCTATTTTGTAATTTTGTTGATCTTTAACTTTTTTCAACAAATGATCTCTGTTTAAAAGCAAATATAGCACAGATTTGCTGAACTTCTGAAGTATTGCAGGTTTTAAACTTCTTTAGTCCAGAACTCTCTGGTCTGGAAACATCATCTTGAATTATTTTAGTTAGCCAGATGTCCACTTTTCATAGGTGTGGCCAAGTTTCTGGTGGTACCATAAAGTTTCTTTATAGCCACCAATCCTGGTTCTCAGCGTTCTATTCTGTTGTTTGGCTCTAATTTACCCCTAAATGTCCTCTTTCAGCCCAGTAAGTAGTGGAAGTGTTGGTACTGCTGCTAGATAATATTGACTTTCCATGGCCGGTTCCAAACCTGAGAATTTTCCAGACTGTCCCGAGGTTGCCAGTAGTAAGAGTGATAGATTACTGTCTGAAATGGTGCAAATTTCAAAATCAGCGTATTACTGAATACAAATGTGAATTTATAACATTGTCAAAATGCTAAATAGTTCACATCTGGTGAAATTTACAACAAATGCTTAATTACTTGCTTAATTACTAAATGTTAATGTTTCTGTCTCTTATTATCTACAACATGCTTTAACATTTTGAGAAATCCACTCTATCATTTTTAGTGAATGGTAGTTTGATAATTTGTTACAAGTATTCAGGACTAAATTCTGTGCTTCCTTGCATTGGTACTTCTCCACCATCTGTGGTGATGTTCAAGGCCACTGCCAAATATGGAGCCTCTGGAGCAAATGCCCTGTCTTTGGCATGCAGGTGGGATTGGTTGCCCTTCAAACAGAGCAGGGTTGTGCTGTGCTGTGTTTGTGAAGAACAGTGCAGTCTCTCATGATACATCCCTTGCAGCAGCTCAGGCAGCCCATGCAAGTCACTGGGGGACCAGAGCTGGTGGACCTGCAGCATAAAATTGTCGTCATCAGTCGTCCATCCTTCTGTAGAAAGATGCTATTCAGAGGGGGTATGTCTACACAGCAAAGTTCATTCAAAATAACAGCCCTTATTTTGAATTAACTTTAATAGCATCTATACAGGCAAACTGCTATTTCGAAATAAAATCGAAATAGCGGGGCACTTAATTCGACTTAGTTAAACCTCATTCTATGAAGAATAACGCCAAATTCAAAATAGCTAATTAGAAATAAGTGCTGTGTAGACTCTTATTTCAAAATAGGGGGGCCTCCAGCCCTTCCTTGTTTCCCCTGGTGGCCACTCTGGGCCAAACCAGGAAAACTCTCCTCCTCTTCCCCAGCCCTGGAGCCCATAAAGGGATAGACTCTGGCCCCATTGCACGTGCCAGATCCAGGCCTGCCAGCAGTCGCTGCCCTTGACCCAGTGGCCTCAGGATGAGCCGGACTGCCAGAGCAAGCCAGCAGACCGTCACCCAGACCCCCAGCACCCAGGAGCCAACCACGGGCCGTCAACGGTGGGCACCATCTTGGACTGGTGCAGAGATCATGGACCTCATTGAGGTTTGGGGACAGACCCCCAATGTCCATGATGTCCGCACTAGACGGAGGAACGCAGCTGCATAGCTGCCACCATGGGCAACAAAGGCCACAGGCGCACGCAGGAGCAGGTGTGCCTCAAGATCAAAGAGCTGTGCAGGCATACGCCAGGGCCACTCGGGTCAGCTCCGCAGCAGGGGCAGACACCTGCCCCTATTTTGATGCCCTGGTCTGCACCCTGGGGGGCGGTGGACTCCGTGCCTCCCTGGGGGGCAGGGAGCCGGGACGGGAGGGCCCTGACCAGGCCACAGAGGAGGAGCCGCCACGCCAGCAGGACCCTCAAGCAGTCCCAGAAGAGGAGTTAGCAGGGTCATCCGGGGAGGCCACACCATGTAAGTGCTGTCACTGTCCCCTTCCCCAGAAGAGGGGGGGTGGAGAAGAAAGAGGAGCAGGGACTGCGCGCGTGGCCCTTGCTTACCATGCATCAGGCAGCAACCTGTGCATGTGTGAGCACGTGCTGTGCCACCTCTGAGCAGGTGGCTGCAGCTGCCTGCCACACGGGGGCCGTGGCCTGAGAGCCACACGCGTGTGTGAAGAGAGCTGGCATGCTCCTGACCCCTAGGCTGGGACACAGTAGGATGCCCTCCCTTCCCCAAACCCCTCTAACATCTCTTCCAGAATTTGATCTGAGGAAGTGGGTCTGGCCCACGAAAGCTCATCACCTAATAAACCATCTTGTTAGTCTTTAAAGTGCTGCATAGTCCTCTCTTTTGGTTCTGTAAGTACAAAGTGTTGGATGCAACTGAACAGTATTCAGAGAGGATAACATAAGAACATAAGAACGGCCGTACTGGGTCAGACCAAAGGTCCATCTAGCCCAGTATCCTGTCTACTGACAGTGGCCAGCACCAGGTGCCCCAGAGAGGATGGACTGAAGACAATGATCAAGCAATTTGTCTCCTGCCATCCCTCTCCAGCCTCTGACAGACAGAGGCCAAGGACACCATTTTATTCCCTGGCTAATAGCCTTTTATGGACCTAACCTCCATGAAATTATCTAGCTTCTCTTTAAACTCTATTGTAGTCCTAGCATTCACAGCCTCCTCTGTCAAGGAGTTCCACAGGTTGACTACTCGCTGTGTGAAGAAGAACTTTCTTTTATTAGTTTTAAACCTGCTCCCCATTAATTTCACTTGGTGTCCTCTAGTTCTTCTATTTAGGGAACTAATAAATAATTTTTCTGTATCAGCCCTCTCCACACCACTCATGATTTTATAAACCTCTGTCATACCCCCCCTCAGTCTCCTCTTTTCTAAACTGAAAAGTCCCAGTCGCTTTAACCTCTCCTCATATGGGGCCCGTTCCAAACCCCTAATCATTTTAGTTGCCCTTTTCTGAACCCTTTCCAAGGCCAAAATATCTTTTTTGAGGTGAGGAGACCACATCTGTACACAGTATTCAAGATGTGGGCATACCATAGTTTTATACAGGGGCAGTAAGATATTCTGGGTCTTATTTTCTATCCCTTTCCTAATAATTCCTAGCATCCTATTTGCCTTTTTGACCGCTGCTGCACACTGCGTGGAAGTTTTCAGAGAACTGTCCACGATAACTCCAAGATCTCTTTCCTGATTTGTCGTAGCCAAATTAGCCCCCATCATACTGTACGTATAGATGGGGTTATTTTTCCCGATGTGCATTACTTTACACTTATCCACATTAAATTTCATTTGCCATTTTGTTGCCCAATCACTCAGTTTGGTGAGATCTTCTTGGAGTCCCTCACAGTCTGCTTCTGTCTTGACTATCCTAAACAGTTTGGTATCATCTGCAAACTTTACTACCTCACTGCTTACCCCTTTCTCCAGATCATTTATGAATAAGTTGAAAAGGATCGGTCCCAGGACTGACCCTTGGGGTACACCACTAGTTACCCCTCTCCACTCTGAAAATTTACCATTTATTCCTACCCTTTGTTTCCTGTCTTTTAACCAGTTCTCAATCCAAGAAAGGACCTTCCCTCTTATCCCATGGCCATGTAATTTACACAAGAGCCTTTGGTGAGGGACCTTGTCAAAGGCTTTCTGAAAATCCAAGTATACTATATCTACTGGATCCCCCTTGTCCGCATGTTTGTTAACCCCTTCAAAGAACTCTAACAGATTAGTAAGACAGGATTTCCCTTTACAGAAACCATGTTGACTTTTGTCCAACAAATTATGTTCTTCTACATGCTTCACAATTTTATTCTTTACTATTGTTTCGACTAATTTGCCCGGAACTGAAGTTAGACTTACCGGTCTGTAACTGCCAGGATCGCCTCTACTGCCCTTTTTAAATATTGGTGTCATGTTGGCTACCTTCCAGTCATTAGGTACAGAAGCCAATTTAAAGGATAGGTTACAAACCACAGATAATAGCTCAGCAATTTCCCATTTTAGTTCTTTTAGAACCCTTGGATGAATGCCATCCGGTCCCGGAGATTTGTTAACATTAAGTTTTTCTATTTGTTCCAAAACCTCCTCTAATGACACTTCAATCCGGGACAGTTCCTCAGATTCATCACCCACAAAGGACGGTGCAGATTCAGGAATCTCCCCAACGTCCTGAGCCATGAAGACTAAAGCAAAGAAATCATTTAGTTTCTCTGCAATGGCTTTATCGTCTTTGATTGCTCCTTTTATAGCTCGATCATCTAGGGGACCCACAGGTTTTTTAGCAGGCTTCCTGCTTCTAATGTACTTAAAAAATATTTTGTTATTTCTTTTTGTGTTTTTGGCTAGCTGTTCCTCAAAATCTTTTTTTGCTTTTCTTACTACATTTTTACACTTGATTTGACAGTGTTTATGTTCTTTTCTATTTATCTCACTAGGATTGGACTTCCACTTCTTAAAAGATACCTTTTTGTCCCTCACTGCTTCTTTTACATGGTGGTTAAGCCACGGTGACTCTTTTTAAGGTCTCTTGCTATGCTTTTTAATTTGGGGTATACATTTAAGTTGGGCCTCTATTATGGTGTCTTTAAAAAGTTTCCATGCAGCTTTCAGGGATTTGGCTCTAGTCACTGTGCCTTTTAATTTCTGTTTAACAAACCTCCTCATTTTTGTGTAATTCCCCTTTCTGAAATTAAATGCCAGGGTGCTGGACTGCTGAGGTGTTCTTCCCACCACAGGAATGTTGAATGTTATTATATTATGGTCACTATTCCCAAGCGGTCCTGTAACGGTTATATCCTGGACCTGATCCTGCACTCCACTCAGGACTAAATCGAGAATTGCCTCTCCCCTTGTGGGTTCCTGTACCAGCTGCTCCAAGAAGCAGTCATTTAAGCCATTGAGAAATTTTATCTCCGCTTCTCTTACTGAGGTGACATGGATCCAATCAATATGGGGGTAATTAAAATCCCCCATTATTACAGAGTTCTTTATTTTGGCAGCCTCTCTAATCTCCCTTAGTATTTCAATGTCAGTATCGCTGTCCTGGTCAGGTGGTCAGTAATATATCCCTACTGCTAATTTCTTATTATTGGAGCATGGAATTACTATCCTTAGCGATTCTATTGAACATGTTGATTCACTTAATATTTTTATTTCGTTTGATTCTACATTATCTTTCACATACAGTGCCACTCCGCCACCCAGCCGGCCTGCTCTATCCTTTCGATATATTTTATATCCCGGTATGATTGTGTCCCACAGATTTTCCTCATTCCACCAGGTTTCGGTGATGTCTATTATGTCAATCTCCTCATTTAATACGAGGTACTCTAGTTCACCCATCTTATTAGTCAGACTCCTAGCATTTGTGTACAAGTACTTTAAAAATTTGCCACTGCTTATTTGTCTGCCCTTCCCTGATGCATTGGATTCCTTTGTATGCGGTTGTTTGTCTGCTCTGGCCCATGGTTTGTCCTCTCCCCTCCTCTCTTTCTGGCTACAGCTTAGAGAATCTCTATCAATGGATTCTCCTCTAAGAGAAGTCTTCCTCCGATTTACGTGCATCTCCGCACCAATCGGCTTTCCCCCATCTCTTAGTTTAAAAACTGCTCTACGGCCTTTTTAATATTTAGTGCCAGCAGTCTAGTTCCACCTTGGTTTAGGTGGAGCCCATCCTTCCTGTATAGGCTCCCCTTCTCCCAAAAGTGTCCCCAGTTTCTAATAAATCTAAACCCCTCTTCCCTACACTATCGTCTCATCCACGCATTGAGACTCTGAAGCTCCACCTGCATACCTGGCCCTGCGCATGGAACTGGAAGCATTTCCGAGAATGCCACCATAGAGGTCCTGGATTTCAGTCTCTTTCCTAGCAGCCTAAATTTGGCCTCCAGGACATCTCTCCTACCCTTCCCTACGTCATTGGTACCTTCATGTACCACGACCACCGGCTCCTCCCCAGCACTTCACAGAAGTCTGTCTAGATGCCTCGAGAGATCCGCAACCTTCGCACCAGGCAGGCAAGTGACCATACGGTTCTCCCGGTCATCACAAACCCAACTATCTATGTTTCTAATGATCGAATCACCCACTACTAACACCTGTCTCTTCCTAACTGGCATTCCCCCCCTCCCCCTCAGAGGTATCCTCTGTGCGAGAGGATACCGCAACATCCTCTGGGAGGAGGGTCCCAACTACGGGATGGTTTCCCTCTGCTCCCATTGAATGCTCTGTTCCCTTGAGACTTTCATCCTCCGTAAGAGCACTGGGGCTCTCAGACTGGAGGTGGGACAGTACTACAGTGTCCCGGAAAGTCTCATCAACATAGCTTTCTACCTCCCTTAGCTCCTCCAGTTCAGCCACCCTGGCCTCCAAAGCCTGAACTCGGTCTCTGAGGGTCAGGAGCTCCTTGCAATGGGTGCACACATATGCCACCCACCCACAGGGCAGGTAATCATACATGTTACACTCGACACAATAAACAGGATAGCCCCCACTCTACTGCTGGGCTTCTGTCTCCATTTTTCTAATGAATAAGTTTAAGTATAAACTGGGATTCTTTTTAAACCTCTGGAATATAGATTATTCTAAGAGTTATGTTTTAAAGAAGGTCAGAAGTCACTAGTGCCCTCTAAACTCCCTCTCCAAACTCTCCTGTTAGCTGTTCCTGGTCGCGCTCTCCCTGGTCGCTCAGTCATAGGCTTATATAGCTCTGGTAGCCCCTCCCCCTGACTGAGGCTCAGCCAATTAACAGAGGCTTCTAGATTTCAAACCTTTTAGAAGCTCCTTCAAACAAACAAAGCAAACAAGCAAACAAACCAAACAGACAAACACAAGGATGCATTAGTGGTGATTGAGAAATGGCTTTCACAATACTGTGTTGCAATGCACTGTGTGTTTGTTAATGCGGCATTGGAATTTTTATACTGTGAGTGTTCTAGGTTTGCATACAAGAGCTCAGTGCTCTTTATTATAAAGGAACATCCTTATTAGTTTTGCTTTTTTCCAATTTCCCAATCTGACAATAAATGATTGATGGATATGAGGATGGAAAAGCTGCCTTCTGGGTTAAGCTTCTTAGCATTGCTACTACCAGAGCATCGGAATTGGTGCTAGCAGTGGCAGGGATATTTTTGTAAAAATGACCTAATGGAGACCTGGCTTATGATAGTTGTAGAACAAGGCTGCTGATGTGGGGGAGTGGGGGAGGCAAAGGGAGCCAGATGATTCAGAAGGACTGGGAGCTCACAGTCACTGCTGCTGTGGCAATTGACGCTGCTGGAGCCCTGGCTCTTTAAATTTTCATTCGAGTGCCACCTGTGGCCCCGTTCCTTTCTGGAGTGCAGAGTCAGGGCTCGTCACTTTACCAAGGTGCCCTATGAGGCTGTCGGTGATCCTGTGGCAGAGTCCCAGAATGCGGCTTCCTGTCCAGTAGACCTTGGTGGGAAACATTTTTTCCATCCACTGAGAATTTTTGAGATTGGAAAAAATAAATGCCCATTCCAATTCAGAAAGCAAATTGGGTGCTAGGAAAATGCATACAGCCATGCTATGGAAAAAAAATGTCCATTCCAATTGAGAAAGCAAACTGGGTGCTAGCAAAATGCATACAGCCATGCTATGATGTGCAAGACCACTTCCAAATACAGGACTTCGGGGGTGGATGTCTGGCTTCTGAGTTGGAGATAGGATTGTTTCTCCACAGAGAAACAGGGCTGCTGTGTATCGGTAATGAATACAGTATATTCCCAACAGCAGCACTGGAAGATGTTTCTGTAACTGCCCAAGACTGAAAGGTGCTCTAAAAGAGATTCTCTAGCTATTAGAATTTACGAGGCATAAGGAAGCGGTTGACAAAGGTGTTCCCTGTTGACCAATCCTTGTCTTGACTGCCGCACTGTGCCGACTATCACCTGAGCTGGCACAGCGCGGTGGCCGTTTTTATTTTAATGAAACCGGGGATATGTAAATCCCGGCTTCATTGACTATGTCGGGTAGTCTAATTTACGTGCCTCTGGCAACAGAGGCATGTAGTCTAGACATACCCTAGGAAAAACTTCCTAACTGTCAGGGTAATTAAGCACTGGAATAAATTGCCTTGGCATGTACTATGAGTATCATTGTGGCCCGCTGGGCTCCTGAAGTTGAGTAGCCCTGGGTTGGAAAAACACCTGTCAGGGATGGTCAAGATGGTGCTTGGTCCTGCAATGAGTGCAGGGGACTGAACTTCATGACCTCTTGAGGTTCCATCCAGACCTATGATTCTAAGTCTTAAGGTCTGGCAGGTAAGACTAGACCATGACCATGATTCCTTGGCATTAAAAATTTGAGTCTTGCTGCCCATGGATTTCATGACCTGACTTCTTTCTCCACTACTACAGAGTCCTATGACATCTGGATTCTGTATTAACAAAGGAAATGAGGGATGTTCTTTATCAGAGGCAAGAGAGTGCATGAGGATGTCTTGGAGGTAGACTTGGCTCCAGTGTACACTGCTGGCCAAATGATCTTAGCGCATGGTCACTAGAAGTAGTTCATCAAGAGATCCTTTCCGTACGGATTCCACATTTAATGTAGAGAAAATAGCCATTGTTTATTATACATTTTTCAGTTTATTTTTGAAGTACAAGCCCTGAAGGTTCAGCAGATACTGTTTTGATGATAAATTACCATACAGTTTTGTGTTGTAACAAAGCTTATACAAATATTGCTAAGGTACTAAGTCCTATAGGAATTCTTGAAGTTGAATTGTTTTTTTTTTAATGAGATGCATGTACTTACAAAATGGCATAAGCAGTACTTTGGTGTTTGTAAATTACTTGGATCTATTAATTAATGTATCCCTTTGAGAGCTCCTTGTGTGAACATTACTTGTGTTCCTCCAAGGTAAACAACCAAATATTCTGCCCTTTTGAGACTAGTGTGCTTCTGATTTATCCCAAATTTTACTAAACTAAGCATTATTGTTTGATAGAGGAAAGACAAAAACTCACAGGAGATATAGTATAGATAATGCACATTCACCCATTCAAGCTAAAATGTACTTTGAATTAAAGAATATTTCGTTAACATGAAAATGTAGGAATAACCACATGGGAGAGGAGAGAAGCCAAGCCTTTGGTTTTTTAATCCGTAGTCCAAGTGACTGGAGAATACAAATCTAGGCTTGTCCGGTGGGCATTGCTGAGTCCTTAGATGAGGCTGAAAAATTCCCTTGGTGTGGCCTCGTGCAGGTGAGTCACTGCAATTTAGCTCCCTTGGTAGACAACGGCTGTTGATATCTGTTCAACAGCACTCACTCAGGTGTTGGGTACCTCCCATGTCATTGTCTCTGTAGTTAATATCTGGGTGCTTCCTAAACCAACAACATGTTTTAGTGAAAACCATACAACACAATTCTTATAATTTCATACAAAATACAGGACTATGTAGCACTTTAAAGACTAACAAGATGGTTTATTAGATGATGATCTTTCATGGGCCAGACCCACTTCCAGGCCCACGAAAGCTCATCATCTAATAAACGATCTTGCTAGTCTTTAAAGTGCTACATAGTCCTGTATTTTGTTTCAGCTACCCCAGACTAACATGGCTATAATTTCATATGCGTTGATGGTATACTTATGTGGATGGGAAATGACTTTTGGCAGATCATAACTGTTCCCTGATACCTCACACGAGGAATATGGGGATTCCAGGGCACTCCCCATGGTATAGAATATCAAAGCTAGTTGACATTAGATTTGCTTAATTTTCCGTGGGTCCAGGATACACTTTTGCGGAGAGAAACTTGGGAATGGGAGACCTTGATTCAGGTCCCTGCTCTGCTTGATCTAAAGAAAGGACTTGATCCTGACTTTCCCACATCTTGCTTGTGTGCCTTATCCATTGGGCTACTGGCTTGCACTTGTGGTCTTGCTGCCCCCGATGGCCACTGTCATACCCCGTCCCTACCTTTCCATGTTATGGAAGAAAGTCCCTTTCCTGGAGCTTCTGATTGTCCTGGCACAATCAAACCCTGACCTTGTTTTAAATTAGAAGAGGAAGCTGCCTACCAAATTTGTGGTCCTAGTTCTTGCTGTTTAGATGGAGTTCTTCAACAAATGGACTCACCAAGGATACACACATCTCTGAAATATATATTTATGACAACACGGTTAGATGTATTGAGTATGTCATGTCTGATGAGTTGCTGTCAGAGCAGTGAGCCAGTAATCAGCTTTTTGTCACAATATTTACTTTGAAACTGTAATCACTGGCAAATCTAGGTCTAATATGATGTAAGGGAAACAGACCAACTGAAGGATTTTATATGGAACACACTTATTAGATGGTGTTCTGTTTGGGGAAAAAAGTAAGTTGATACTCTACCTATGAAATATTTGGCATTTTTCTGTTTCCCAACATTAATAGATTGCCATTGGGCCTTTAGAAGGATGACAATTATACTTCAGCTGGTGGAAGACAGATTTGTAGTAGAGGGATTGTTGGTATGGTTCATACTTGCACTGTTGGTCTTAATTACACAGTTGATCTATTACATAGTTTGCTTCTTCAGCTCTCTGCAATTTATAATTGTCACAATCATGGCTTTTCAAATGCTTAAGAGGAATATCGTATCAACTCAGAAATGTAAGGGCTAATTATCTTCATGGCGTCACTGTGTTCCTGTGCATGTTTATATGGGGCTTTGAGGGAGAGTTTAGAAATTGATAAAATAAAGTGCTGAACTGGGGAAAACTGGATTCAACTTGAAATTCAAAAACAGCTTTTGTGGTATAATGATTTACACTGCATCAGTCGGGCGACTGAAGGGTAGAAATCACTTTTTTATTTTTGAAACTAAATAAACAAAAGCGCCGATCAAATTCATTGGTTTGGGGAAAGTTTGCTTCAAATCAGTGGAGGCGTTAGACAAGAAAAAAGAATTAATCAAACCCCTTATTTAATGTCAGATAGTGTGAAGGATTAGAATTGCACTCATGAAAGCAAAAGCAATGTCACCTCTCCCTGGGCCATGTGATCGCCACAATCGTGCAAGCCATTCCACATGAGCAGACTCCTGTACTCGCTTGGAGTCCTTTTGTAACGGGGCTCCGAACAGATGCAGAAATTCACCTGTGCAAAGCAGTTGGGTCAGGGCCTGTGGCTTGCAAATTAGTGACATTCTTGATTCCTAGATGGCTGATGATCACCTCTAGCAGTGGGGAGAGCCAGTCTAGCTGGCATGCTATAGGGTGATATTGGGGTGACAGCTCCTCTTCTTTACTCTCCACAGAGCCCTGAAGGGGCTGTCACCAATCCCCCCAGTAGGCTTTATGGAGAAAGGAGGACTTCGAAGAAGCAAAAGAGAGCACGATCTCTTTTGCACCAAATCACAGATGAGTCAAACAGATTCCACACATTCTTCTCTGGTCTAAAAATAACCAATAAACAAACATATTTCTTAGATTTCTGTGGTGATGTTTTCCTATCTGTAAAACATCTTAATCTAGTTGAGTTTAACACTAAAGTTTTGTGTTTGAGTATGATTGTGTTGAATGGTGATGTGTGTACTGTGTATAGTTCTGTGTTAGAATGGCTCATGAATTTGTTGTGCAGCTGAGAATCATGTTTGAAGAGTCTCTGAGGGTATGTCTACACTACCCCCCTAGTTCGAACTAGGGGGGTAATGTATGCATACCGAACTTGCTAATGAAGCCCGGGATTTGAATTTCCCGGGCTTCATTAGCATAAAGCCGCGCCGCCATTTTTAAAAGCCGGCTAGTGCGAACCCCGTGCCGCGCGGCTACACGCGGCACGGGCTAGATAGTTCGGACTAACAAGCCATTCCGAACTATCTGTACGCCTCGTTCCACAAGGCGTACAGATAGTTCGGAATAGCTTGTTAGTCCGAACTATCTAGCCCGTGCCGCGTGTAGCCGCGCGGCACGGGGTTCGCACTAGCCGGCTTTTAAAAATGGCGGCGCCGGCTTTATGCTAATGAAGCCCGGGAAATTCAAATCCCGGGCTTCATTAGCAAGTTCGGTATGCATACATTACCCCCCTAGTTCGAACTAGGGGGGTAGTGTAGACATACCTTGAGTCAGAGCTGATGTGTGTGTTAGATGATGTATTCTTTTGGACACTCTTCTTCTATATCTATACAGAGCTTTGCACAGTGGCGCAACCTTAATTCAAACGTTAGAGTTAAAATTTAGATTTCGTTTTCACCCTTTCTTCTCAAACTACTTGAAGCATCTGTAACTCTTTCCAGTGTTCTCTGCTTCCTGAGCTGTGTATTCTTTTACTGAGTAGCCTGACACACTCAGCCTACAAGATAGACATGTTTATCTACAAGCAATCAATGAGCACTTCTCCTGGGTCAAGAGGTATCAGCTATAATATTGTTCTTATTCCACTCTGTTGTGAACCCCATCAAGTATTTTACTCATTTTTATTGCATTTGCAAGTAATAGAGTAGTGTTATTGGTGGCTGATTGGATGATAAATGAAAGCTCTTTCATTATTTAGAACTATGTATTCATGGTATTAAGGCTCTTTTTTGAATTAAAGGGCACAAAGATACTGAGTGGAGAAACCATCAGCTTCCAATCCTGAAAAAGCAGAGAGAACTGTTGTGATAAATTTGAGTTAGATTAAAAACATGTTTTGTTTTATTTTTACTGTTAATTATTTTTATGTAAATACTCTCTAAGGCAGTGGTCTCCAACCTTTGTAAGCACAAGATCTTTTTTTGAATAAAGTCAATCCAGAATCGACCTCAAACCCAAGTACTCTTGTCCCACCTACTTCCTACCCCTTCGTTGAGGCTCTGCCCCACCCGCCCCTTTTCCACGGTCCTGCCCTGCTACCTCTGTGGAGAAGGGGTACAGAGTTCACAGAAGGGAGACATCCTGATATCAAAAGTTTCAGAGGGGTAGCCGAGTTAGTCTGTAACAGGAAAAACAAACAACAAATAATCTTGTAGCACTTCAAAGACTAACAAAAAAGGTAAATGGTCTCATGAGCTTTCATGGGCACCGCTCACTTCTTCAGATGACCGGAGTATTGGACGTCCAGAACCATAATTGGTTCTGGACATCCAACACTCCAGTCATCTGAAGAAGTGAGTTGTGCCCATGAAAGCTCATGAGACCATCTACGTATCGTGTTACCCTGATATCGGTGATCCGTCACTTCTACTGCAGAGCAAGCAGGAGGCTCTGGGGGGCAGCTCCAAGGCAGAGGGCAGGAACAGCAGAGCAGTGGGGGAGAGGAGGGAGAAACAGCTGTCTGCACTTAATGACCTCCTAGCCAAACCAGTCACGATTACCTGTCAGAGGCACCGAGATCTACGAGTAAATCCCAATCTGCTGGTTGATGACTACTGTTCCAAGAGAAAAACTTGATAATAGAGTCGTATTAGGGGTGCGTCTCTTCTAGTTGTTATAGGAACTGAAATACCCATAACAGAAATCTCTGCAGTAGTACTTGATTTGATCAAAAATGAAGATCAGTTAGGTCATCTCTCTAAGGATTTGCCCGCCTTGCAATCAGTGCATGTGAATACAATATGGCTACGTCTACACTGGCCCCAAATTCCGGAAAAGTGATGCAAAGCAGGTAAGTCAGAATAGGGAAATCCGCGGGGGATTTAAATATCCCCCGTGGATTTAAATAAACATGTCCGCCGCTTTTTTTCCGGCTTGGGGAAAAGCCGGAAAAAAGCATCTAGACTGGCGCGATCCTCCGGAATAAAGTAGGAATAAGAGATCCTCCGGAAAAGGGCTTTATTCCGGAGGATCGCGCCAGTAGTCCTGCTTTGCATAAGAAATAACGCTATTCCCAAACTTGGAAGTCAGAAATAACATTAGTGTGGATGCTCTGGTGCCACTAATTCGATCTAATTGTCATGTTCCTTTATTTAAAAAAAATACTTAAACTTCTTCATCAGTGAACTGCTGTGGTTACAATTAGAGTTGTGTGAATAACCGAATGTTTTGTTTTTATTTTGTTGGTTGAAACAAATAAGTGACAAAAAACTCCAAACAAACAAAACAACCCAAAAGGTTTCTCTAAATTGCCTTTCATTGCTGAAGTGAGAAACAAAAATTTTTTTTGCTTCTGTTTCAAGGGGTATTTTCAGCTGTTTTAAAAATAAATCTATCTAAGTTTTTGGAACAAAACATTTTGAAGTGCAATGTTGAAAGGTTTTATTTTAAAAAAGTATCCATTCATGATGTTTTGACTTTTTAATTTTCTTGTGTGTTGCCAAAACCATTTGCCATATTCAACCTCCATTCACAAATAATTTGTCAACCTCAAATTCCACTTTTTAGCAAATCAACTACTTTTCTGATTGATTTTTGTCCAGCTGTCTTGAACACTGTTAACATCCCAGTACTGCCAGCTTTTGGGGTTTTACTGAGATTAATAAAAACATCAAATACCATGATATTTTTCAAAAAGCCTCCAGCTCTTTGTGTCATATGAATAAAACCCCTACGTTGGTAGCCTTGAAGCTGAAGAGAGAAGCTCTAAGATAGAAGGCCAATAAAAAGAGCTCAATACATTGGTTTATGTTGTTTAACTCTCATGATTTTTGAACACTTGAAGCTGCCCATACTGTGAACCATCTGTTCCTTTCTCCTGATTGATGGCTCTCCTCTGGATTCAGTATTCAACTTGACTAAACTTAGTAATCTTTCTCATTTCAGTGACATTTTTCAGTTTTATTTTCTGTACTATTGATATTACTTCATGAGTTTTGACTTCTATTTTTCCCCAGGAATACATCTGCCCTTTGGTGCTTCTTAGAAACATATGCGTTCTGTGAAACTATCGATTTTTGGGGGGAGTTTCAGTTTTTGTTAGCCATTTTAGTTGCATTTTGTTTTGGAGATTGCAGAATCTGTATATTGCAGAGGTGCAGCAAAGGTGTTATGCACCTGGGGGCATGCAAAAATTTGCGCCCCCCCCACCTCCGCAGTGAGGCCCTGACCCTGGCGCATGACTGAGCCTGACTCTGGGAAGAGTGGGGGGGAGCTTGTACCATGTCTTTCCCCACCCCCTCCAGTTTGGGGTTGGGCCCCCGCATGCACTCACCCACTGGCGGAGATGGAGGAGGGTCGGGCTGGGGGCAGAGAGGTGGGGCGGAGGCTCCAGATGGCAGCGGCTGGCAGAGATGGGGCAGGTGAACTGAAGGATGACACGGAGAGCAGAAAAGGAATAGAGTGGCACCCGGGGGCAATTGCCCCCTCCCGTCCCCCCTCATTATGCCACTGGTATATTGATGTGTTCCTTAAAGGCTGCTATATTGAAACATGAGGGTTCTACCATGGCTAGCAAAGAGTTGTAATTTGGTGCAGACCACTAGAACTGTACTTTTCTGTGTGTCTGGGTTTATTCCTATAACAGAATCCAATAATTACAAGACACAAGTGTCAGCCTGGATTTTTCTTGGCTTGAATGGGAGTTTTTTTTACTTGAGCAAGGACTGAATATCGAGTTGTGTAGCCAAATAGATTAATTGGATATCTGCAAGCTTTTGATTTTTAACTTTTATATTTCCCATAAATTTTCTTACAGAAAAGCTTGCCAAAATAATTGACTGGTAAATAGTAAAATGATATAACTTATTTTTAGCTGCCTATGAAAAGCCATTTAATTTTTCATCTATCCCATAAATGCTTCACTAACTTCACATATCCAATTTAAAAAAAATACTTGTAATTAGCATAACAGGGCAAATAAGAATATAGAAAGTTGACCTGATACATATCATAATTAAGTAAGTTAAAAGGGAACCGGAATACTATATAGAAATCATCAAATCTTTGTTGAAAATAAATGAGGATAAACTTTCAAAAGTGTCATACTTCTAACTAATCATGTAGGATACGTCCACACTGCAATGCTATTTTGAAATAACTAGCGCTATTCCGAAATAACTTAGTCCTGTCTACACAGCAGGCAGTTATTTCGAAATAGTGTCAAAACACAGTCGAGCTGGAGGACTTCTTACTCCAACTTCTATAACCCTCATTGTACAAGGAGTAAGGGAAGTCGGAGGAAGAGTGCTCTATTTCGAAATAGGGCGCTGTCTACAAAGCACTTATTTCGCAATAAGATATGCAATTGATGTAACTCAATTTGCATAGTTTATTTTGACTTAAGCCCTGCAGTGCAGACATACCCTTAATGCCCTTCTACTCCCAAAAGGCAGACATTCTAAGAAGAATTATGGAATTACCATTCTCATCTTTTTTTTTCTCCCATTATCTACCTTTTATTCTAACACTGAAATGTCCTGCATGTCATGCGTACCTTAGTCAGCGGCAAATACACAGAGTAAATAATTACAGCTTTCCCATTAGCACAGTATAGTTCAATACACGATGAACTGTATGAAATAAGACTCGTTAATGGAATTGCAAGCACAAGTCCCAGAGCAGTTGTGGCTCAGGAATATTGGTTTTAAGGAAATGCAGTAAAATAATGTTGGAGTTTACTTATTTGGCCATGTCTTGTTGTTGTGAGGCACAAGGCTACACATACTACATTTCTGTTGTCCCTAGGCAATGGGGATTTATACTGAACCGGAGTAAGGTCTCTCAGCACTTGGCAATGTAACGTTTATTTGATTAGTTGTACTTTTGTAATACAATAGCACCTAGCCCACAATAATACAAAAACATTTACAGCGAGGGTAAAATCTTGCTGTTATGCTGTGAGGAAAACGATGGAAGTGATACTGGCCACACACTGAGCTTCTAAACCATCTTACCAAAGCAGTGCGGTTCCTTTGAGGAGCAGCCATAAGCTGCCCCTCACAGAATGCTACGCTAGTGGATTCTGCCTCCAACGGGACACGTGCTCAGAATGGGAACTGACTATGTCCTCAAAATGACAAACTGCGTCTTGACGGGGCTGTGGAGGACGTGCAGCTGGGTTAGCTGGAACTCTTCCCTCCCACCTCGAGTGCTTACGAGTCCAAGATATTTGATGGCCATATCCTTCTCTCTGTCCTGCATCACACAAATACAGGGTGAAGCCTTGAGCCCTACGTTATTTTATTTATAATGTTCAACTGAGAATATCAAAGAGCTTCTTAGTTCAGAATCCAGCTGGATTCTTTTCCTTAACTTAAAACAGTGTTATAATGAAAGGGTATGTATTAAGAATGGTGTGTTCCTCTGGATGGAATTTGTACTTATTCATATTCTGAATTCCTAGAGTTCATTTTACTATGAACTCTAGAAATTCAGATTTACATGATACCCTTTAGTGTGTCACACATGTAACCCACAAACCTTTCGGGTGTGGTGTACTGTCAAGTGACACTTAGATCACTTAAGGTACGTCTAGACAGCGGGCGCTATTTTAGGATGCATCCGGTATCCCAAAATAGCGTTTTCTGTGTCTTAACAACAAGCCCATCATTTCAAAATATATTCAAAGAAATGGGATTGCTATTCCCACATTCCAGTAAACCTCATTCCAAGAGGATTAAGGGATTTGTCGGAATAGACCGCTATTTTGAAATTTGGCGCTGTGTCAAATTTTGAAATAGAGTATCGTGAAATAAGCTACACTATTTGTGTAGCTCAAATTGCGTAGCTTATTTCAAGCTAGTGCTGCTGTGTAGATGCACCCTTACGGAGAGAGAGCATGAGTTTGCTCTATGGCCTTAGCTGGCTTTTAGCTCAGGCAGTAGAGGCTCATGCATTAAGCTCTAGAGGTCCCAGGTTCAGTTCTACCTGTCACCATTACACATGTATTCCAGAATTAATATCCCTTGTTTTTCAGCATCGATTTTAATGCAAAGCTGAGATTTTTTTTTGTCAGATTTAGAAAATATAGGACACTTGTGCTAAGCAATCATTATAATGCTTTACCCAGGCCTGATTTGACACCATAGTTTTTCTTACCAGAAAAGTGTGTTCCTATGGCTGTCATGCCATTAGATTTGTGATGAGACCTGCAAGAAGCTAGGTAGGCTTGTATTCAGAAATTTCTTCAACGTTTGCTGCACCATGTTTCACTTCCTGTCTTGTACATCTACTAAATCTCTGGTCTGCTGTCAAAAAATCATTGTTGGCAATAACTTGACAAATTTTGGAAGCTATTTACCCATTTAAGGGTTCATTCTACTACCTCATAGGTTGAAACTCTCATTACCAAAAACTACTGAGCCTTTTTCTATAATTTTTCTATAATACAATGACCCACTGCATATTTGAGATGTATTTACTGAGCCCTGGCATGACCGAAACAATAGCCTGGACACATTGCACCCAAGTAAGGAAGGGCTAAAATTAACATGTTCTGTAATGCAATTTGCATATTCAAAGGGGTGTAATGTTAATTGTAACTTTGATTTTAAAATCTCAACTATTACTTGCATTAGGATAGATTTGTGTGTGAGATCAACTGACTTCCTTACTACATATGTGATCCCAATAATCCCAAAAACCAGCAGGAGCAATCCGGAGCCAATAGATACAGGGAGTCCCCGACTTACGCGGATCCGACTTATGTCAGATCCGCAGTTACGAACGAGGGTGCCGCAGAGTACACGGACTGCGGGACCTCGCGGTCCTGCCGCCCGTGCACTCTGGGGCTTTCTCTGCGTCTCCCTGGTCTGCAGACCAGGAAGACGCAGAGCAAAGCCGCGGAGGGGCTTTGCAAAGGCTTTCCTGAGGGTGCCCCACTGCAAAGGTGCGCCTGGGGTGCCCCGCTGCCCGAGCCCCCCCCCTCCGCTGCCGGCTTCCCCGAGGCTTTGCAAAGCCGAGGGGGGGGCTCGGGCAGCGGGGCACCCCAGGCGCGCCTGGGCTGCTCCGCTGCCGGCTTCCCCGAGGCTTTGCAAAGCGGCGGGGGGGCTCGGGCAGCGGGGCACCCCAGGCACACCTGGGCTGCTCCGCTGCCGGCTTCCCCACGGCTTTGCATAGCCGCGGGGGAAGCCGGCAGCGGGACAGCCCAGACGCCCCGCGGCTGTCCCGCTGCCGGCGTCCTCAGAGGCTTTGCTCCCCATCTCCCTGGTCCCCTGGTCTCCCTGGTCTGCTGGTCTCCAGCAGACCAGGGAGACGGGGAGCAAAGCCGCGGAGGACCCAGGCGGCGGGACCGCGGTGCGTCTCGGTCCGCCGCTCGTGTCTTCCTGGTCTGCTGAGGTGGGGGGGGGGCGCAGCTAGTATGCCCCCCCCCCCCAGCAGACTAGGCTTTTCTCCGGACGCCTGTGGCAGAGCAGCTGGGGTGCTGCCGGTTGGTCCCGCAGCGCCGCTCTGGGCGCTACTGGTCCAACCCAGCAGCACCCCAGCTGCTCTGGTCCTGATTCAGCCGCTGCTGGTCAGTTTCAGCAGCGGCTGAATCAGGACGCCTGGGGCAGAGCAGATGGGGTGCTGCTGGGTTGGTCCAGTAGTGCCGAAGAGCGGCGCTACTGGAGCAACCCAGCAGCACCTCAGCTGCTCTGCCCCAGGGGTCCTGATTTAGCCGCTGCTGAAACTGACCAGCGCTGACTACAGGAAGCCCGAGGCAGAGTTGCTCTGCCCCAGGCTTCCTGGAATCAGCTGCTGATCAGTTTCAGCAGCAGCTGACTTGGGGATGCTTGGGGTTCTTAAGTTGATTCTGTATGTAAGTCAGAACTGGCGGTCAGTTTCAGCAGCGGCTGAATCTGGACGCCAGTTCCGACTTACATACAGATTCAACTTAAGAACAAACCTACAGTCCCTATCTTGTACGTAACCCGGGGACTGCCTGTACAATGAAATAGGCATTGTTTTGTCTACATATGAAAATACAGTATGTATGACAACATTTCACTTAGGAATTCTGCATGTAATTCTTTCAGAATATTTTCTGATCTAGTATTTGCTCAGTACGATATTCTTGTATTACCTGAGGTAGGTAGTTCAAATTCTTTCTTGACTATAGTGTTGGGTTTTTTTAAGTGCACCATAGCTAACTCATTCTTCAAGCTGCCAGTCTTTGACAGTTGTCTGGTAGCAATGAGCTGGGGAAGAAAGATTTGTTCACTTTAAATGAGCCAAAGTGAAGAGCTGTTCTCAGTGAACACATGTACTAAAGTTTGCCTGTCATATTATGCAGCCTTCCTCCTAATGATTTTAGCAATGGCCTGATGAATGTTAAACTAAAGAGAAAAGGTGTGTTGTGGAATCAGTAGGCTCATTTCTTCCATGAAACATCTGCTATATGTTCAGTGGTAGTGATAGGAATACATAAATGCCATAAAAATTGGCCCGTTGTGGGTCAAAAATAGCTGACCAAAACATTGGCTAATGCGAAAAGTGAATGATGAAAGTGACCCAGTCTGAGCTATATGTTCGAAAGCTTAAGGGAGTAATAACCAAGCCACATCTGCTAAGGTCACACAGAGGATGAAATTTGTTTTTTGACCATTTTACAATATAAAAAGTGCACTGTCTATCATTATGTACAGTATAGATAAAGCCACATACACTAATTTGAGAATCCCGGGGAGTAAATGTTCTTACTTAAAAGGTTGTAATTAAGGAATAAAGAAGAGAACACGCATCTAGAATGAAACATGCTTCTGAAATAGGCATATTAATCAGTAATAACTCTTTAAAGATTGTTACTGTGAGAGAAGCAACTATGTTGCTAATAAAGTGTCTCAAGGCCGCCAAGCAAGAGCAAGGTCAACCGCACAACGTAATTGCTACTAGGAATAATATTGTTATGATGAACCGAACGTTAAGAAAATACTGTCTGGTTTTTGTTATGATTAGGATTGGTTTTGTTGATGTGACCTTATATTAGAGTTTGGTATTGGGGGGGATAAAAAGGTCTCAATTTTTTTTCTCCAGCTGTTTTTTTTTTATGATACAGTATTATCTATCTATATATTTTAGAAATGTCTGTCTGTCTCTGTTCAAGAACTCCTCTTAAGAGATAAGAGTTCGGACCACCAAATTCGATATGCATTTTCCTCCTCTCCTAACTGAAAGAAAGGTCAGGGTTTCGATGTGCCTGGAATTCGATTGTTGCACATGAAATGGTAAGGGAGGAGTCTGGTAAGAGGGAATGATCACTGTGAAATGACTTCAAGGGGGCAGCATGTACCCCGGTGGGAAGCCAATGGCCAGCAGCAGTTGACACCCTAGCCTGCCACAGGTATCAGCTGCCAGTCCTGGTGAGCACTGGATGATGCCCCTCCCCCAGGTTGGGTGCAGAGAGCGTGGCAGGAGGCATACGTGACCTCTCTGGACCAGGCCTAGGGAATAGTGTTGGGCAGTCTGCATGCCCCTCTCAGCCCCCAGGATGCCTCCGTGACCTGTGCTGCCCCCGGGTAAGCCAATGGCCAGAGTGCATGGCCCTCACTTGGCTAGCATCAGGAGGAAGCTGGTGGCCAGTGTGTGCACCCATTTCCCCTTCCAGGTCTTGGTTGAAATGGAGGACTTGGGTCCTTCTGTCCTTCCTCTAGCTTCCTGGAGGGCTTGGGGGTGGGAGAGGTCAGAACTAATTGTGGCATGGCTTCCTGACCTCTGGACTGCTCAGAAAAGTCACTTCAAGTCTCCGATTGACTGTCTGGCCCTGGCCTGACCACTGGGCCTGCTTCAAATACTGGTACAGTTGTATGTACACAGGGCTCCTTAGCAAGGAACCTAAATTAAGTCTGAATTTTGGATGCAGAATGGTATCTAATTGTCTTCTGAGGGAAGGGGTTCTATAGCCATTGTATTATTCTGGCCATAGCATCTAGGAGCTTTGGTGGCTAATTCAATCTGCATAACGAAGTCTACAGGGGAATTCTCTGGGTCACATCACAGAATTTACACTTGCAAATGGTATTTGTGAATGCTATACAATGACGGGGGAAATGGAAAATTAGAGGCCAAATCTACAAATTGTAGATTTGTACTATTGGTATTAGGTGCCAAGGCTCTTGAATTGTAGTACACACTCTCCTGGTTAAGTGTGGGCGTCTCATTTGCACTTTCAAAGCTTTCCATGCTATCACACCTATTTATTTTTTCCTCTCCTCCCACAGGCTGTCTACATCCTGTGTTTAGTGCAAACTTTTCTCTTGAGCACCCCCTTTGATTCCAAACTCTGTCTATGTTTTGCTCTCTTTAGGATACTTAACATTTTGAGTTCTGTCTCTCTCTCTCCACTAAGCTTGTGCTTCCTCTCTGCCTTGAACATCTCATAATATTTCATCATCTTTATAGAATCAGAGACATGTAGGTCTCAAAGGAATCTCAAGTGGTTATCTTGTCCTTTCCCATCTGCCCGCCCTCATGCTAGGGCAGAATTAAGTATGCCTAGATTATCCCCAACAAGCATTTGTCCAATCAGTTCTTAAAAATCTCCCAGGACAGACCTCCCTTGATAAATTGTTCCAGTGCTTAACTAGCCTTATAAAGTTTTCCCCAATACCCTACTTCAATCTTCCTTGCTCCAAATTAAGCCAATAACTTTTTGTTCTACCATCAGTGGTTTTGGAGGACCTTTTTCATGTTCAAAGACTGTTATCCTGTCCCCCTCAAGCCTTCTGTTCTCTACACTGAACATACCCAATTCTTCCAGGCTTTCATCAAAGGTCATGTTTTTCCAAACCCCTTATTTTTGTTTCTCTCTGCTGGATTACCTCAGGCACTGGGGACAGCACAACCATGACTGCAAGAATATGAAACCAAATGCCTAGGTTCTCAGAGGCTTTAAACTCACAGAACAAAGCCTCATGGTACTAAGGGAGAGGAGACATTGAATGCTCTAGATGTTGAATGCTAGAATTTTATCTAGAAGGGAGTAGGACCATTCAGTTCTTCATCTCAGTTGTTCGTTGCATTTGTAGACCGAATGAAGGGCCCCTCGGTTTCCATGCAAAGGGTTTGCACATGGACATCTGAGTGTGTTGGCCTTTGCTATCATAGGCTACTGTGAAACACTGACTAAAGTATTGGGTTATTTGACTAGAACTCAAGCAGCCTTTGCATTATTTCTGGCTCACGTGCCCCCGTTAGACATTTGCAAAGTGGAAACATACTGATGTCATGATGTCACATACTGGCCCCCTGCTCAGCAATTCCTCAATCTAGGGACAATGCTACATTTGAATCTGCCTTTAGATTGGCTGGCCTACAAGTCACCTACAGTGAAAGGGACGTGTGCCGACACTAGAAGAAGAGGAAAAAAATGCTTACCAATCTTTCCATAATGATGGTTCTTCAAGATTAGTTGCATGTTTCCATTCTATGACTGACACTCCTGTCGTTTCCTGATTCATTGTGTTAGGAAGGAACTGAGGTATATCTAGTTTAGCTTGGCCCTTAATGTCCATGCAGCGTAGACAGGAAAGAATGCTTAGGTTACCCCAATGGCAGTGCTAAAGGATAAAAGGTCTCAGACTGCGGTGTACTGGAGTGCACACAGGCCTACAGTGGAATGGACATTAATTTCATGGCTATTGGTACTAAATGCCAAGGAAATTTTTAATGGGGAGAAGGTTGGTTCTGAGGTTAAAAGGGAAGCTGGGTATGGAAAATATTAGCAGCAATTCAGGGTACAATTACCCAAGGAGTGACACATGCCAATTTTAGATGGTTGGTTTGCCCCCAGAGGACACTTTTACAAAGTAAGACTAAAATTATGCTTTCTGCAGGCCTGGATTAAAGGGACAGGTGTTTATCCATTGAGGTTTAATCATAGAATCATAGAATACTAGGACTGTAAGGGACTTCGAGAGGTCATCGAGTCCAGTCCCCTACCCTCATGGCAGGACCACGTACTGACTAGACCATTCCTGATAGACATTTATCTAACCTACTCTTAAATATCTCCAGAGATGGAGATTCCACGACCTCCCTGGGCAATTTATTCCAGGGTTTGACCACCCTGACAGTTAGGAACTTTTTCCTAATATCCAACCTAAACCTCCCTTGCTGCAATTTAAGCCCATTGCTTCTTGTTCAGAGGTCAAGATGAACAAGTTTTCTCCCTCCTCCTCATGACACCCTTTTAGATACCTGAAAACTGCTATCATGTCCCTCCTCAAACTTCTCTTTTCTAAACTAAACAAACCCAATTCTTTCAGCCTTCCTTCATAGGTCATGTTCTCTAGACCTTTAATCATTCTTGTTGCTCTTCTCTGGACCTTCTCCAATTTCTCCACATCTTTCTTGAAATGCGGTGCCTAGAACTGGACACAATACTCCAACTGAGGCCTAACCAGCACAGAGTAGAGCGGAAGAATGACTTCTTGTGTCTTGTTAATGCATCCCAGATTCATGTTTGCTTTTTTTGCAACAGCATCACACCGTTGACTCATATTTAGTTTGTGGTCCACTATCCCCTAGATTCCTTTCTGCCATACTCCTTCCTAGACAATCACTTCCCATTCTGTAAGTGTGAAACTGATTGTTCCTTCCTAAGTGGAGCACTTTGCATTTGTCTTCATTAAACTTCATCCTGTTTACCTCAGACCATTTCTCCAATTAGTCCAGATCATTTTGAATTATGACCCTATCCTCCAAAGCAGTTGCAACCGCTCTCAGCTTGGTATCATCTGCAAACTTAATAAGTGTACTTTTTATGCCAATATCTAAATCCTTGATGAAGATATTGAACAGAGCCGGTCCCAAAACAGACCCCCTGAGGAACCCCACTTGTTATACCTTTCCAACAGGATTGAGAACCATTAATAACTACTTTCTGAGTACAGTTATCCAGTCAGTTTTGCACCTACCTTATAGTAGTCCTATCTAAGTTGTATTTGCCTAGGTTATTGATAAGAATATCATGTGAGACTGTATCAAATGCCTTACTAAAGTCTAGGTATACCACATCCACCGCTTCTCCCTTATCCACAAGACTTGTTATCCTATCAAAGAAAGCTATCCAATTTGTTTGACATGATTTGTTCTTTACAAATCAATGCTGGCTGTTCCATATCACCTTACTACCTTCCAAGTGTTTGCCGATGATTTCCTTAATTACTTGCTGCATTATCTTCCCTGGCACAGAAGTTAAACTGACTGGTCTGTAGTTTCCTCGATTGTTCTTGTTTCCCTTTTTATAGATGGGCACTATATTTGCCCTTTTCCAATCTTCTGAAATCTCTCCTGTCTCCCATGATTTTCCAAAGATGAAAGCTAGAGGCTCAGATATCTCCTCTGTGAGCTCCTTGAGTATTCTAGAGCTTCAGGGAGTAGCCGAGTTAGTCTGTTACAGAAAAAAAAACCAGCAAGCAAATGGTCTGGTAGCACTTTATAGACTAACAAAACCTGTAGATGGTATCATGAGCTTTTGTAGGCACAGCCCACTTCTTCAGATGAATGGGCTGTGCCCACAAAAGCTCATGCTACCATCTACATGTTTTGTTGGTCTATAAAGTGCTACCAGACCATTTGCTAGCTAGTGTGTGGGGGGTGTTTTGTTTTTGTTTTGTTTTGTGTGTGTGTGTGTGTGTGTGTATTCTAGGATGCATTTCATCAGGCCCTGGTGACTTGCAGGCATCTAACTTTTTTAGGTGATTTTTAACTTGTTTTTTTTTAATTTGATCTTCTAAATCTACCCCCTTCCCACTAGCATTCACTTTGTTAGGCATTCCTTCAGACTTCTCGGTGAAGACCAAAACAAGAAGTCATTAAACATCTCTGCCATTTCCAAGTTTCCTGTTACTGTGTCACCGTCCTCACTGAGCAGCGGGCCTACCCCGTCCTTGGTCTTCCTCTTGCTTCTAATGTATTTATAAAAAGTCTTCTTGTTTCCCTTTATTTCTGTAGCTAGTTTGAGCTCATTTTGTTCCTTTGCCTTTCTAATCTTGCCCCTGCATTCCTCTGTTGTTTACCTATATTCATCCTTTGTAATTTGTCCTACTTTCCATTTTTTATATGACTCCTTTTTTATTTTTAGATGATGCAAGATCTCGTGGTTAAGCCACGGTGGTCTTTTGCCATATTTTCCATCTTTCCTACACAGCGGAATACCTTGTTATTGGAGCCTTAACAATGTCCCTTTGAAAACCTGCCAACTCTCCTCCGACTTGATTCCCGTGGGACCTTGCCTATCAGCTCTCTGAATTTACCAAAATCTGCCTTCCTGAAATCCATTGTCTCTGTTTTGCTGTTCTCCCTTCTACCCTTCCTTAGAATTGTGAACTCTTTGATTTCATGATCACTTTCACCCAAGCTGCCTTCCACTTTCAAATTCTCAACCAGTTCCTCCCTATTTGTTAGGATCAAATCTAGAACAGCTTTCCCCCGGTAGCTTTCAACCTTCTGAAATAAAAAGTTGTCTCCAATGCAGTCCAAGAACTTACTGGATAGTCTGTGTCCTGCTGTGTTACTTTCCCAACATATATCTGGATAGTTGAAGTCCCCCATCACCACCAAATCTTGGGCTTTGGATGATATTGTTAGTTAAAAAAAGCCTCATCCAGTTCTTCCATTTGGATAGGTGGCCTGTAGTAAACTCCTAGCATCACATCACCCTTGTTTTTAACCCCTTTTAGCCTAACCCAGAGAGACTCAACACTTCCGTCTCTTATGTTCATCTCCACCTCATTCCAAGTGTGTTCATTTTTAATATATAAGGCAACACCTCCTCCCTTTTTTCCCCTGTCTATCCTTCCTGAGCAAGCTGTACCCTTCCATACAAATATTCCAATCGTGTATTATCCCACCACATTTCTGTGATGCCAGCAATGTCATAATTGTACTTATTTATGAGCACTTCCAGTTCTTCCTGCTTTTTACCCATACTTCTCACATTTGTATATAGGCATCTAAGATGATTTGACCTTGCCTACCAGTTTTGCCCTGACCCTCCTTTCTCTCTGCCATTATAGCCCATTTCCGACCCATATCCCAGGTCTCCATGTTCTCCACTTACCCATGGGCTTTGCTCCCCTCTCCCCGTCGAACCTAGTTTAAAGCCCTCCTCACTAGGTTAGCTAGTCTGTGTCCAAATAGGGTCTTCCCCCTGCTCGAAAAGTGAATGCCATTTCTGTCTAGCAGTCCTTCCTGGAATAGCATCCTGTGGTTGAGGAAGCCAAAGCCCTCCTGGTGACACCATCTTCGCAGCCAGGCATTCACGTCCAGGATGCACCTGTCTCTGCCTGGGCCCCTACCTTAGACAGGAAGGATCCAAGAGAACACTACCTGCACTCCAAACTCCTTCACCCGTACTCCCAGAGCCCTATAGTCACTCTTGATCCACTCAGTATCACACCTCGCAGTATCATTTGTACCCACATGAATGAGTAGCATGGGGTAGTAGTCAGAGAGCCAGATAATCCTCGACAGTGCCTCTCTAACATCTCGGATACGGGCCCCCAGCAGACAGAATATCTCCTGAGATGAAATATCAGGGCGACAGATGGGTGCCTCCTTCCCCCTCAGGAGAGAGTCTCCGACCACCACTACCCTACATTTCCTATTTGCAGTGGTGGCAGCAGACCTCCCAGCCCTAGTGGTATGAGGTGATGACTCCTCCATTGTAGGGGGTGATTCCTTATCTCCTGTATCAAGAAGAGCATAATGGTTTCATAGTACGATGGCGGGAGGGTTTGGAGCAGGGTTGGAGCACTGCTGCTGCCAGAAGTAACCAGCTGCCAGTATCCACCCTGAGCCATCTCCTCCTCCGCCAGTGGTGTGTCGGCAGTCCTGTGTACTGGGACAGCTACCTCAGCTGTCTTCTCATGAACACTGTCCAGGAACTGCTTGTGGATTTGGATGCTCCTCAACCTAGCCACCTCCTCCTCTAGCTCTTCCACCTGCTGCCTGAGGGATTCCACCAGCAGGCACCTTTCGCATTGGATGGTCTCCCCAGCCTGGATATCAGTAAGTGGGAATTGCAAGCCACAGTCCCTGCAAAACCACACCAGGATTTGGGTAGAGGCATCCATGCTCAGGCACTCTGTCTGCCTGCAGGCGCAGGTGGAGGAGACAGAAGCAGGGCTGACACAGGTGTTGCGGGTCTTCCTGACCATCGTAGGTCTCCCTCTGTCAAACTCTCACCTGGTAGCCTGTTCAGCGGTGGGATCTCTTGCTCTCCCTCTTAAGCTCCCCTGGTGGCTCTGCCTCTGGCTTTTAAAGCCTTATTGCCTAGGTCAGGCCTGCCCCCTCATGAGTCACACAGGGAAAGGCTGATCAGAGGCAATCAAGGGAGCAATCAAGGGAACAAAGGTCAGGTACTTAGTCCCCGCTACCACAGCAGCTGAAACTTAAACTGCAGTCACCTGATATCAGAATCAAAATTCAAGCAGTAGAGCAAACTCACTCACACCGAAAGTGAGTATTCTCTCTCTCTCACCTGGTAGCCTGTTCAGTGGCAGGATCTCTTGCTCTCCCTCTTAAACATCCCTTTCTGCAGCTTCTGTCTGCTTCACTCCTCTGGTTGTTTGGGTGGCTATATCTTAATGAAACATGCTTAACTTTTTTTCTTTTTGTGATTGAAATTTTAAAGCAGTATAGTGGTATATTATGAAAACAGAAATTGTTATTTAAGACATACACCAGTTCTGAAATGTGATTTGTCCTTTTCATATCTTTTTTTTTTTTAATTGTATCCTTTGGTATATATGGTTGAGACTATTTTCTTCCACTATTTGATCTGAGGAAGTGGGTCTGGCCCACGAAAGCTCATCATCTAATAAACCATCTTGTTAGTCTTTAAAGTGCTACATAGTCCTGTATTTTGTTTCAGTTTTTTTCAGTGTGTTTTAATTCAATATGTTTGAAAATATTTTTTGTGTGTTTTCCAAACAAATTCATATCTGAAATCAGCCAGATGGCACAATGTTTGAAACATAAGGAAAACGTTTTGGAAAGCAGTAAAAGCATAAACATTTGGATTATAATTTAATACTGAATGTGAATTTAAGGTTACCATAGTTTACAGTTCTACAGTAAATAAAGAAGTTGAAAATGTTCGGAACTATCCCTATGAGCATTAGCTGTTTCAGATAGGAACATTTTTTCTTCGATATATTTATTGAACAATCTAAGGAATAATAAATTGTTTACTTCGCAGAGCCAGAAGCTCTTCCAAGCCTCCCTCAAAGCCTTTGGTTAAAATGCAGGCACTATTTTCTCATACTTGAAAGACTTCTGCAGTGCAGTAATACCTTGTATTGGTATTTAATTTGCCTATTTTTTGTTATATTTGTGGTGTTATACGTTTGCTATCAATATATGTGTCTCTTTTCCTGTGACGTTCATGGTCTTACCTTTTTCCTTTTGCCGTCAGTGTTATGGTGATTGTTTTTCATGTTAATACATTCATCCAAAACATACTCTAAATTTAATGGCTTTTAACCTGAAATATATAATGAAATTTCTAAACACAACAAACACACACCTCTTGGTATTTCTCTCCTGGTCATATTGTTTTACCTTATTCAAATTCGAATTATTGGCAGTTTCATGGTTTCACCAAGAGGTGGCACTAGCATTTTCTCAATTTTTTTTTTTTAAGGTAGGAGACTGAGCTTTTGGACTGTAAACAAGAATGGAGTTATTCTAATGATACATTATGATTATCAAGTGTGTATTTCCTTATCCTGGATTCTTGTGTTGTATCTGAAGCCTATGGTAACTTACAAAGGGAAAACTAACAACATTTTGAAGAAAAGTGTATTGTGAGGTCAAAATGGGATTTTGTAAAATGTATGCATCAAAATCTAAATATTGCCTCACAAAAAGCTAAAGTCACTTCAGGCTACTTGGTTTTCACAAAATATGTAGTGCTCTTAAGTCACAGAAATGAATTTTTGTAAAATGTAAATTCTGAAAAGGTGTGACATCTTCTGGTCCTAAGGCAACTTTGCTCTTTAATCATACAAGCTATTAACTCCACACTAGTAGAAGAAGAGAAATATTAGATTCCCATTTTCCCTTGCCCCCAACCAATGGTGCCCATCTTCTATGCTGAGTCTTTCTAACGCGATATAACAGCTTTGGGGCTGCAGGGATCACTTCAGAATTATAATCTACACGCTTTCAAAATGAAATTCTCTAGGCAGAGATTTGTCTTCTCTCCACTTGTAAGATCAACAAGTGAATGAATTCCTAACACTGAAATGGTAACATCATTTAATTCAGATTCTCTGTAACAGAAACACAATTATTCCAGCGTGCTTACTGGAAATGTGGTCTATTGTTGTTTCCATGGTGGAAAATATGGTAAGAGAAACACGAAGAAACCAAAAGGCAAGAGGTCAGTAGAATTTATTGCAACCCACTAGAAAAATACATTACCCAGTTAAGGTAATTGCTATCTAATGTACTCTATTTTATGTCCTATGAGGCATGTAACAGTGGTATCTAAAGATGAATTGAGAGGGTTTGGTGACTGATGTACAAATTATGTACATTTTTGATATTCGATATATTTACCAGACTGGTTTTAGAATATCATCATCTTTACAAATGCTACATAAGAAAATACTTAGAAAATAATGTAAATCAAGTATTGTCTGTATTTATAATTTTTCTAGTTAACTTTTGGGTTCTTGAATTTTGTGTTTAGCAAGGAGGCCCATGTGGTTAAGGTACAGGAGAGTGCCATAGAAAATTTAACTCAATTCATTTTTTGTCTTGATTTAAATCCTTACTCTGGGGGTGGGGCTAGAGAGGAAGGGTTCAACAGGATGCCCCTGGGGGGAGAGGACTATCCCAGTCCATTCTCTCCACAGCAGCGTGGGGCCATGTGAAAAGCACCTCTTCATGGCTGCTGCAGCTCCAACGGGCACAGCTGGGGGAGGGGTGCATGTCCTCCAGCTGAGGCAAGTCCAGATTTGTCTGCCCCTTGTGCTCTCCAGCCAGAGTGAGAAATGCACCAAACTCTGCACTTTCCCCTGGAGGAACAGCCAGCAAATGTTCCCATTTGAATTGAGGAGGAGGGAGGCGGGCTTCAGCCTCCCTGGCGTCCGTAAAGGTCACCTGTGGAGTGAGAAGCTTGAGGCTGGAGAAGTCCTGGAGGGGGGGCACCTCCAGTGATTGTCTCTTTTCTGTATAGTTTAATGAGAGGCAATCCCATTCCAGGCACATCCCGTTTCCCTGGCGCTGCCGTACCCTTACCTTGATGTACGTTATGTGACGAGGAAGCTGCATACTCAACTTGGTGGTCCCAGCCCTTACAGTTTTGGAGAAGTTCTTGAACTGACAGACATGCACACTCTCAAATATATAATAAATAATCCAGCAGTGGCCCAATAGTCACTGCTGCTACTTATGTAGAGTTACAGGGACCCTCCCAGCACAAATCTTATCTCCATACATACATTTCAAATAAAATGAGGAAAACCATACGAATACAATACACAATGAACTCTATTCCTAAGTGACACTGAACCATTTTGAAAGCCTTAGTTGGTTTAATTTTTGTGTGTGTGATTACTATGCAAGAGAGGAAACACTTCATGGATAATAAAAATATTTTTAGAGAGAGCTTTTTTCCCCCTTACATATTCTCAATTATTGTTAGTAGTAGTAGTAATTCTTTTGCAAATAACAGAAAATGTTTATTGTGTTGGTGATCATGTGATTATTTTAGCTTTGGCTCAGTGGTAATGATTTTTTGCATTTGGGCCTAATTCATTGGTCACCAGATCTCCTTCAACTTCCTTTTAGATCATACTCGTTAAGGAACTTGGATATCAATAAAATAGTATCCCACAGCTGTTCTATGCAGACATATAAAAATTGCAAATACATCTAAACTTTAAAAGTAGACTTGCAATTTGGTTTGAAAATCAGAATGTCTTTTATGGCCCAATCACACAGCCCATATTCAAGCAAAACTATTGAAGTTAATAGGAATTTTGCCAAAGACTGTGTTGTAATGCCCTTGTTTACTTGCCAGTATTGTTCAAGGTAGTGATTACTGTACAGGATTGGGAGAAAGGACTTTACTGGTGATTAAATGTTTGACTTTTGCCATATCAAGTAAACTCTCTGTGCCTCAGTTTATCAGTACATAATATGGGTATAAGGAATGACGTATAAAATACACAGTAACTTTCATCTGATGATAGTAGTGTAAGTGCAACATTTTGGGACATTACACAGAATTTTGGTTCCAAAGGGTTACTGTCATTCTCACTGAGTAGTGTGAATGAAGAGTAATTTCATTGGTTGACTATTTATCGTCTATAATTCAATGGCATTAGAGAGCAATGGTGTTTGTTGGTTTTCAAAATTTGTGGAAATGCTGAATGCTCAGTCGCTCACTGCAGTCCATTTGCACCCTAGGTATCCTGTCTTTTGCTGTCTGTAGTGTACATGACCCAGGAAGGAAGACTGAAAGAACTGGGTTTGTTTAGTTCAGGAAAGAGAAGACTGATGGGGGGACATGATCTAAGTTTTCAAGTATCTAAAAGGGTGTCATAGGGAAGAGGGGAGGACATTGTTCTCCTTGATCTCTGATGATAGGACAGAAAGTAATGGGCTTAAATTGCAGCAAAGGAGATTTAGGTTGGAAATTAGGGAAAAACTTCTTAACTACCAGGGTGGTTAAACACTGGAATAAATTGCCTAGGGAGGTTGTGGAATCTTCTTTGCCAGAGATATTTAAAAGTAGGTTAGACAGACACCTGTCAGGGATGATAGAAGGAAGACGGTGCTTGGTCCTGTCATGAGGGCAGGGGACTGGACTTGAAGATCTCTCGAGGTCCCTTCCAGTCTTAGGAGTCTATGATTGGTAATAATGTGAGAGGCACAGGCTGTAGCACAGCAGTGTAGCTTCACTTATGATGCATGTAGCCACCTCTTCACTGTAACAGTGCAGCACTGAAATTGCTGGTGATGAATTGTGAACAGCTCGAAGTAACTGGCTTCTCTTTCATGGTATCAGCTGTGGCTGCACAACAGCAGGGTCGCTCTATTTGGACAAGTTCTTGGTAAAACAAAGTTGTTGCTGTGAATGGTTAGAGAGGAGGGACATACGCTTCACTACTTGCATGTCTGGAATGACAGTGCCCGATTGTTGTATGGAGGTACTGGCCCACTTTGTTAGTTAATATGTGGGGTTATTTATGCTTGTGACTTCTACACTCTCTGGTGTGCGTATTTCACCTCACAAAGCCTCACTTCACTGCATGATAATGAGTGTTGTGGCAAAGGCCCCTCTTACCCAAGCCACCTCTGGGCAGGCCTCTCACTCCTGACCCCAGAGTTTGGGTTTTGCAGCAGGTCTCTGTGGTAGGGAGCCCAGCTGCGCCTCCTCAGGCTCCCTCCCTAGCAGCCTCCACCTAATGCTGTTACAGATTGTTCTCTCAAATTTCTTCCTCTGTCTCTCCACCACCTCGCTTCCGTCCTCTCACACACTCCCCAGCTTCTAACTGCTGAGGCTTTTAAAGGCCCTCAGCCAGCAGAGAAATCAGCTGACCCCAATCTGCCCGAGCCAGTGCCCTCCCAGCTGCATCTAATTGGCCTGCAGTTCTCTGCTTCTACTTACAGGTTTTTTTACCCTTTTGGGCTGCTTTTTTCCCCTCTCTGCGCAGCTCCTTGGCCTGACCCTGCCACAGTGTGCTGTGTCCAATAGCATCCGTTGTGCACATCCCTGTGCATGGGTGCCACTTCCTGGGCAGACCTGAATGTTTCTAACAATCCCAAGGCAGAGGGACATTAATTTGTAGAAAAGGGGCAGTGTTAAGGCTGAATTTCAGAACTGTCTTCCAAAGATTAGTATTGTATTCATGGTGGCCCATTTTCTCTCTGCCACTCAGTGCCAATCTCACTACCTTTAAAATTCCCTTCCAAGGAATGGCTGATTTCTGTGGGCTTCGGATCTGATCCATCCCCAAGTATCTTTCTCAAAAATTAGTCTGATAGAATCCATATTTCCTGACTCCCAGTTAAGTGTTAGTCTGTTAGCTTACAGCTGCTCCTTACTAAGAAAGTGGTGTACTGCCTGATTTTCAAAAAATTCAGGAATTCACAATGGTTTGCCCAATAATTGTATACTGCTGGGAAGGCCCCACTGGAATATTGTTTCAAACAAAACAAGCCCAGCAGCTTCTAGTCAGAAGTCTTCCTCCACAAGAACCTCTGGCTACGTCTAGATTGGCATGATTTCCCGGAAATGCTTTTAACGGAAAAGATTTCCGTTAAAAGCATTTTCGGAACAGAGCTTCTAGATTGGCATGGATGCTTTTCCACAAAAGCACTTTTTGCAGAAAAGCGTCCGTTCCAATTTAGACGAGCTTTTCCGCAAAAAAGCCCCGATCGCCATTTTCGCGATCGGGGCTTTTTTGCGGAAAACAAATCTGAGCTGTCTACACTGGCCCTTTTGCGCAAAGGGGACTTTTTCCTGAATGGGAGCAGAATAGTATTTCTGCAAGAAGCACTGATTTCTTACAGTAGGAAGTCAGTGCTTTTGCGGAAATTCAAGCGGCCAGTGTAGACAGCTGGCAAGTTTTTCCGGAAAAGCAGCTGATTTTCCGGAAAAACTGGCCAGTCTAGACACAGCCTCTGTGTATTCTAGTCTGTGGGGGTTTTTTCTTAGTTTCACTAAATTTTACCTCTATTTGCTAGTATTGCACTCTACCAGTAATGGTTTCAACCACTGTAAATAACTCCTTCGCTGTTCTTTTCAGTGTATCAAAATACCACTCTTGGGTCAAATTCTGATCTCAGCTTTAAATGTGTAATCAGGACTTTTGGAATCTGATTTTGCGTTTGCGTGAGCAGGTATCCTAATCAGTATTGCCAATACCGGGCAGGGACACCAACATTATTTCTGTTTAGTTTTATAAAGTAGATAGCTGAAGATCTTGAGTGAAATGAATTGCTCTTATTTCTACTTTTATTAAGTTGATTGCAGTTCATGCTACCAATTTGAAGCTGGAGCAGGCACGTCTGATTAGAGGAGAGGGCTTGTGGTGAGAAAAGAAATTGTACAAAAATGTATTCAACCATGTGCTGAGCAGGCCATGGCACTAAATTAAATTTCATAGCTTTTTTATTATAACTATGAGCAAATTACCATTCTTAGTAATTTTTGACAAAAGGATAACGACCTCAGCTCAGTACAGAACATCTGGTCTAGCCTCTGTTGACTGAAAATCAATTAGAATCTTTAATTATTTTTGTGCAACATCTGAATAATGATTGGTGGAACAAAATTAAATGGTCTTTCATCCGGGAGAGTACAATGATCCCTTCGTGGCAATGACAAACATGCTGTTCTAGTTGGATGGATTTGTGTGTGCATGTTGGAAAAGCTTTCCACGTGTGTGCATTGCAACTGTAAAATTACTACAATCGTATGCCAAAAGAACTCCTAACTAGGGGTATTCTTGGATGGCATGGAGTGACCAGAGCAGCATTTATCTATACCTTTCCTACTGGATTCCAGTGTAGGGGATGTAATTCCAGAGATGCCTGTCTTTCAGCTTCAACATCTTTCTAGAGAGACAATTCTGGCTATGCGCTCTCTCTCTTCCTGTCACCTCTGGAAGATTCCCAGATTCCTCATCTCTCCCAGAGGATTTTAAATTTTACCAGGACCAGTTTTGAAGGACAGCTTCATCTCAGGAAAATACACACAAGTACGGGACAACTATACCCTTAGTTACAGGACCCTTACTCTGAGGGTACATCTAGAGTACATCCCTTTTTCGGTAAAGGGATGTAAATTAGGCATGTCGATATTGAAAATGAAGCTGGGATTTAAATATCCCATGCTTCATTTGCATAATGGTGGCTGCCGCTTTTTTTTGGAAAAAAACAACAACCTCTAAGTCACATGGCAGCACAGCCCCGCTGCTGCTTAATAAGCCCTGCCCAGGCAGGGACTCAGGGCTCCTTTCATGGAGCTGCCTGGCTGGGTGGGGCTCATTAAGCAGCTGCAGGGCTGTGCTGCCACGCAGCATAGAGGAAACCTTGGTTAAGGCCTCTTAATTATGAAAATAAATAATACAGCCTCCACAATAGCCTCTGTTGTTTATTTTCCTCTTAAAATTCAATTGTCCTCTATTTACCATTTGGATTTCCATGTATTCATTGTCCTGACCACATACAGCTGTGTCTTTTAGCACCTAGTTCCACTGTCATGACATGGACAAGTAGCTCCTTCTCGAATGCAGCTCAGATTGGATAGCTATGAAAGAGAAGCTTTCCTTTAGGATGACTTTGCCTCACCTACCTGGGCTCCCTCCCTGTGCTCTTTCACGGGGAAGAGACAGACAGCATAGTGCCTCTTGTCTCGTTTTTCGATTATGCAGCTTGCTTTTTCCTTGCAAGAATCTTCCCCTGTCTCTTACTTTACTTCTCCTGGCTCTGAATCACCTCTGTTTCTGTTAGGCAGTTTCTGAAATGAGACCACCAGCAATGAACAGACAACTTGTTACCTTGCCATACCACTGAACAATAAAATGACATTACATTTTCATTATTACTTCCCATACTATTTCTTATGGAGCCTAATAGGTTGCTTGCATTTTTTCTCAGTGCCATTGCATATTGACAAGAAAACACTAAAAAGGGAAACTGATACTGAAGCACAGTTCTCTAGTGTCAGTTATATTCTGTAGTGAGTGCTATGTCTGGGAATTAAACAATACACCAGGCCCTGTGTACAGTGTAACTGGCTGAATCAATTACAGAATTGTTTGCTTTTCAGTTGAAGGTATCAATAGTGTGGCAGATTTAAGTGAAAGACTTGCATTCTAAGGAGTTCTCTCTCTCTGTCTCTGTCTATAGTCCACTGGAATTTTATATTGTATTGACTCACTGGATTTCTTTCTTACTCTCTTTAGCACTAGCAGGACACACACCTACAAACCCTAGTGTACCAACAGCACCTCTTCAAAGTAAATCCAAAGCTCTGATGTGGGAGGTTTTTGGCACTAGGGAAAATCAATTGATCCAAAGAAGACAGACCCAGTTTTTGCGTACATAAGAGGATCTTTGGAAGTTGCGCTTATTTCCAGAACTGGATTTTATTGTCACACTGTCCCCATTCTTCAGCATTACTCTGTTCAGCATCTAGTCTCCCAGGTAGAAACGAGGTAGAAGGTTAAAATGAGGTTCAGTTACTTGGTAACACGTTTGAATATTTATTCTTTTTCCTTTCCCAGAACACCACGGAACAGCAGTTGTTGTTTGCTCTTGCACAAGTTTCATAGGCATAGAATAAAAAAGTTCCAGTGGAGTCAGAGAAGTATCAGACACACAGAGATTGCTGAATGACAAGGGTTTAGAATCAGTGTGGCTTGCAGGTTTATTTTACACTATATAGAGTAGAGTGAAAAATATCTTCTCAGTCCGTACTGAGAAATAGTGTAGTTACCGTGTCTGTCGTTTTTTTTGTTTTTTAAACCACTGAATGTCTGTCATGACTTTATCAACTAATGAATCTCTGATGTGTTTGGTTAATTACATGGCTCGTTGCATGTCAATATACGGTCATATACTCTTGAGAGAATATCAAAGGTACAATGAATACTTTCTTACTGTAGGATTTATGTACAGGGCTTGTCATATTATTTTCATCTAGCATGGTCTTCCCAACGAAATGCAGCATGTTGTTCTTTCCTTTCAACTAAACTAACATCTTCAGAGGTTTAGGTTTTAAAAAAGTCCCTTGGAACAACATCTTAATATTGGTAGTTTTGTAGTGTGAGGCAGTTGGTCTCATGTTCCTATTTTGAGTTAGATGATTAGTACTTTTTAAATAAAAAATTAACCCAATCCTGGTAAGCGAAGCCAGACCTGTACACCTGAAGAGATGTGACTGTATTGTGGTTGGGGGCAATGCTGGTTAACAAAGTTTTCTGGTTAACAGAGTGCTGGATAACAAAGGGAGGGGGTGTGTGTGTGTGTGTGTGTGTCTGTGTGTGTGTGTAAATTCATGATTTTTTTTGCGGAAAATCTGAAACAGAGCCCTTTAAAAGAGCTCAACAAATATGGGAATAACACACAGAAAATGCTAACTTAATGCCTATACTACGGAACTGTATCATCCTTCAAAAATACTAGAAAAATGTGCAACAATCAGTGATCTACGGGAATAGAATAAAAATTCTCCACTTAAACCAAGGATGTTTCTTTTGAATATCCTCCCTTGTAGACATTTCTTTTCTACTTACAAATAGAAACCTCTGCCTTTTTTTATTTTGTTCTTCTTGTCACATAACAAAGGAAATCAGAACCCTACCTCCCCCCGGCTGTACATGAATGAAATTCAGTAGTTTTACAGTGTGCCACCAAGGAAGAACTGGTTTATACTGTAGACTGAAAAACACTACCACATCTTTAAAAATGCAATGAGAAAGTAGACTGTTCATTTCATTATACCATTTATGGCCCACGATCAGGATCCACTACTATGAATACTTGCATCTGTGTGGAGTTTCTCTGGAATAATGTCCATAGTATCAGGATTTATCAGGACTCTATTAGTGAGGGGCCATATGCAGTTTTATTATTACAAATACACAGCTTTGTTGGACTACTACAGTTTGCAATACTGTATATTAATTCAACCTGGAAAGCCACAGTTCTAAGAGTTAAAAATATGTTCTCCGGCCATTCAATAAATGAATTTGTGAGTATATTTATTTGCATAAGTTTGGCTTCCACAAATCATCTTCTGAAGTGCCCACCTTGTCAGAGCAAAGTTGAATTATTGCTATCGTCCATGACAATGAAACCGCATCTAGCAAGATTAAAGGAGGCTGCTTTTGGCAAATTTATGCCTGCATGTTTGTGCAAGTGTAAGCAGTTTAGCTAATCACCTCCACAGCACATTATGGTATTTTATGAGTGATTAATTTACTCAAATCTACAGCTCAGTCATGTTATATCATTTTAGGGATCACTTGGGGAATAGGCACATTTAATTCATGTATCCCACTGCTGAAAGTCCAGAGGCTCACTTAGCCAAATTGCTTCAGAGATTTTTTTAAAAAAGGGTAATTAATATTTATCTTGAAACCCGCCCTCAGAGCTACATTGTAAGTGATTCAACAGCTAAGCTAGTTTTCCGCGGACATACTTGGATTTCCAAAGTTGTTCATCTTTTCTTAAGTCTTCTAATTCAAATCTGCATAGGAATATAATAGATTACACAGAGATCACCCTCAAAAACCTTCTCACTTTTGTTTTGGCAACTAGTAATGTGGTGTGGTATTTCCTGTATACCTTCGCATTTGTATAAAGAGGACTGCATTTATTTAGTGGGTTACAAAGGCAACTGAAAGATTTGTATGGGTGACCTCTGTAGCAGACAACTTGTGTGGAAAAAATTTCAGCTATACAGCCTATTTTTAGGTAACTAGGGCATGACTATACAGCAAGGCTGTGTACATCAATCACATAGCTTAGTCAAAATAGCTTATTTCGACATTGGGCATGTCTACACAGCACTTATTTCAAAATAGAGCACTCTTCCCCCGACTTCCCTTACTTCCTACATCTCTTGTTGTGTAGGCAAGCCCCTAGAGACCTTCACCTGGAGAATTCTGATAGTGGGGACAAGTAAATGAAAGGGTCGGAAATAAAAAAGGGAAATGAGAACTGCAAACTACTAGGCTGTGTCTAGACTGGCTAGTTTTTCTGGAAAATCAGCTGCTTTTCAGGAAAAACTTGCCAGCTGTCTACACTGGCCACTTGAATTTCCGGAAAAGCACTGACGATCTCATGTAAGATTGTCAGTGTTCTTTCAGAAATACTATGCTGCTCCCGTTCGGGCAAAAGTCCTTTTGCACAAAACTTTTGCGCAAAAGGGCCAGTGTAGACCGCTCAGATTTGTTTTCCGCAAAAAAGCCCCGATGGCAAAAATGGCGATCGGGGCTTTTTTTTGGAAAAGTGTGTCTAGATTGTCACGGACGCTTTTCCACAAAAAGTGCTTTTGTGGAAAAGCGTCCATGCCAATCTAGACACTGTATTCCGAAAATGCTTTTTCCGGAAAAACTTTTCCGTTAAAAGCATTTCTGGAAAATCATGCTAGTCTAGACACAGCCCTACTGTTACTCACTCATTGCAGTAGTGCTTAGCAGTCCCAGTTATGGGCCAGAACGCTATTATAGGAAGATTATACTAACCTAGTAGAAAATGTCTGCTCCCGCCCCAAAGAGCAGTATAGGGCCAGTCATGAAACTACCCCCAAATGGGTAGCCTACTGTGCCTATAAGACACCTCAGCATTCTTTGATGGCACCAGAAAGCAAACACATGCTATTCTGGCATGAAGGCCTAAAGTTAAATGACTGTAATTAACTTCCACTGAGACTTTTTTTCAACTGTGAAAAGAAAAGGTCAGAGTTCAAGTAGCAACTCAATTTCTGTGAATTCCATGGTTAGTATAAAAGAGGGGACTTCTGGTGACTTCGGATAAATGTTCTGTTTTAAGCTCTAACTTACAATACAGTCTTCACTTGTAATTTCGCATCACTGTGCTTCTGTCACACATCTATGAAAAGGGAATAGAATCATAGGACTGGAAGGGACCTCGAGAGGTCATCGAGTCCAGCCCCCCGCCCTCAAGGCAGGACCAAGCCCCGTCTACACCATCCCTGACTGATGTCTATCTAACCTGTTCTTAAATATCTCCAGAGAGGGAGATTCCACCACCTCCCTTGGCAATTTATTCCAATATTTGACCACCCTGACAGTTAGGAATTTTTTCCTAATGTCCAATCTAATCCTCCCTTGCTGCACTTTAAGCCCATTACTCCTTGTCCTGTCCTCAGAAACCAAGAGGAACAAATTTTCTCCTTCCTCCTTGTGACACCCTTTTAGATATTTGAAAACCGCTATCATGTCCCCCCTTAATCTTCTTTTTTCCAAACTAAACAAGCCCAGTTCATGAAGCCTGGCTTCATAGGTCATGTTCTCTAAACCTTTATTCATTCTTGTCGCTCTTCTCTGTACCCTTTCCAATTTCTCCACATCTTTCTTGAAATGTGGCGCCCAGAACTGGACACAGTACTCCAGCTGAGGCCTAACTAGTGCAGAGTAGAGCGGCAGAATGACTTCACGAGTTTTGCTTACAACACACCTGTTGATACAACCTGGAATCATATTTGCTTTTTTTGCAACAGCATCACACTGTTGACTCATATTCAACTTGTGGTCCACTACGACCCCTCTATCCCTTTCCGCCATGCTCCTTCCTAGACAGTCGCTTCCCATCTTGTATGTATGGAACTGATTGTTCCTTCCTAAGTGGAGCACTTTGCATTTCTCTTTATTAAACTTCATCCTGTTTACCTCTGACCATTTCTCTAACTTGCTAAGGTCATTTTGAATTATGTCCCTATCCTCCAAAGAAGTTGCAACCCCACCCAGTTTGGTATCATCTGCAAACTTAATAAGCGTACTCTCTATCCCAATATCTACATCATTGATGAAGATATTGACCAGTACGGGTCCCAAAACAGACCCTTGCGGAACTCCACTTGTTATCCCTTTCCAGCAGGATTTAGCACCGTTAACAACAACTCTCTGACTACGGTTATCTAGCCAATTATGCACCCACCTTATCGTGGCCCTATCTAAGTTATATTTGCCTAGTTTATCAATAAGAATATCATGCGAGACCGTATCAAATGCCTTACTAAAGTCTAGGTATATGACATCCACCGCTTCTCCCTTATCCACAAGGCTCGTTATCTTATCAAAGAAAGCTATCAGATTAGTTTGGCATGACTTGTTCTTCACAAACCCATGCTGGCTATTCCCTATCACTTTATTACCTTCCAAGTGTTTGCATATGATTTCCTTAATTACTTGCTCCATTATCTTCCCTGGGACAGACGTTAAACTGACCGGTCTGTGGTTTCCTGGGTTGTTCTTATTCCCCTTTTTATAGATGGACACAATATTTGCCCATTTCCAGTCTTCTGGAAACTCCCCTGTCTTCCATGATTTTTCAAAGATCATAGCTAAAGGCTCAGATACCTCCTCTATCAGCTCCTTGAGTATCCTGGGATGCATTTCATCAGGACCTGGTGACTTGCTGACATCTAACTTTCCTAAGTGATTTTTAACTTGTTCTTTGTGTATCCTATCTTCTAAACTTACCCTCTCTCTGCTTGTATTCACTACGTTAGTCACACCTCCAGACTTCTCGGTGAAGACCGAAACAAAGAAGTCATTGAGCATCTCCGCCATTTCCAAGTTTCCTGTTACTGCTTCTCTCTCCTCACTGAGCATTGGGCCTACCCTGTCCTCGGTCTTCCTCTTGCTTCTAATGTATTTATAAAAGGTCGTCTTGTTTCCCTTTATGCCTGTAGCTAGTTTGATCTCATTTTGTGCCTTTGCCTTTCTAATCTTAGCCCTGCATTCCCGTGTTGCTTGCCTATATTCATCCTTTGTTATTTGTCCCAATTTCCATTTTTTATATGACTCCTTTTTTATTTTGAGATCATGCAAGATCTCCTTGTTAAGCCAAGCTGGTCTTTTGCCATATTTTCTATCTTTCCTACACAGCGGAATTGTTTGCTTTTGGGCCCTTAACAACGTCCCTTTGAAATACTTCCAACTCTCCTCAGTTGTTTTTCCCTTCAGTCTTGCTTCCCATGGGACCTTATCTACAAGTTCTCTGAGCTTATCAAAATCTGCCTTCCTGAAATCCATTACCTCAATTGTGCTGGTCTCCCTTCTACCTTTCCTTAAGATCATGAACTCTGTTATTTGATGATCACTGTCCCCCATACTGTCTTCCACTTTCAAGTTCTCAACTAGTTCCTCCCTGTTTGTTAAAATCAAATCCAGAACAGCTTCTCCTCTGGTAGCTTTTTCAACCTTCTGAAACAGAAAGTTGTCTCCAATGCAGTCCAGAAACTTATTGGATAGCCTGTGCCCCGCTGTGTTAGTTTCCCAACATAAGTCTGGATAGTTGAAGTCCCCCATTACCACCAAATCTTGGGCTTTGGATAGTTTTGTTAATTGTTTAAAAAAGGCCTCATCCACCTCTTCCACCTGGCTAGGTGGCCTGTAGTAGACTCCTAGCATGACATCACCCTCATTTTTTTACCCCTTTTAGCTTAACCCAGAGACTCTTTACACAGCTATCTCCTACGTTCGTCTCCACTTCAGTCCAAGTGTGTACATTTTTAATATACAAGGCAACCCCTCCTCCCTTTTTTCCCTGTCTGTCCTTCCTGAGCAAGCCGTACCCTTCCATACCAACATTCCAATCATGCGTCCCATCCCACCAGGTTTCTGTAATACCAATGATATCATAGTTGTATTTATTTGTTAGCACTTCCAGTTCTTCCTGCTTATTACCCATACTTCTCGCATTTGTATATAGGCATCTAAGATACTGATTTGATCTTGCCTCCCTGTTGTGCCCTGACCCTCCTTTCTCCTTGCCATTATAGGCCGTAGTCCCCCCCATTTCCAACCCATCTCCCAGTCCTGCACATTCAGCACTTACCTGTGGGCTTTGCTCACCTGTCCCTGTCGAACCTAGTTTAAAGCCCTCCTCACAAGGTTCACCAGTCTGTGTCCAAACAAGGCCTTCCCGTTCCTGGAAAGGTGAACTCCATCTCTGCCAAGCAGTCCTTCCTGGAAGAGCACCCCGTGGTCAAGGAAGCCGAAGCCCTCCTGGCGACACCATCCTCGCAGCCAGGCATTCACCTCCAGGATTCACCTCTCTCTGCCCGGGCCCCTACCTTTGACAGGAAGGATCAAAGAGAATACCACCTGCGCCCCAAACTCCCTCACCTGTACTCCCAAAGCCCTGTAGTCATGCTTGATCTGCTCAGTGTCACACCTGACAGTATCATTTGTGCCCACATGGATGAGTAGCATGGGGTAGTAGTCAGAGGGATGGATAATCCTCAAAAATGCTTCCATAACATCTCGGATACGGGCCCCTGGCAGACAGCATACCTCTTGAGATGAACTGTCAGGGCGACAGATGGGCGCCTCCGTTCCCCTCAGAAGAGAGTCTCCAACCACCACTACCCTACATTTCTTCCTCGCAGTGGTGGCAGGAGACTGCTCAACCTTGGTGGTGCAAGGCCTGGTCTCCCCCACTGTGGGGGGTGACTCCTTGTCTCCTGCAGAAAGTAAAGTGTAATGGTTATGTAACAACACAGTGCCAGTAACCAGCTGCCAGTGCTCCCCCTGCACCACCTCCTCCTCCATAAGTGGCGGGTCAGCAGTCCCACATCCTAGGACAGTGACCTCAGTGGATTCCACAGGAATACTGTCCAGAAATTCCTTATGGCCTCGAATGCTCCTCAGCCTAGAAATAGTTACCTACCGTAATGGATGTTGTGAGTCTTCACCACTTGTCTGTAAGTGCTTTGGGATGAGAGGAGAGTACTTCAAAAGTCCAAAGTCCTGGTTGTATTATTTTATTTTAATATTTTGTTTTTAATATTTTATTATTTTTATTTTTATTATATTTGTATTATTTTTATATTTTCTTTTAATATTTTTGTAAATAACTTCAGTGGGTCTTATTCATCTTATTTTTTTAACCCATTCACTCTCCTATTCCTTGTGCTTAAATTGAGGAACATGTATGTAGGATTTGTGAGTATGAAGATTAGAGATTTTTCTAGCAAAGTCACTCATCTGAAAATGGTAAATTTTCAGATTGGAGAGGGGTAACTAGTGGTGTCCCCCAAGGGTCAGGCCTGGGACCAATCATTTTCAACTTATTCATAAATGATCTGGAGAAAGGGGTAAGCAGTGACGTAGTAAAGTTTGCAGATGATACCAAACTGTTTAGGATAGTCAAGACAGAAGCAGACTGTGAGGGACTCCAAGAAGATCTCACCAAACTGAGTGATTGGGCAACAAAATGGCAAATGAAATTTAATGTGGATAAGTGTAAAGTAATGCACATCAGGAAAAATAACCCCAACTATACGTACAGTATGATGGGGACTACTTTGGCTGCGACAAATCAGGAAAGAGATCTTGGAGTTATCGTGGACACTTCTCTGAAAACTTCCACATAGTGTGCAGCGGCGGTCAAAAAGGCAAATAGGATGCTAGGAATTATTAGGAAAGGGATAGAAAATAAGACCCAGAATATCTTACTGCCCCTGTATAAAACTATGGTACACCCGCATCTTGAATACTGTGTACAGATGTGGTCTCCTCACCTCAAAAAAGATATTTTGGCCTTGGAAAGGGTTCAGAAAAGGGCAACTAAAATGATTAGGGGTTTGGAACGGGTCCCATATGAGGAGAGGTTAAAGCGACTGGGACTTTTCAGTTTAGAAAAGAGGAGACTGAGGGGGGGTATGATAGAGGTTTATAAAATCATGAGTGGTGTGGAGAGGGCCGATAAAGAAAAGTGATTTATTAGTTCCCTAAATAGAAGAACTAGAGGACACCAAATGAAATTAATGGGGAGAAGGTTTAAAACTAATAAAAGAAAGTTTTTCTTCACACAGCATGTGAACTCCTTGCCAGAGGAGGCAGTGAAGGCTAGGACTATAATAGAGAATAAAGAGAAGCTAGATAATTTCATGGAGGTTAGGTCCATAAAAGGCTATTAGCCAGGGGATAAAATGGTGTCCTTGGCCTCTGTTTGTCAGAGGCTGGAGAGAGATGGCAGGAGACAAATCGCTTGATCATTGTCTTCGGTCCACCCTCTCTGGGGCACCTGGTGCTGGCCACTGTCAGCAGACAGGATACTTGGCTAGAAGGACCTTTGGTCTGACCCAGTACGGCCGTTCTTATGTTCTTATGTTCTTATTTAGCCTAAAGGAGTAAAAAAGGTGACCTGTTTAAATAACTTTTCCGTTTACGATCCTTCACTTTTGCTTCTTTTCATCGTGGGGTGAGAGCAAAAGAAACAAAAGTTTCCTAGGAAATTTGTTTTAAATGAAGAATGGTGTGTACTTTTTGAAATTAAGTATTTTCAAAGTACCGCATTGAATACATGAAAAAGGCACACAGATGATTTAAAACACCTTCAGTTATTTCATTTCCCTTTTTAGCCTTTAATAGAGCATTTATGTATCTTCCATTACTTATTATCAAAAAGATGACCTCCTCATAGAAACATAACGCTTGTTTAACAGGAAATTGAATATAGTCCATCAAAATGTAGACCAATGCTAATGTTTATTAACTGTGCTATTTGGACAGTTGAAAAGCTTTTAATGTTATTTTTTCAGAGCTGTGCTGTCCTCATCCAACATTCATGAAAATCCTGTGCAATAAAATTCACAATTGCAAAAAGATGACACGGTGGTAATGCTTCCCATCCATTTCCCATGTATTTCATTGGAATGGCTAAGAATACAGCTTCACTGGTCACAAAATCTGTCAAAATTATTTTTTATGATGCTAGAGCAAGTGGGTATAAAATATCAGCTCTATGATGGCGTAGTAGATGCATAAGCGAACGCCACTCATTCAGACTTGACTGAGAAAATGCAATACATTCAAATGACTGACTTTGGGGAAGGCTGTGAATGAGCACAATAATAAAGCAAAACGCACGTTGTTCATTTAGAGTCAGTGTGTGACCCAGCACCAAAGACCCCTTTACATCCTTGGGCTGGCTACTTGCATAACGGATTAAAAACACAAGCCTTCCCGAAGGAGAGCAGCCTCTGAAGCACTGCTGAGTCATCCTGCCCACCATGCACGTGGGCAGAAGGGTAGGTATGAGCAGGATGGGGAGGAGACAGACTTAGCTCTGCATCCTCAGTGCACAAGGCAACCAAGTCATGGCAGAACATCAGGCAAACAAGACTGCACTGGATGCAGATTCAGCACAAATTAGTCACTCTCTGGAGCAAGGGGAAACCAGTGTCACAAAGGTGAATGTGACCTTCTCCTCAAATGTTGTAAGAACAGCACAAGTGTTACTTTGACCTTACTTTTACTCTGGCCTTGTTTTAGAGAGACTTTTTTTTTTTTACCTTTTATTCATAATGAATTCTTTTCAAAACCTAGTTAGGTTTCAGAATTGTAATATGACCTCCTACTAGACCAGCCTGTTTGTTAAACCTTTGTTAAGAGGATAAATAGGGGCTCCAGGGGCTAGCCGAGTTAGTCTGTTACAGAAGAAAACAAAAAAAAAAAGACAAGTGGTCTGGTGGCACTTTATAGACTAACAGAACATGTAGATGGTAAAGCTCATGATACCATCTACATGTTTTGTTAGTCTATACAGTGCTACAAGATAAATAGGGTGTCTTGTGTATATTTGTTTGTGTCTTGTTTGACTAATTGTCACACTGGACAATTCACACTGTAAAGTGTAAATTAGTAAAGAGAGAATTTAAAGCCAGCCCATGAGCTCATCTGATGAAGTGGGTTTTGTCTTCGAAAGCTCATGTCTCTAAGGTGCCACAGGACTAGTGTTCCCTGTAAGATGAGTGCTTGGGCAACCCCCCAGGAGAAATTCATGTGCCACCCAGCTGATTAGCAGAGCGCCCAGAGTTAGGTTTTTTGTTCCGAATTGGGGTGCACATCCACATATGTTTTGGTGCACATAAAATTATTCCATACGTGAATAGGAAAGAAATCCACACATGGATGGAAAAGGCACAGGGCTGCTCATTTTTACCAATGAAAAGTGTGATCCTGAGATTGAGGAAATGATTGTTGTACTTGAGGGCTGAGCTGTATAAAGAACCCCCAGATCCTGTGGTGGTTGGTGCCTTTAAATGTGTAATAATATATGCACTTACAGTAAAATTTCACCATAGTTTTTAACTGTGCTATCACCCCCCTACTAAGCCTATTCTGCGTTAATCCTACGTTTCCACTAGGGGTTCAGAACCTTCCTTGTGCACACTGAACCTCACGTTTGTTTGACTCCTTGATGCAAAAGACTGCATAATAATAGTTGTTAAAAGTGTATGTTAGTTGATATGATGACAGTTTTCCCATATTTTAGATTGATCACACTTCATGCAAAACTGTAATTTGTTAAAGTGGCGAGGAGTCCTGTGGCACCTTATAGACTAACTAAAGTGTAGGAGCATAAGCTTTCGTGGGCAAAGACCCACTTTGTCAGATGCATGCACTTCAGTTAGTCTATAAGGTGCCACAGGACTCCTCTCTGCTTTTGCAGATTCAGACTAACACGGCTACGCCTCTGATAATTGTAATTTGTTAGTAGAAATTCTGGATGTTCACAGAGTACAATATCAGGCCCCTTGTGAACAAGTAGGAACTTCATAGCACAATTATAACACAATAATGTGACAAATATTGTCTAAACATCTCCAAAATGTTGTGATGCTTTTTATTGAGTGTCTATCCCCATGCTAGGAATAGATAATGAAACCAATAGGAGAAAAATTAGATCCTCGTGTTAAATCCTCTGAGTTGTAGTTGATTAATTTATCCCAGCTGGCCGGCATAGTGTTTGTATTTCTGCTTTTAAGCTGGTTCAAAGGGCAAGTGGGACACCAGTGTACTAGAGAAATTCCCACACCAGAAAGAAGGGAAAAGGTAAGAAGTAAATGAGAAATAGGTGGTATTTTGTCAAAATCATAGACTCTAATGCAGAGCTGGGCACGATAGGATCTGGGGGCTGGATCCGGCCCATGTAACACTGAGATTGGGCCCACAGACTGCATCTGGCTGCTTTCTATTTAGATTCTGCTGCCTTGCCACTGAATTTCCAGGCGATGGCTCAGGTAGCAGGATCCTATTGAAATGGCTCATGGCAGGGGCCAGAGCCGTAAGCCTATTAAATAGCCACAGCAACCCAGGGCAGCTGCCAGGCAACGCAATGGTGGCGGGGCCAGGAGCCATGAGCCTTTTACTGTGTTTTTACTTCAAAGCCTCCGGCCCTAGACAACTCTGGGAGGAGGCAAGTCCCTAGCCCCGCCCCTTCCATCCCATGCCCCGCCCCTTCCAGAAGTGTAGCCAGCCCATGACCATGTACCAAAAATAATTTAGTGGGCCCCCTGCAAATATTATTGCCTACCCCTGCTGCAATGTACAGCGATTGCCTCAAAATCAATCCTGCTAGCTTCTTAGTCTTCATTACATCTAGATATTTCTGTAGTTCCTATCAGTGTGGCATCTCACAAACACAATTGAGTTGATTCTCATCACACTCCTGGGAGGCAGGAAAATATATTGTTTTGATTTTAGAGGTAGAAGCTGAGACAGAGATTTAAATGACTTGCTCGAATTGACATGGGAATTCTGTGATACTGTGAAATAGAATTGAGATCTCCTGAGTCCCAGTCCAGTGCAATCCTTCCTCTCATCATTACATAGCGCCATACTATGCTGCGTTTTTGCAAGCTTGTACAAGCTTGCACTTTAGTCTTGTGTATCAGGACAATCATGTCTACAGTCTCAGGGCAGGGGGCGGCCTGTGTTCTCTCTGAGGGACATACTTGTACTTGGAACCCACCATGAATTATAACTGTTTTTCTTCTGTTTGTGTATTGTTCTATCACAATGTATACTTTATGTAGCAGTGAGTAGTTCCTGGAACACTTACTTGATGATTAATGCACAAGCCATGAGATTGTTTATTAATTTTTTTCTAAGAATTTCTGAAATAAAAAATCAAGTATGAAAAATGCTGGTTGTCAAGTGTCCAGAGCGGTTGTTTGGGAAAGTTACATATTCAAAGGAAGATGTGTGTTTCCTTGGCAAGGTGATTCGTGGATCTCCAGATGGAAGGGCACTTGATGAATCGAGAGCAGAACCAGCGTAAGATGGCCATTTCGACAGCTGATTTTTAGAAACTGAAGGATGTTCACCTGTGAAGATGCTACGTATTTTCCTTTTGTTTTTCTGGCACTTTGTCAATTGAGACTCTCAAATATCAGCTTCAGAGTCCTTGCACCCAGGAGTTGGTCCTTTTTGCAGATGAGAGAGAGAAGTATTTTTCAGAAGAATATCCATTTTTTTTAGCCTAATGTTTCTCTCCTGGCAGAAATGGAATCCATCCCAACGGTCAGAAAAGCACAGATTCCTCTTATTAGCAAAGAAGTTCTTATTGGCAAATCTGGTTCCTATACTATAGAGTTACAAAGGGTGAGATAATCTCAGTTTATGTTATTAGCAGGCCACCCAATCCTGAGAATAGACGAGCATGGGCAAAAAACAGTTTCCAAGGGATTTCACTCATCTGTGCAGCTGCAGAATCTGGAAATGGGCAACACAATTCTATCATTGGCTCATCTGTAGGTATTTTAGTGCATTGTACGACTCGGAATGCATGTGTGGGGGGTGCAGAACATAGTTTAATATTAATTCACTTGAATATTAATTCATTCAGTCCTTGATTTATGTAGTGTTCCCTGTTCCATTTGGGAAATGAAATCTATATGGTAGGGAGGTATTTTCCATGAAAGGAGAGAAAGATTGAATCCTTGTTAGAGACAGGCCTTACAAAAAATAGGAGAAGAGGCAAAACAAACAAACGCACAAAAACAAGCGAACAAACAAAAACCCCCTCACCCTAAGACACATTGGACAAAGAAGGGCAAAGACAGTTGTGAAAAAACCGTCCTCGCAGAAATCGCATCTCTTGTCAAGTGGAAACATAAGGTGCCGCATCTATAGGAACATCAAGAAATGGAGGGGAATGAGTGAGTCGTGATAAAGAGCTACTTTGTGCCTGCTCTTGTTTGGTTTGGATTGGTGGCGAACTTCTCACATGGTTCTTTTCCTGTGTAGAGGTTGGCCAAAACGGCCACCTCTGCTTGAGGGGACTTGCAAGTTCTACTCCCAAGACACTGAGTAGTAGAAGAGGGACAGGACAAAGGAGGGTTAGAATATTTACTGGTGTCTGTACATCTAGGAACCATAATCTCTGTATGGGTCACATGGTCAGACTTTCATCTCCTGAATGCATAGTAGCTCCTGCAAGCACACTAGACTAGTTTCCTGAATGCACACTGCCTTATTCTGATTCCAGCTCGCGGTACTAATCTCCAAGGGCTTCAGTGGTTTGGTACCAGACCATGACTGTCTCTCCATCCACAATCTACTAGAACAACTTTGTTTCATTGGGGATAGAGAAACTTTCACCTGCAAAGGTTAAAATGTATGCACCGGGAAGCAGGCTTGTGATTGTGGAAAAGGTAACAGTCAAATCTCATCCAATAATTTTCACAACCCAGTGCAAATGCGTTTGTCAGCGAGTTCTGCTGTTATGGTTCAGATTCAGCTTTTCCTTTCACCTCTTTCACTTGCCCACATTTTCATTTCTCTCATAGTGTAATCTCACTAACCAAAACTATTATCCTTACTGGTCCAGGCGGCATTGGGCCTTGTAAATTTTTTCCTGCATGCCAGATCAGTTTCAAAATGTGAGATCAGCTTGCTAAAACAAAGGATTATTTGTTTATCTATAAGAATATGATGAGTTAAAACAAGAAAAGCATTTTATCTCACCACAGGGTTTATCTCATGCAAGTAGGTAGGCTTCAATTAACCTTTGTACCTTGTTTTTTTCTCATATGGACCAAATGATAGTGTCCTTTCCTACAGATCTTCTGTCGCTCCTGCATCTTCAGATGCTCAGCTTTTTAGCTGCTGTCAAGATCTTTGTTTCAGCCTTCCTGCCAAAAAGCCCATGCAGTTTCAAGCTTGACTCTTTCCTCCCCTCTTCCTGTGGGACCAGGCAGATCCAAACTCCACATCAATTTCAAAGGCATGATTATGTTCTTTAAGAACCAGCCACTCCAGTTCTTTCTGGCCATTGATTTTTGATTTCTGCAATGTTAACTTAGACTGATTTAACTTTTAGTTCCTCCATAGCTAGCAATACAATCACCACTAAGTGTACAGAGCTATCTATATCTTTAATAAAATTAATATCGGTAACTCCCACATGTTTCACACCTACTGTCTATAAGAGGTTTTGGAAAGAATGAAGATGAAGAAGAGGGAAGAATGGGAGGCATGATGGGAAATCCAAGTTAAATAAACAGGTGAGCCATAGGAGAACAAGAACAGTCAACTTTGAGAAGTCTGTTTCAAGTTCCTTGAAATGAAAAGGACACAGTTAAAGGTGTAATAAAAAGGCAACACAAATAAATATTCTGTAGAAGAACCTGAAGAGATGGCATATGTGCAACTTGAAAGAGCCATAAAACGACCTACAGAGGGGGACACAGCACTAGGTTCAGACTATAACCCCTTTGGGGATTCTTCGATATTTGTTCAGGATTGAACATTGAAAGTACTCAATAAATAGCAATGATGCATGCCAAAATATTGAAGTAATGACAAAAAGGAGAAACATTTGGTGTGGTGTAAGGCAACAAGCTAAGCAGTGAGATCTAGAAGCTGGAAAAAGGAAAATTGAAGTCCGGCTTTAGGAACTAGAAAACCTACAAGTGAAGACCGGGCCAGCCCACAACATGTTGGTACCTGAGGCAGGGAGCTCAAATGATGTCCCCATGCCCCCTCGCTTGGGCCAAAACTTTGAAAGGTCTCAATTCTGTCATCTTCCTGTTCTACTCCTCTCATGGTACTGATCTTCTACCTACATATGCACCAGCAGCAGACACAATTTTCTACACTCTGGGTCCTAGTGGCAACCCCCGCCTCCCCAAGTAAAGATGACTGGGCAGTAAAATAACATGCTAAGAAAAATCCATGAAGTATTATTGTTTTGTACTTAAGGGAAATTCGGTTGTAATGCTAGTAGGAATGGGACGGAGTAACTTGTGCTTGTTCAGAAGGCCAGACTAGATGACCCAAAAATTATTTTCAGTCCCCCTCTAAATCTGCCCAGTGGCTGTATAAGATTCTGCTCTTGTGCTTGGCACGCCTGCAATAATACATGAATGCATCATTGTTTGTTAACCCCATTCAGATTGCTTTTCTTTAAAATTAGGTTTGTTAATCAAACACCATATTACCTGAGCCAGGTTGGGGTCATTCATTGCAACAAGATATGTCTAAATGAGCCCCATATGTAAATATGTGTGCTCATGTCTGTATTATTCAGAAGAGTGGAAAATATATGGATAATTTACAGATCACTTTTCAGAAACATAATTTAGTTAAAATTTCAAGACAGGAAAATGATGGATTAGATATCCTACTAAAAAGTGCAAGGTAAAAAAATCCATCAGTGCTGTCTCATATAACCCTTCCTCCCATCTGCAGCCGTCTTAGGCGCAACAGCTCCGCAATTAATTGAAGCTCACTGGGAGACTGTAATGAAAGTCTAACATCATGTAGCTGCTTTCATTAATAATATCATTGTCTTTTGTCAAGTTTAATAGCAATTGGGTTTATCCAGCTGGAAAAAGTTAGACAAAGACAGATAGACAGGCAAGTCTGTTTACTGTCAATTAACTTAAGAAGAAATGCAGCCTTGCTTTTTAGATACATCAAACTTGACATGTTCTGCACTTTTTAGGTTTACTTAAGAAACTTAGGAGCCACTGTCAGCGGTTTGATTAATAGTAGAAAAAAGTGGTTGTAGAGGACAATAGTTGGAGGAGCTAATGGGAGAGACTGCTTTTTTTTCTCTCTCTTGTTATAAAGATAAATATCTTTATAGCAGCCCCCTAAAGCTATAAATAGTTGAAAACCAGAAATCTGTATTAATCTTCAGTGAGAGAGTTAGACAGAAATAGAAAGTTTGTATCTTATTCTTCTTGTTGATCTATCATCAAGTTTGTGCAAAATACAGGCATAGCAAAGCCTGGAAATGAATATGCCAACTGTAGAAGATTTTTAATTTCACACCTTTTTAATATTACATTGTCTAGGAATTCACACTCCGTGTCCTAATCTTGTATCTTTTGCTGATGCAGAATTCTCAGCGAGGCTTCTGAGAGAGTTATGGGTGGACAAGGGATGCAGGATTAATTCCTTAATTGCTAAACAGAAACAATCATTCATTATTATGCAGCAAGCAGGCATTTTGTTATTGAAAGGTCCTGGTTCTCCTTATTTCCCTATGCTGAAATTGCATTTCAAACTATTCTAACATTAATTATTCAGTAATATGGTACTGAAATGTGCTCTGTAATCACCCTTGTGTATTTCATCAATGTGCTTTCGTGCTTCATTAAATAGTAATTGGCTGGAAGTAAATGATCATCAGGTGTCAATCTCCACAAGATACATTGGTTTGCCATTCACCGCCAGATTACAAAATGATTGTAAATAATTTCCATCATTTCTTTCTTCTGATTATAGCAAACTGATTAAGTCTCACATAATATTGGGGTATGAAAAATGGGCATAGTAATCTAATAAGTAGCGATCACTTTATTGATAGCTCCAGTATGCAGGCTAATATAGTTGTGATCATGGAAAGCAGAAGGAGGAATCATTGCTCTTCTAATTCTGCCTAAAGTTTCGGATCCATCCTGCTTACGTTAATTTTTTTTCTTTTTATATTTATATAATGTTTCTCTGTACAACTTGTAGCACTCTAAAGATGAATCCGTATACTTATTAGCCTCTTTCAAAGGCAAAGGAAGAAAGGCTATTCTCCAGATAAACCATTCCTATTCACACACCATATCATTTTTCCACTTTGAACAGGGAGCAGCCACCCACTTTGGCCGTGTCCAGACTCAGGGGTTTTTTCGGGAAAAGTAGCCTTTTCCCGAAAAAACTTCCCCTGCGTCCAGACTCAAGCCGCGTTCTTTCGAAATTATTTCGAAAGAACGCGGCTTTTCTTTCGATGGCGGTAAACCTCGTTTCACGAGGAAGAACGCCTTCCTTCGAAAGTTCCTCTTTCGAAGGAAGGCGTTCTTCAATGTAAAGAGGCCGTCTTCAAAAGAGAGCATCGAGACTCGCTGGGTGCTCTCTTTCGAAAAAGCGGATTTTTCTTTCGAAAGATCCGCCTGCAGTCTAGACGCGATCTTTCGAAAGAGGCTCTTTCGAAAGATGCTTTCGAAAGAGCCTCTTTTGAAAGAAGCCTGCAGTCTAGACATAGCCTTTGAGTGGCCACTGCTCCATGTCACGGGGACAGGCTGGAGACCAGCTCAAAAGGCTTGGTGGGCCGGATCCAGACCGCAGGGTGGATCTTGCTTGCCTCTGCTATAGGCCCATGCCTAGGGCCCAATATGGCCCTTTTGTGATGTTTGAAAACCTTCAGAGTCACCTGATTAACAAGAGAAAGGAGTGCCTTCAGGGTTGGGGTGGGGAGCAAAGGGCTAAGAATGGTCTCTTTTAAAAGTCCAAACAATGCTACTGCATTACTCATAGGAAAATACATTGTGGGGTAACAGGAGGGCAGGAGGTGGGGTGGGGCAGGTGTGACAAACTTACACAGGAAAGGAGCTGAAGAAGATAATGTAATTGCTAAACATAGAATTCTGCATATTATTAACAGTGGACCAAATTCTGCTCTCAGATCAAGTGATGTAAACCTAGAATGACTTCACTGAAGTCAGGAGAAATACTTTGGATTTACATTGAGCTGAGAACTGAATTTAGCGCCATTTGTCCAAAAACTGGCCCAAACTGTTCATTTACGTTCAAGTCCTGGCCTCAATTTTGTCCGTTCGGCATTGATTTGGTGTCACAAAAGAGTAGTAACCAGCTGGCAAGAGATTTCAATTCTTTCAACCAATCCCAGTAGGGAAATGTTGGGTGTGTGTTAGGGAGAGATGAGCCATAGGCTGCTCTCTGGAAAACCTTGGGGAGTTGCACAAAGTGGGACAAATAAGATTGGTCCTGAGGCCCACTCTAATTTCCATAAGAAACTGGCTCCCCTTTGTATTGGGTTGTATGCAAAATAACTTGCAAAAATACTTTTGTCTTCCCTCTTTTCATGGCTATGGGACAGGCCTCTTGTGCCCTTGGCTAACAGAGATTCTCTCCCCATGTTTGATATATCCAGAATGTCCGGATAGAATTAATATCTTACTTAGGTACGGTAGGCAAGAAGCATGCATGAAATCAGTGTAACTAATCCACATTCACAATTGTGTGCAGCAAGTCAATGCCAGTTGCATTCATTCCAGATATAATTTTTATTTTTTTTAGCATTTCTCTTGCCCAGTAATTCCGCCACTTTCAGAAGCGGTGTGTGCACTAAGCAAAAAGTAGAGTAACTAAAAAACTCAGATCCTTGTCATGATACAACTGTCACTATATTATTTCTAAACAGAAGGATGTTCTCAGCTCAAAATCATTCCAATTATCTTAATTAAATATCATTTTGCAAAAGGGCACAGTAGCAAATACACTGACAATATTTTCTTTTAACACACTGCATAGTTTTCAAACATGTTGCTGTAACAGAATTAATCTTCATTAATAAACATGTCAAGTTGGATGGGACTGGGTAGGATGCAAAAGAGACTGCCAGATGCCAGCTTCACTAGCGTATAAAATGCTGACTCCCCTAGATTGATTTTTACTGGGAAGAATGCCAAACAAATGAGACTTTGCACCCAGTACAGGTGTGCAACCAAAATCGAGGTTAGACGAACTGATCGGTTAGGAACTGCACTTCTCCCAGAAAAATTCAGTCAAGTTCCGGATAGCCAGGTGGTTTTAACAATTTATGAAAGCTACATTGGGACCAAAATATGACACTAGGGGCTACAATTACAGCAAGTAAAATTTCCCTCCTTGCTGAGTGATCTGCAAAGGCCTACCAGCTGTGACAGGGTGAGTCTCTCTCAGTCTGGAGTCTGTAACTACTACCCCACCATCACAAAGCACCACAGAAGTCATAATCTTGATACCATTTTCCAATTCTATTTTTAGACACATGACATCATTCTACTAGTTTGCCATCTTCTGCTGTCAGTTCTTTTTTTAGACTTACAAGGGCTATTACTTCACAGTGATATTATCAGCTGAATCACTGCTGTTTACCACCTTGTCCTTCCAGTTCTGTATACAGCACTGTGACCTGCAGCTTCCATTTAATGATAGTGACTCCAGATTATTCAAAATGGAGGCCAGGGATATAAGGCCTGAAACACCAGTCACACTTAACAAAGATGATTTTTATAAATTTATTTTATCATGTCTGTCTTACGTGATTAGCAATAGCAGATTTTCCCAGTTCCAGTAGAACAAAATAGGAAGTTTTTGCTGTTGTTTTGGGCATGTATTTGTTTCTTAATACATAGCATGTTGCACACAGTAAATACAGGTTGAAGCACAGTTAGAATTTTGAATTTTAACATTAACGAATTGTAGTAACATATTAAGGCCCTATTCTGTTTTCTCACTAGATATGGAATATATCCCTACATTATAATAGATTGCAAACTTAACACAATGCCGTTTGATTGCAATTGTCTTTTCATTTTAAAAGCTAATTTTAAAAAAGAATATCTTCTGAATAAAGCTAATTTCGATTAGTGAAGATTACAATTTGCAAAGCCAATCTATTTCATTTCTTGAGTGTATACAATCAGTTTACTTGGGGTGATGTTAAGAAAAAAACATTGTCAGCAAAAGTAAGAAATGTATTGTTGCTGTTGCGTACAATCCACTCAGACGACAGCTTTGCAGTTTGATGCTTTAACACCATGTTGTGCATTTAGAAAGCCTCCTGGCTACAAACAAACCAGTATTCCTAGAGGGATTTCATCATCTATTCATATCCTGTGTATTTTAGTCTACTTTGTAGGGGTCTTGTGTTTGGGCCAAATTATACCTAGGTCTCATGCAGTGGGTGAAGACGGTACTCAGGCTAGGACCATGAGATCTCAGGGAAAGATTTTGCATTAATCAAGTTTGTATGTAAAAAGAATAATGTAGTCTTTAAATATTTATATCCTTTTGTACACTCTATTGATGTTAGTTCTTTATGAATCTTGGTATTGGGAAAGTCTTTGGAAATTTTGTGTGTTCTTTCCTTAGGCTAGTGATCTAATATATTTCTCCCCGCTTCCCTTTCCCTCCCCCTTCTACCCCCCCCCCCCCCCCCCGGCATAAGCAAATTTTTTATGTTGCTTTCTCAAATTCAAGACCATATTCTCAGAAATAAGCACACCGATCAACTTGTAACCCAAGTCAGGAAGAGATTCTTTCCTGGTACCAACACTAGTCAACCAGTTCTATTTCAGACCAGAAAATGACTCCAGTAGCAGTGTGAAGTAACTATTTTTATGAGAATGCTGTATGAGAATGCTGTATGATGGGGATTTAAAACTGGGCATCACAAAACCAAATCTTGAGAACTGGTAACATTGATCTCTTCTGTATCAATGGTTTTAAGTATGAGGCGGCCTTTGGACAATTAGTGTGCACTTTTTGCCTAACTTAACAGCTGTTTCAGTGGCCATACTTTCACTCATAGAATCATAGGGTTGGAAGAAACCTCAGGAGGTCATCAAGTCCCACCCTCTCATTGTCACATGCTTACTCACACAGATTGCATGAGATGTGGGAGCTGTAGATTATCTACTACACATGAGGGAAAAAAAGGAATGTTAACATCTGAAATGAAACGGTTTGAGGTGTATAAGATGTCACCTTGCTAGAGGAGTGCTTGTGGATAAATACGCCTTTGACTGCCTCCAGAACTTTTTTGGGTGAGAGTGTGGGATTGTGGTAGGTGGTTGTCCACAATTTCCTTCCTTCCACAACTTCTGAAAAGCTTTCACACCATTAGAGGGCATTAATATTTCTATAAATTGAGTAGAGGAGCATTTGGTCCTTTGTTTTCTTGAATCCCTTCATCTTCCAAGTGTATTTTCAAAGTACGGAAGATCTGTAACAGCCCCATTGATGTGCTGGAAATTTCTTGCCGTTACTGGAATGAGCTTGATTCCTGTGTTAGGGGATGTTTCCGTTCGCTAGTCATTTTTGATAAAGCAAAATAGCTGGTACTTTGTTTCACAGTTCACTTCTTTAATGGGTTGTCTTCTGATCTTCTTTCCGCTGCCATCATCCTCTTCTATTTATGCCACACTTTTGCACCTACGTTGTCTGCACCGTGGAAGTTGAATGGCTGCTTTGCAGAGGGGTGAAGTTATGACATGGTATCTTTGCAGTTCCTGCACACGGGCAAGCTGTGCTTTCTGCTGGCACCAGAAGGAGAGCTGAAGCATTGAGGGTATCCACTGAATGAGAATCCCCACAGCTGATGGATGTGGGTTGTTCCTCTACAACCATGCAGCCTGCTCTTCACCAGATTGAGTAGTGGATTTCCTTTTCTCTCCGAGGAAACACTGATCAATCCCAATTACTCAGCTTTTCTGTGGGTTTCCTGAATGCCACCTTAAAAGAGCAGTTTGGTTTTTGAGTGGATACAGTTACTGGCTCTGCCCCTCCTGCTGCTTTCTCCCTGCTCCACTATTCCCAAGCAGAGCTGAATCAACACAGCCTGAGAATAGGCTGTCAGTGACTGGCATGAGATGCTTCTGCCCTGAGTGTGCATGTTCCCTGCTGTGGAGCTGTCAGATGAATAACAACTGTGGCAATAAGAGGAAAAGGCAGCAGGTCTTTCCGTGCTGTAAGCAATTATAGTACAAAACAATAGACCAGTGCTTAAATCGGCAAGGTTGGGTATTATGGCTTTCGGAGAGACAAGGCGGATCAGGAATTTGCTTTCTTGTTCTTAAGCTCACAGCATTACAGATGAGGCTAAATGCAACAAACACAAGCAAGGTTGAGATCTGGAAATGTTGCACAGCACATTAAATTCTGACCCCACCAATGAGCCATGTCTTGAACGAGTGATTTGTGTCTTGGGAATTAGTGATTTGGGTGTTGTGCGTGGGTCTTATTGACCCATTGCTATTCCCTTCTACATTTACACCACTTCTCTTTACCTCTAAGTATAACGTAAATACAGTGTGTGATTTTAAATTTTACTGAAAAGTGGGGCTAATAGCTCCATATATTATTAAGGTTGCCAGACACGTCCCATGATAAGACCCAGTTTTCAGTTGCTTGTATCTTTGCCGAGCTTTGATCATTTTGGTTGAAACTTTCCAGGCTGGATGTTTACCATAGGCTGATATTTTCTTAGGGAAAACTTAAGCCATAATGCGTTAGTGCATTGCTTTGCCTATGCTAAAATAATCTTGAGACCATCACTTTAAAAAGCAATAGCTCTGCATGCTTTGGAGGTGGGACTTGAAATTTGGCATAGCCGGAGTAGAGGTAAGGAGTAAGGGTAAGGACTATGGGTGAGGCAGTTGAATGTTGTCACGTAGAACTGGATTTCATCCCTGTCTCTGCCACAGAGTTGCTATGTGATGCTGGGCAAGTCACTTACACCAATTTTTCCACAGGGGGTTACAAATTGCGGGTTCCTCATTTTCTGGGTGCCTGAACTGAGAGACTCTCTGGAGTCTGGGTTGCAGAAGCCCAGAGCTCTCAGAGCTGCAGCTGATGCCAATCAGACTTGTGAGTGAATATATAAAGTGCTCTGTGATGTAGGTACTCTGAGAACTCAGAACCTATCATCTCAGATTAGGCACCCAAAATAAATGAATCCTTCTACCCTTAAACTCATTGTGCCTCTGCCCTCTCTTCCCATGGTGTCAGCCGATGGTCAGGGCAGTGCATGTGTGTGTGTTGCACCCGAGTCTTCAACTGCTGAGACACAAGGCCCCATCGCAGTGGGCAGTTTAGGTGAGACTGACGGGTGCCCTGAGAAGAGTTTAATGTCCGTGACTTTACTGCTAGGACCGGGATCCCATCGCAGAGGGCAGCCAACAGGCTGACAGACACCCCGAGTTTATAGGAAGAGCTTATTACACCTCAGATTTTTACTGCTAGGATACAGGATCCCTTTGCAGCGTGCAGTCTAGGGAAGACTGAGAGATGCCCCAACGGATCTGTCATCTGGGACTGACATGACCCAAACGCCCAAGCTCTTCCTATACCTGTCCCTTATGACTGGCTGAAGTTCTTTTTTTAAAAATTGTGCTTGATTCTGTTACAGCAACTGAAGGAGTCAGGTCACAGCTTAAACAGTTACTATTTTATTGTTACAGGGTAAACTTAGCTGTTAAATGCTACTACTGTGTTACAGATAACACAGCCACTATCAAAGGACAGGACAGAAATTACACTAATAAGTCACTTACAGGTACCATGAAACCCTTTTGGTTCTCTGAGCTCTTATTAAATGCATGCAAAATAGACACCTAGCAGGTATATATTCTCACCCCTGCGTTCCAGACTTGGCGTGGCCAGCGTCTTTCTCTCAATCCCTTGGGAAGAAGTAGGACGAGGTTGGGCGTCCCACAGACCTCGGGAGACAATCAATACCTGTCAGCAGGTGTAGATGATTGGAGCTGAAATGGGGTGGGCTACTAAACCCCTCTTTATACCCCTTGGGTCATGTAGGCTTCTTCCGGGTCTCAAGAGGCCAATTAGGAAAAATGGCTTTGAACGCCAAGTTTCCCACGAAGGGTGCAAAGCATAATTCACACCTGTGAAAATGCAGACAATGGGCACCTCTGGTATCTGATGGGAGAAGATTCCTCTCCAGGGACAGTGCAGGCGTGTCAATTACTGGTACTAGCCATCAGGGCGGCAGGAGGCCCCGGGTCGTTAGCTAGCCCATTTACTGTCTGGTTTCTGTTTATGGTAGAGTCAGGGACAGGCAGCACACCTGCATTCCCAGGGTATCAAAGGCTGACTGCCTTTCTCTTGCTCTCTGCGGGGGAGGCGGGGGGGAACAAGATGGGGTTCATGTCTGGCTACACATGGGTGGATGAATTTGTTTGTGAAGCAGTCAGATGCCATAATGGTGAATTCCATAGAAAAGTCCATGAGGACGTTCATAAACCTCTCTTTGGAGGAGTATAGTGTGTAATGAATAAGGCCTGGAGCAGCACTGAATGATGAAGATAAAACAAGATGTTGAATAGCTTTTACTGTATGATCACAGTCCATCTGAGGCACTGAATAAGGCAGGGCTTTTCTGGAATAAATAGCAACCATGCGATTGCACAAAAGGGCCAAACGGAGATTTCATAGGTTCCGTTCATTCTGGCATTGATCAATTTTGATTCCTGGACTTTGGAGCCTTGGTATTGTTCTCTGAAGATGTCTGTTTTTTTTTTCTGTGTGTAATACATAATAAAGTTCCCTTTTATTCTAGAAAGATGCTTTAGCTTTGTAAGTTATTAGTCTCATTGTGATTTCAAATTTCACAGCACAGTGACTGCAATATTCGATCAAAGCAAAAACAAGCATTGAGTTAGTTTATTTTTTGACAAATGTTATCTTAATGTCTTCATATTGGAAATGTAAATATATGTAGGAAACGTGATTCTCTACTATGGATTTTTCTTTTAATTTTTATTTGCCCTAATGTACTTTTTTCGGTTTCTTGACAATGCATTTTAACAAAGTCTATATGGATCTTCTACTGGCAAGCTGGTACAGCTATTCGGGATGCTCAGGTTCCTAAACTGTTGACATTTCTATTTTCTGCAGTGTGTATATCATTATCATATATTAGTGTCTTCACTGCTTGCTGTAGCTAAGGAGTTTCTATTACCTCATTTCTGAAATGTATAGCTTGCAGAGTTAAATTCATTGTGCTAACATTTGGCATGAAAGAGCCGAGTCTAGCAACAAATAGTTTTGTAACATTTGAATATGCATTTGGCCATTTTTTCAGTTTGCATGAAAAAGGAAATGACTTGAGTGCACTCTTTTGCTTGGATAACCTAAAACACATTGAATGGACACTTTGTGGTCGAGAATCAGGAGGAAAATATAACAATTACATTAAACAGTGAGATTCTCTGATGAGGTTATCTGATAAATATACAGGTGGGGGGCTAGGCATATTTTGTCACTTTTTAAATAACTGTCTAGTAATGAAATGAGAGCGTAATGATGGGTTTGGTGGTGGGGGAAGCACCTGGAATATTCCATGAGAAAAGAAGGGTGTAGAAGAAAGAGGAAATTGGCAGGTTCAGGGATATTCTGGGACTCATCCGAATCCTTCAGTTGAAGGATAATAATGCATTCACTACATGTCTTGTGAATAGAGGAATCTCAACAAAAGTGGGCACACGCCTGTCTGTGCATTACAAGTACAGAATTATGTATAAGAAGCAGGTGCAGACTGAACTAGCTATTTTTATTATTTACCTGTAGATGGATCATTTTCTTTAGAGTCTGTGGAAAAAGTGTTTCCCCCCAAATTAGGACATTTGACAAGGGCTTTGGGAGAATGCTATTCTGTGTTTTCTCTGCCACATTTGAATAATTGGACATATCTTACTTGTTTTCTCTTATTAAAAATGAACTTATATTGCATATGGTCCTTTTTCTGATTGCCCCTTTCATAAGGATGGGGGGCAGTTGGTATTATTGTTCTGCCTACCAAAATGCAAGGAAGCAAAGGAGCATAAAATGACCTTGCAGGCTTCAGTCTTATTTTGCAGGCCATAATAACTCTATAGTGCCCGTAAATACCTTGCTGATTTAAAAAAAAACAAAAACAACAAAAAAACCCAACAGGGAGCCATCATGATAAATAGACTCTTCTTAAAATATGGTCGCCTACAATACTGAATATTACCAGAAGGAAACTATGTATGTATCAGTGGAGGAAATCCTATTTGATCTAAAAAAACAGGACTATGTAGCACTTTAAAGACTAACAAGATAGTTTATTAGATGATGAGCTTTTGTGGGCCAGACCCACTTCTTCAGATCAAATAGTGGAAGAAAATTGTCACAACCATATATACCAAAGAATACAATTTAAAAAATGAACACATGTGAAAAGGACAAATCAAATTTCAGAACAGAAGCAGGATGGGAGGGGGGGAGGTAAATGTCTGTGAGCTAATGATATTAGAGGTGATAACTGGGGAAGCTATATTTGTAATGGGTAAGATAATTAATGTCTTTGTTTAAACCTAAGCGTAAAGTGTCAAATTTAAGCATGAATGACAGTTCAGAGGATTCTCTTTGAAGTGTGGTCTGAAAAGGTCTTTGAAGAAGGATGCAGGTAATCAAGTGGTTGAGATACTGTCCTTTCTGGTTGAAATGGCAAGAAACTGTTTTTTCTTTGTGATCCTGTCTAATATCTGTTTTGTGGGCATTGATCCTTTGGTGAAGTGTCCGAGACGTCTGTCCAATGTACATAGCAGACGGACACTTTCGGCACATGATAGCATAAATTATATTTCTAGATGCGCAGGAATATGTGTTCTTGAACTTATAGCTCACTTGGTTAGGTCCAATAATGGTATCAGCAGAGCGAATATGTGGACAAAGCTGGCAACAGGGTTTGTTGCAAGGGAAGGTACTGAACTGTCATTCATGCTTAAATTCGACATTTACCTTTCCCCTCCATCCCCCTTCTGTTCTGAAATTTGATTTGTCCTTTTCACATGTGTTCATTTTTTTTAAATTGTATCCTGTGGTATATATGGTTGTGACAATTTTCTTTCACTATTTGATCTGAGGAAGTGGGTCTGGCCCACGAAAGCTCATCACCTAATAAACCATCTTGTTAGTCTTTAAAGTGCTACATAGTCCTGTTTTTTGTTCCAGCTACACCAGACTAACACGGCTACATTTCTATCTCTATTTGATCTCAGTTCTTAAGGATGATAGATAATGCCTATGCACAAAGAAAGAAAGAAAAGTTGAATGGGAAACCTTATTTCTGTCATTTCCCAATTTAGACTTAGCAATCTTACTCATCTTCTTTTAACATCCAGGTTGTGAATTCCTTGTTTAAAGGGAAAAAAGGGGGAAAACACAAATTCTAAAATGCACAGTTATAATAATCATCCCCCATGGGACATCAGCAGGATTTGAGCCATGGACCTGCAGAACGGACTTCTATCGCTTGAGCTATTCTTTGAGTGCCAGGCAGTCTCTCTGCTGTGTTTGTAGAAAATTTGCACAGTTGAGTCCTAGTTTGTGACAAGGGCTCCTAGGTACCAATGTAATGCAAATAAGAACATAAGAATGTCCATACTAGATCAGACCAAAGGTCCGTCTAGACCAGAATCCTGTCTGCTGACAGCGGCCAATGCCAGGTGCCCCAGAGGGAGTGAAGGGAATGGGTAATCATCAAATGATCCCTCTCCTTATCCATTTCCAGCCTCTGACAAACAGAGGCTAAGGACACCATTCCTACCCATCCTGGCTAATAGGCATTAAGGGATTTAACCTCCCAAGAATGTTAAGTCCTCGTCTTTACCACATCCTCTGGCAAGGAGTTCCACAGGTTGACTGTGCTCTCCGTGAAGAAAAACTTCCTTTTGTTTGTTTTAAACCTGCTGCTTATTCATTTCATTTGGTGACCCCTAGTTCTTATGTTATGGGAACAAGTTAATAATTTTTCCTCATTAACTTTTTCTATATCCATCATGATTTTATAGATCTCTATCAAACCCCCCTTTAATCTCCTCTTTTCTAAGCGGAGAATCCCAGTCCTTTTAATCTCTCTTTATTTAGGACCTGTTCCAAAACCCTAATCATTTTTGTTGTCCTTTTCTGAATCTTATCCAATGCCAATATATCTTTTTTTTCGATGAGGTGTCCTCATCTGTATGCAGGCATACATGGGCATATGATGGATTTGTATAGAAGCAATAAGATAGTCTGTCTTCTTCTCTATCCCTTTTTAAATGATTCCTAGCATGTTGTTTGCTTTTTTGACTGCCGCTGCACACTGAGTGTATGTTTTCAGATAACGCTCCACAATGACTGCAAGATCTCTCTCGGATAGTTGTAGCTAAATTAGTCTCCATCATATTGTGTATATATAGTAGCAATTATTTTTCCAATATGCATTACTGTACCTTTATCAATATTAAATTTCATTTGCCATGTTGTTGCCCAATCACTTAGTTTGGTGAGATCTTTTTGAAGCTCTTCACAGTCTGCTTAGGTCTTAATTATCTTGAGCAGTTTGGTATCATCTGCAAATTTTGCAAATTGACAAATAAGAAAGATAATGCGTTAGCCAATGCGGGAATAGGCAGATGTCCTCTATGGAACAGCTGCTGGAGGATGACACGTACATGTATAAGACAGTGACATGGGGTTATATAATCAGGAGTTATCCCTCTTTACATACAGATTTAGCTTTTATTGGCTTTCTCTCCTCCCTTGTCCTTCTAATGTGCAAAAGGGTATTTGTTGCAGGAGAATATTCTACCCTATCTAGCTACCTTCCTTAATTGCAGGCTTTTGCAAGCCAGCTGTAATAGGACGAAAGATTAGATGGAGGGTTACTTTTAAACTAATGCTCCCCACTGCACCTCGTCAGCAAAAGTGCCTGCAAGGGGTGGTAGAGCTGTTGGCCTATACTTTCGCTGAACTGCTAAAGAATTCCAAGATGCTCAGCCACTGTTCTTTCTCTGTTGTTGGCTGTAACATGACTCCCTCTTCACTCTCCGTCTCCTGCTCACTTGTAATCATAGGTGCAATCTAGCTCTGTGTGTTACAAATGAATTTCATTTACTGTACTGCAGCAGAGTACTGCCTTAACTCTTCAGACTGATTAACAGTAGTACAACTTCGAAACAAAAACTATAGAGATGAAGATTGCATTGTTTAGAAAGGCTTTCACTGCCACAGCACAAGACAAGAGTAGCTGTTTGGGATCCAAAGCTTGGCCCTAAGGTAAACGTAAGCAGAAGTAAACATTTGCCACAGTGGAAACTGTTACTCCTGTGAGAACAATCTGTTTGTATTGAGTTTTTTAATAACAAACCCTCTATATGCTGTATTAATTCAATAGCATATTTCCTTATTGTACACAGAGATCTTACTTTGCCTGCAGGGAAATTTATGGATCATTGCAACTGCAGCTTCAGCTACAGAGAAACCAGCACATTTTGACTCCTGTTGCATACCCTAAAGACTGCAGTCTTGAGGTGGGGGAATCTCTAAGCAGTAATTTCTCCAAGACCAATTACTTCATGTATCTCAGGGTGGCCAAGGATGACAAATTTAGCATTATACCAGCACAGCTTCACTCCTGTCCAAACTGTGGCAAATCCACACTTAAAGCATTTGGGTATGTTCATAAACATCCTTGATACGGCTGAAGGAAAGTCCTCTCACTCTGTACTATAGAATTGTGTGCAGTATATTCTATATTTGTTCCACTCACAGAACTTCTGTTCATGTCAGTTTGGTTTGGCGTACTTTGGATGTCTGATTCCTGTGGTATTTGGGGTTCCAGCGGGAGAATCATCAACGGGAATATTTCATTTGTGCTTTTCCTTGTGTACCAAGACCATATTTGCCAAGTGAAATATCTAGAGAGCACTGTTTCTGCAGGACAAGTGGGATGCATTCATATGTGCATGTGTGTTTAAAGTGATATTTGTGAGAACAAGCTTTAAAGGAAAGTTAGTTTGTGTGACCAAACTGAATTAGTTCACAGTGCCAACATAACTAGCTTTTGAAGTTGTTTAAATGCTAGGGTTAGTGGTTCAGTGTATGCTGAACTGTTCAGAATAATTGCTGTAATTATAGCTGGTGACCCTTGGTAATACCTGACGCAGGAATATTATTGATTATATATACTTGGTTTGCTGAGCTTCTCTTCACCCCTGCAAATCTGGGTGATACGTTGACCACCTGAAATCCATTCTGCATACTACAGGGTGCAATCTTCTGTGACTTAGACTGAAACCCTCAATGAAATCATTTTATGACAAAGCAAAAAGGAGACATGTTGGTTTTGTTTCCCTGAAGACAGAGCACTTTCTTGTTTTTTTTTTTTTCTGTTCCTGCATTTTCTAACACTATCTTACTGTATGGCAAGCAGCTATTAAATACAAATATTGTACTACTGGATTATATGTTAACAATATTACCAAATGTTTTAATTAAAACAATTACTGCACATTTATCAGTACCGTATACTCCAGCTCATTAGGGTTTCTGTATACAGGTTTATGGGAATATTAGCTATCCTAGTCTTCAGGCATGGGAATTCTGGTGAAAGCAATCAATAGTTAATTGTTATATAGAACATTCACATTTTAAAGGTATCTGAATAATAATTTATATTCCCTACTCTCATAACCCAAGAGGTGGATTATGGCAGTAGAAGTCTTTCCAGTTTCCCCCCATTCGATTATTCCTAATAAACAATCCCCCTTTAATCATTTGTTATCTGAATCCTCCACTTGTTCAACAACACTACTTCGGCCGGTGATGTTCCTTATTTTAAGCCTTTTAGTCTTTCTTTTTTCTACCCTTCTCCTCTTGAGTTCCACTATTTCACCAGCTGTTCATCAGTTCCTGTTTCTGAAGAATCTCCTTGTATGTTCGTGTATCTTTATACCAGTGAATATTCTTTAGCTTCCCCATGACTAGAGTCTTTTGCTGTATAAGAATGATTCTGAAAGTAGAATGAGAGTTTCAATACAAACCCCCTTTAGTGATTTTATGCCCTTCCAGGTTTTGTTGTAATATCACACAGCTCTTTCTCTAGTTTTTGTTTTGTTTTTTAGGTTTTTTTAACCTCATTAAAACGGCAGTTTATGGCTTGGAATAAAAGTTTGGGCTACTCCCTAGCTGTTTCCAGAATCTGTCCCTCTATAGCTTCAGAGGGGTAGCCAAATTAGTCTGTAACAGGAAAAATTTAAACAACAAATAGTCTAGTAGTTTTGTTAGTCTTTAAAGTGCTACTAGGCTATTCATTGTTTAAGTTTTTTCCTGTCTCTTTATAAGTAATTGTGAAACTTCCCAGCTGACTTTTTCTCTTAGCAGCCCTGAAATGGGGAAATGGAACATTAACCATCACTTGCTCTTAATGAATTAGGTTTCTTCTTGCTTCATCTTTCAGATTCATCTTGCTTCTGATGTTGTTTCTTCTGACTGTGCTTTCCATATTGTCCATCACTGCAGTCCATGCCTTCTGTGGTCTTTCCTGTTCTAGTTTCCAGTGGCTCTGTCCTTCAAAATCAGCAACTTCTATCATCACAAATAGAATCCTGGGATGTAGTTTGGTTCTTTGACTCTGACAACAATGTCCTGATAGCAGCGTGGGCGCACACACATGCTCCTCTGATCTTCTTGCCCCTCATTAGACCAAAGACAAGCGGGTGGTTTATATACAAGTGGGATTTGGAGAGACAGTTTTTACCTGGGTGCTTTTGAACATGTGGTAGGGCACTGCATGATAAATTAGCAAATTTTGACTAGGTCATTTATTCCAAAGGGTAGGAAAGTTGCATGCATGCACGTTGCTATGCTGGTATTTTGATTCCTTCCTTGTTATTCCTGGCAAGTTTAAAAAAAGGCTTTAGCTTTTGTGAGTTATTATATCTGCCTGACCTTCTTAGGCAGGTGAAAAAAGTATTTTTCACTCTAGAAAGATACAATTTTCATCCTTGCTAAAGACACTTTCTGTTATGGAGTTCAACACATGCCCTTTTAGAAGGAAATAAAATATCAAAAGAAAAAGAAAAAAGCATGGCTAGACTGCCTTTTGAAGAAAATAACACAAATAACTTAGAGACAATGTCATCTCTACATTAAAGCACAAGGGAAGCCCTATTTTGTGCTTGGACTGAGCAGATGTGATTCAGGATAACCACCCACGGTCCTCCTTTCCCTATTTCTACCTTCCGCCTGTGTTCAGCAATGAGACCGGAGGAACCATCACAAACACTCCGCACTCAAAAGTCAAATCTGTTTTGTTTAAAATACTTGAGAAAAAACCCTCACTCTTGGTGAAAAGCAGGAGTACAGATTTTGAATTCCACAACCCATTATTTTGAAATAACGGGTTTGGTAGTGTGGATGCTCTACTTATAATTTAAACCTCGGTGGGGATTATTTCAAAATAAAGTCCCAGTGTAGACCAGGGCTATGTGTGTGTGCTGAAATTCAAAGATTAACTGTTTTTTGTACCTTATAGACTAACACATTTATTGGAGCGTAAGCTTTCGTGGGCAAAGACCCACTTTGTCAAATGCACATCTCTGACATGCATCTGACAAAGTGGGTCTTAACCCATGAAAGCCTATGTTCCAATAAATATGTTAGTCTAAGGTGTCACAGGACTTCTCGTTGTTTATGCAGATCCAGGCTAACACAGCTACCTCTCTGATTCCTGTCTTTTGTAGTTTCACTTCTTTAAAAGAGGGGATATGCTTATTGTGGGGAAACTTCTTTTTATTTTTCCACTCACCAGTAAACCAAATAGCTCAGAGCAGGGATCAAGGATGCAGATGTCCAACCCAAAAGTAAATTTTTGTGTCTATTGTGATCAGCTGTAAAAAAGAGGAATAATTGTAATGGCTTCTGCAAATTTAGTCTATAGTGCTCACTACCTTACACAACTAATTCCCAGGGATTTTCACAGTAACACAAGCCCAAAAAGTATTTAATGTATTCCTCCCCCCTCCTCCGTTTTTGCTATTTATTGAAATTAATGCTCCCTTATCAAACTCTTGTGCTCTCCAAATTCCGATTTTCCTTTTGATCTAGCATTCAGTTTATAATCATATACTGTATACTTAGCCCTCTTCGTAAAACACTTCAGCTATGTCTACACTGCAGGCTTTTTGCGCAAAAATCGCTGTTTGTGCAGATCCAATTCTGTTCCTATTATTATAAAGTATATTATAAAGTATATTTTGTCTCGTTCAAAATATCTCTGACCAAACTGAACTTTCCCTATCCTACTGTGCTACTTAAGATATTTTGCAATTAAATACCATTAATTGCAGCATTTATAAGATACTAAGTGCTCGCTAGAACATAATGCCATTTTCCATAGGTTCTTCTCACTTGTAGCCAATAAAAAGTAGCAGTAGTGCCCAAGTTCTCAGCAATCCACATAGAACAGACCTAAGGATAATTAACTATTTTATTGCTGCATTAAAATAAGTGTAAACCTGGACACCTGTATTAATTTGCTGCCCATGTAAATAAGTTACACTGAGAAAAGAAACAAACACTCATTTATTTTTGTTTTTACAGTTAAGCCTCATAGGCATTGTGCTGTTTATTTCAGTAACTTTCTACTGGGAATTGTCACTAATAGAGTCTATATTCTCTCCAGAACTTGAAGACAATGTAATACGAGGATTAGGTTGCAAAGCCTCTAGGCTAGGTGAAATGATTTCTTTATGACATGTCAACAATAATGTTTTCAAGAACTCAGTTATTGTCACACGCTTAAAATGTTTCTATGAGTCAGAATGTTTTTAGAGGTTTGAGAAGGATTTCCTCCGTATTTAATATACTAGAGAACACTAGTTATAACCCGTAAATCCTTTCTAACAAATAGAAACTTTGTGTTCTGTATTGATTTATGTTTCTTAATCAGTTATGCGGATAAGAGTTTTTATTTTTATTACATCTTTTACATATCTCTCTTTTTCGCCTCCCTTAATATTTCCAGCATTTATTGGCTGGGACTGAATCTGTAATATGAAAGAAAAAGAATAAATTTAGATAATTTTTCTATTTGCATTTTATTGTCTTTTTCCTTTGTCACTTATATTCTATGGGAAGAAAATGTGGTTGTAAAACAGTATTTAAAATTAAGAAGCAGAAATTTTCTGTAGTGTTCCTTGAGGAATGGCACCTTAATAAAAAAAAGTTTGCTATAAAATGGTTTACTGATATACATACAGTAAAACTCCATTAGTCCAGCATCCAATGATCTGGCACTCCTGATGGTCTGGCACCATCAAGAACCCGGAAATGCTGGGGCAGCTGGACAATTGGAGCTGCTCTGCGCCCGGCTTCCCGGTTCAGCCACTGCTGAAACTGACCAACACCTGAATCGGAGAAGCCGGGGGCAGAGCAGCTGGGGTGCTGCCGGGTTGGTCCCGTAGCGCTGCCCCTCGGGGCTGCAAGACCAACCCGGCAGCACCCCAGCTGCTCTTGGGGACGCCTGAGACAGAGCAGCCGGGGTGCTGCGGGGTTGGTCCCGCAGCGCCGAGGGGCGGCGCTACGGGACCACCCCAGCTGCTCTGCCCCAGCCGCTCCTATTCAGCTACTGCTGAATAGCATCCCCTCCACCCCACCCCAGACCCCTCATAGCCCCCCCCTTCTGATAGTCCAGCATATCTGATAATCCAGCATCCCCCGGGTCCTAAAGATGCCAGATTATCAGAAGTTTACTGTACATGGTTTTCTTTTTTAAAAATTGGGAAAAAATTCTCTTCTGACCTGTTTGTTCCGAGGTAGCAAATAACAGTGCAGGTATGCTTTGTACTATATAAGAATGTCTGTAATTCATCAATTCTCAGCCATCTCTATACACCGTGTAGAGGCATTAGCAGTTAGGGAAGAAGTTAGTACAGTGCTCCTTAAACTCTATTCCATGTCCTGTGGAGAACAACAGAATTAAAAATGGACACTCTTAAAGGAGCAGGTGACCTTTTTTTTTCTCATATAAAAAATGTTGTTTGGTGTTCCTTGGTCTTAAAAAGTTTAAGAAACACTGGGTTAGTAAGTCTCTTTTTGCAAGTCAAAATGAATCCATCTTTACTCTCATTCACTTGGATGTGACGATGCTGCAACAGGAACATTAATGTGAGCCTTTGATCCATATTGTACCATGCATTCAACTACAGCTTTAACCTCTCTCGTTCAGCAGCATCTGTGGTCTGGCATGATTTTAGTTAGCCAGATGTCCAGGTATCCTGGGTATGGCCACAATTCCTATGGTCCCGTAAAGTTTGTTTACAGCCACCCATCCTGGCTCTGTTATCTGTGCTATTATTTAGCTCTAATTTCCCCCCAAAGTGTCTAAGAGCCAAGTAAATAAAGGAAGCGCTTGTAATGCTGCTAGATAAAATTGATCTCCCTTGGTCTGGCAGATTCTCTAGTTTGGCACCGGTTAGGTCTTGTGGGTGCAAGACTAGAGAGGTTCAACCTGTACATTGTGTCATGAGCCAAACTTGGCTTCCAGTAATACATTTGGCTAGGGGAGCATCTATTTCCAGGATGGTTTGTGTGCATTATGGCAACCTCATATGGAAATCTCACCATAGACGATTATTCGGCTATCACCTTGTCTTTCCAGGTTGCATATGAGTGGTGGGAGGAAGTGAAGGAAGGAGGAAAGGGAGGAGTTAAATAGCCATCAGCTTGAATCAACAGAGTATAATACAGAAGGCCTGAAGCAAGCAGTTATAATTAGGTGGCACAAAACAGTAAGATAAGGCACATGAAATAAGCTTCATTTCCAAAATTTATGGAACACTAAGGCTGTGTCTACACTGGGCCACTTATTCCGGAAAATCAGCCGCTTTTCCGGAATAAGCTGCAAGCTGTCTACACTGGCCCTTGAATTTCCGGAAAAGCAACGACGCTCTACTGTACAAAATCAGCCGCTATTCCGGAAAAACTATTCTGCTCCCATTCGGGCATAAGTCCTTATTCCGGAACACTGTTCCGGAAAAGGGCCAGTGTAGACAGCCCAGTAGTCTTTTCCGGAAAAAAGCCCCGATCGCGAAAATGGCGATCGGGGCTCTTTTCCGAAAAAGCGCGTCTACATTGGCCACAGACGCTTTTCCGGAAAAAGGGCTTTTCCGGAAAAGCAGCCTGCCAATGTAGACGCTCCTTTTCCGGAAAAACTGAAAATTCCATTTTAAGCATTCCTGAAAATTCATGCCAGTGTAGACACAGCCTAAATGTCCTGGGTTTTATGTAGGGGAAAAAAATTAAGGTTTGTGCCATTTTCAGAAGTTGGCAGGCATTTCCAGATGAGGGCAATACAACTAGTTTCCTGTGGATACATGAGCTGTACTAGTGCTCTAGTGAAACAGCAGTTTGTCCAGAATATACTCCTATTACTAGGTTGCTCTATCAAATGCAATTTTAAGACAACCAAAAGATTGCCAACTCCATCAACATTGCTTCCACAGTCATTAATCTTGATCTCAGTCTTAGATCATATGAAATAGATACAACCAGGAGTCTGATCTGTTTTCTGTACACTCCTCCCCCACTCCCCGCCTCGAGTTTCACTTCACTTTAAAAACTACTTCTTTACAAAATCAGACATAAAAATACAAGCATCACAGCACATGACTGCTGAAAAAGGCATACTTCCACATGTTTACCATGTAATTATAACAAATCAATTAGCTTATAAATATTGTATTTATATACCATCGTATATAGATTAATATAAACAAATCATTGTATGAAATTTTAGTTTGTATTGCTGATTTCACTAGTGCTTTTTACGTAGCTTGTTGTAAAACTAATCAAATATCTAGATGAGTTGATGCATCATTTGGAAGGCCTGTGCATACTCTGAGAACTACTGCCTAAGTTGGTTCTTTGACTTGTAAGAATGGTCTCTAACCCATTTAGTTAAAGAAGGGACAGGCAAATTCTCGACAGCCACTTTATTTGTTGGTGCTCCAGACAGAGTATCTGTGAATAGAAAAAAAATCCATTAATAGAGGCAGAGGGAAAGGATAAAAAGCTTTAAATCCTGAGAAATATAGTTTCTGGTGCTTCCTTAAGAGAATAAGTTCTAATTAGTTAAAGAGAAAGCAAGGCTGCTGGGAACTTGTGAGTGTTTTACAAATTGGTGGTTGTTAATTGTGTGTGTTATATCCAAACAAATGACAGCTATTGCTGAGGTTTTTTGTAGATCTTGTACTGCTCCATCACCAGCAATTGAGTAGGCACTTTTGCGGAGTTATTTCTATGGCTGTATTTCCAAACAGTGTATGTTGTGAACAAGCAGAGACGCGTAGAATGGACTGAACCATGCATGCTTTTTGTCTGTGTACCTGTGAAAATTGCAACTGAGTATTACAGTTTGGCCAACTGATCACGCATTCTGCCTAATTGCTTGTTAATGTAAATGACTGTACAGGTTGACCTTCCCTATTCCGAATTTCCCTGGGATGGCAATATCCCTAGTCCAGCAGCTTTGGTCACTCAGTGGGTTGGTGCTTTGGGGCTGAGGCGCTCACTGGGACAAACCAGCAGGCTGGGGCCAGAAGTGTTGAGGGACCAGGGAAGAGTGGAGCTCAGCATGGACCATTGAGTCGGGATCAGTCCGGTCCCAAAGGTACCAGACCCGGGTGGTGCACCTTGTACTTGACTCTTGATTTGTCCCCGTAGAGGTAAAGTAGTCAAACCGTATCTCGTTCCATCTTAAAGCCTGAGGGGTGATCCTGAGTGTGGGCCAGTTCGAGGACATGGCAAGATTCAAACGACTAGCACAAATGGAACACACACCTAGGTGTAGCGGAGAGGCATTTTTAGACCCCAGTGTATGGGTGTGGTATCCTTAGCTGATGTACACTGCAAAGAGGAGCTCAAATGTCGCTATTTCAGAGATCATCTACTTAAATAATTTGGCATCTTTTCCACCCCAGGCCACTGGTGCTATCCCGGAGACAAGAAGATTTTGAAAGTCAGAATAGTCCCTCGTTAACATGGAAGATATTCACTGGGTCTGTAAGGACTCTCTGTGTGTCTACGTTACCTCTGTGAGGACATCATTGTTCTTTCAATAGTTAACTTCTTAGGGGGGTAAAATCCCATTTAATTACTTACCTGGTTAAATGGGGGGGAGGCACTCCATCCCCCCGCCCACCACAGTTGGGTTGGGGTGCCCCACTCCCCGCCACCATGCTCTGGGCCTGCCCAAGGCTGGGCCTGCCTCCATCAGGGGCTACAACAGCCAGGCTGGAGTGCCCCTGCCTATAGTGGGCCCTGTGCGGCTGGAACAGCCTCTTGCCTATGTTAGGGAGGGGGGCTGCTCTAGCCCCTACTGATTAACTGTAACCGGTGAGCCTCACTTAAGTGTGAGATTACTGGTTAACCTTTAACACACCGAAATCCCACTCCTTATAGTCATCAGTGTGTTGAACAATCAGCCGTCAGGATGGTATCCAAAATAATTGAGCCATTTTTTGAGTGAAGCCTTGTACAGTCAAACTATGTGTGGGCACCAAATATTTCATTTACGGTAGTACCTGAGAGGGAGAAGCGGAGAGGGAAGTCAGCTCTATCAGATGATATGGGAGCAGCCACATTCTATTTCAGCGAGTGAAAGGGCCTGGGTTTTTCTCACCGTTAGTATGGAGCAGGAGTTAAACAATCCATCTGTTCTGCTAGACCAGCTTTTTGGAAGGCTATTACCTGTCATTGCTGCTGCGAGCGCCTTTCTGAATGTGCTTAATGTGTCAGGAAACAAGATGTTGGGGGTTCTGAAGAACAGTTTGTGCCTCGGTGTAATTTTCCTGCCAAGATGTAAAATTGGTTAAGTGTCAATATCTGTTCCTTTGAAAGCTAAGTGCTGGGTCGCTGGGTGCAGTGAGGGAGGTGTGATGACAGGAAGACTTGCGAATGCTCGGCTTACTTTTGACTTTGAAGATTTGTTTGTTGATTCCTGCTGATTGAATAGAGAGGAGTTGCAAGCTGAATGAGATTTTGGAAAAGCTTGTCCTGGATGACTTATCTCATGGACACATTGCAGCTGCTAAGCCTTGTATATAGATTCTGATGAAATACCTTAGACCACTGTTATGATAGATCATCTGCAATAACGGCTAGAGGTTGCAATTTAAGAGAATTGATTTCCCCTTGGCATCTTCTACAATAGAAGATATGAATAGCGAAACGCGTCAATTGTGTGATTTTAGTCAGGAATCTGACCTCTGGGTGCTATCAGTGTGAAATGGAGGAAGATGACAAGAAAAATGGCTTTCTTCTATTGGAATTGTAGCAAGATACCACACTCACCAGTGCTATCACCAATCTTTCAGCACGTAATGGAAAAGTACCAGGAAATATGAACTTGAATGAAGTATTTGTACTCCTAGAGCATAGTAGAACCTCAGAGTTACAAACATCTCAGGAATGGAGTTAGTTTGTAACTCTGAATAAAATGTCCCGGCTGTTCTTTCAAGCACTTAAAATTGAATGCTGACTTAATACAGCTTTGAAACTTTCCTATGCAGAAGAAAAATACTGTTTTCCCTGCCTTTACTAGTAGTTACGCTTAACACAGGACTATACTTGATTTTTTGGTTTGATTTCTGCTGCTGCCAGATTGCGTATTTCAAGTTCCAAATGAGGTGTGTGGTTGGTCAGGTCATAATTCTGAGGTGCTACTGTGGTTGATTGTGCATTACAGAAACACAGGGGAAGACAGTAGCTTACTGGATGTTTTGAATCAATGTAGAAAACATTGCTTGAAGCATGCTCTTGAGAAATGCCTTTTTTACAAATCTTCCATGTGATACTATTGTGAGGGCAAATGGGATTCAGGATAATCCAGATAAGAGCCTAAAAATACAGATTGCTTCTTGCACCGCAGAAGCTATTGCCTCCATTTTGTGAAGGGTTATTCAAAGGGCATTTTCATAGGTGCTGTGGCAAATGCTAATCCAAAATTCCTTGATATCCTCCTTGTGGACTCAGAAGAGGTGGCTTGGGAATATTATCTATCAAGATCAAGATGGGCAACTAAACATAAGTTGCAAGCAAAGGATTTTCAAAAGACAAAAGAAATTATCCTGTCCATAAAATTGAATTCTCAGCTTTTAAATGGACTCTTTGGTAAGAGTTGATAGTCAATTTACTGTTTTCCATTATGTGATTTAATATATGTGATTATCGCTGCAAAATTAGAGAAAGCTAGCTGTCTCATCAAATTAACATTTTCAGATAAAAAGTAGAGCAAGAATTACTAACCAGGATGCTGCTGGTTTTTTAGAACAATTCCAGGAGCTACTGTTTTGAGCTCGTACATCATCAGTCAGACAGAGTAAGGATACATTAACTTTCTACTCAGTGCAAAAGACAAATGTCATTTCTTCTGTCAGATCCATTAGAATGCAAATGCTTACTACTACTTCGAAGCTGATGGGGATGGAAAAAATAAAAAAATGAACTCAAAGATATCTAAACTATGTTAGCGTGATAATTTTTTCCTGTTGAGTGAGTAGTAAATTATGCCTTAACTAAACAAGGGAGTTAAACATTAAGCAGAGAAACTAAACCCGCCAGTAATTTCAGAACATTATATGTGCTGTTTATTACTAGTTTATATTAATTCCAGTGAACGCTTAAGTAAAAGGAATTTACTTAAGAAAGCATTTAGAGAAGAATTTGTCTGACTTGGATAAAAAGAATTAAAGATACAGAATGAATATACCATTTTTTGAAGAAAACTTTAATTCATATCAATGGAAATGAAGCTTAGAAACTTCTGTGCTGTGAATTTATTCCTGTGACACAAGTTGCTACCGAAGTCAGCAATGAAGGAAAAAGGAAGCTGAGTTGCAATGGTGTAACTAATTGTAATTACCACATCATTATTTTATATGTAACTAGAAGTAAGATTTAATAAAACCTTAAATATGAATTGCTACCACGAACTGCAAGACACAGGTTGCAGTCTTAGTGCCAAAAGAGGCAAAGGAGAAGAGAAAGTCTTTCACACAAGACTACATGTCCTGTTGCTTATATCGCTGTCTCCAGCAGGGCTACTCAACTTTGGACACCCCGGGGGTCACAGTGATACACACAGCACATGTGGAGGGCCACAATGTAAGGGTGTGTCTAGACTACACCTTTGTGTTGACAGAGAGATGTAGATTAGGCACGTCAAAATTGCTAATGAAGCAGAGATTTAAATATCCCACTTTTAATTAGCATAAACATGGCCACTGCTTTTTTGACACAGCTTTTTAAGAAAAAAAACGGCAGTCTAGATCCGGATCTGTGGAAAATAAACCCTTTTTTGACAGATCCTGTAAACCTCATTTTTTGAGGAATACACGATCTGTCGAAAAAGGGTTTATTTTCGACAGATCTGCGTCTAGACTGACTTTTTTAAAAAGCACCATGTCAAAAAAAGCTGTGGCCATGTTTATGCTAATTAAACGTGGGATATTTAAATCCATGCTTCATTAGCAATTTCGACGTGCTTGATTTGCATCCCTCTGTTGACAGAGGGATGTAGTCTAGACGTAGCCTAAGAGTGGTTGCATATACATGCAAATAGATATGCAAATAGCTTCTATCACACTGACGGGCAGTAATACAAAGATTAAGGCAAGACTATACAACACACAGGCCCAATTGGTCAGTTCTGTTGATATTAATAAAATGCAATATTTACTTGATTTCCACCTATATAACAGAATTTTTAATGAACAATGACAGTCCAGGAATTTAATTACTAAAATGTGTATCAACAACAGTAACGTAACTACCTCTCCTTTTGAGCATGGCTGTTATAGAGACCATCAAACTGGGATGGAAGAAGCAATGAGTGTGGAGGAGAAAGTGTCTTAGGTGTGCCTACACTCCACAGCTATTTTGGGATACCGGAGGTATCCCGAAATAGCTACCCCACGTCCACACAAGCCGCCTGTGACTTTGAAATATTTTTCAAAATAACGGGTGCGCTGTTTCACCATCCTGGTAAACCTTGTTGCATGTGGGATAAGGAATGGCTCAAAATAGTGCATTATTTTGAAATTTGGCATGGTGTAGATGCACCAAATTTCAAACTAAGCTATTTTGAAATAGATTTGAAATAAGATATGCAATTTGCGTAGCACAAATAGTATATCTTATTTCAAGTTTAGGGTGCTGTATATAGACATCCTTAGAAGTGACTTCAGAAACTTGATTGACTCACTGGCATGTCTCTCATAAGTCTGTAGACAGCTCTGGTAGGTATCCGATTTTTGCAGTATATGGGAGGCCTTCTAGTCTCTTCTAGCCAATGTGCATCTGGTGGTATTGATATTACCACAGTTAGGAGTAGCTATTGGAATTAAGAAAGAAGAGCTGGAATCAAAACTGGCCTGAATTTGGATAGGACAGCGGTGAAAGAAGGTCTTTCAAAATAACGGACAGGTCAATTTTAGAAGCATGAGTCGTGAGTATGCTATTCTGGATCTCAAATACATATGTTTGGTGGCCGGTTGTATTTAATCCCTATCTGGAGAAGTTTCCATTTACAAGTGCAAAGTTCAATCAAATTCTAGATTGCCAGCTTGGTGGTCGTCTTCATTTTTGAACTGCAGTGAATATTCCTGGAAACGGCAAACTTTTAAACAGGCCTAAAATGAGAATGAAAAGGAAAATGATGGATGCCAGTGGTTGTTCCGAAACCTATGATTAATTACCATCAACTTCATAAGAAATGACAGTGCACAGGCATTTTTAACAAAGCTTTCAACCATGATGCTTCCTCTTCTTTCAGAATATATTGCCTCTGGTGGGAATTAGTCTCTTGCGCTGTACTAGCAGAACATTAGTTTTTCATAATGAACTTCATTTAATCAAGCCCTCCCCTCACACACACATGCCACAGAACACAATCTTGCAGATTACAACTGAATGGCCCACGTGTAAACACTTTCCACCTTTGTCAGCCGCTTGTCTTCTAGCTTAACAGAGATCAAGAACAAATATGGCCACAGAAGGAGTTGAAGAAGGCACTCAGCCACAGAGGCAGATAGAGGCATAGGAGGACTAGACTAGAACTATAACCTTGGGTTTTTTTATATGATCAGATGTAGATTGCAGACCAACCACACATTATCCTTATGTTAAGGATATATCTACACTGGAATTTTTAAGCCTGTTTAAACATGGTTTAATTCACACAATTGTAAATTCCACTACAGAAAAAGTACAAATGTGTCCCAGCTGGAGGCTATGTTAAACATGAGTGTCAACTAACATTTGTGTCTTAATTATTAACTAATATTTAAATATTAACCAATATTTAAAAATCTGTTTGTTTATCATGAAATCAGAAATGACTAAATCCATAACAACAAGGATACAGTTAAACATAAAAGAACAAATGAGCATCAGATGCTCTCTCAAAACAAGAAGAAGAAAAGAGAGAAACTGTACATTTGTCCTAAATGGAACAATCCGAATAAAGAGAAACACTTTCACAGAAGCTTCAGAAGGGTAGCTGAATTAGTCTGAGTTCTTCATTTTAATTTACTGCAAAGAGGGTGATCACAGTAGAAAACTGGCATAACCACATTTTCATGTCAGGTGGCCATGTGTGAAATCCTCGGTACTCGTGGATATGTGATCAGAATCACATGCTGCACCATCATTAAATGGAAAACTGAAATACCGTGCTCCCGCCTGAACTCTGAACCCTGTGTTTCTCTTTTCCTGCCAGCCCAAAGACAGAGAAGAAAAACTGTATAAACAGAGTCAAAAACCCAATCCTGTGGCTGTACATCTGAGATAGGGTTGAAGCAATCCGCAGTCTGACTAGCATTCAACCCTCATGTGCTATGGGAAGAATACTATGTTACACTTACTTAGCTCCAGCTATTCAAGGATTCTGGAATAGCTGGCATGCACATGAAAATTGCAGTGCACCTGTGAGGTATATTAGCTATTGTTGGACCTACTTACAGAAAATAAAACTGAGGCACTGCTCATACAATGAAATAGGGGCCCATGCTCTTTACATTTAGGGGAGGTAACTGCTTCAGATTGTCATGTCTCCTGCTGCTGGTATCCCATCCACTGTAATCTGAGGAGCTGGACGAGGTCAAGGGCCTACACACTACTCTCAACTAAGACTGGAGCTTGAGTTTAGGAGAACGTAAGAACAGCCATACTGGATCAGACCAAAGATCCATCTAGCCCAGTATTCTGTTTTCCAACAGTGGCTGATGCCAGGTGTCCCAGCGGGAGTGAACAGAACAGGTAATCATCACGTGATCTCTCCTATCATCTGTTTCCAGACTCTGACAAACAGAAGCTAGGGACACCATTTCTACCCATCCTAGCTATTAGCCATTGATGGACCTAACCTAGTTCTTCTTTGAACCTTGTTAAATTCCTGGTCTTCACAACATTCTCTGGCAAGGAGTTCCACAGGTTGACTGTGCAAATGGCTTCTGATCCTATCTCCCCAGGACATACTTGCCAGGGCAAGGGGAGTCCTACTAACCTGTGAAGCAGGTCAGCCCTTCAAACCAGCATTTCGCACACTGGAGGAGGATAATTGGGTTGTCACTCACATTTTCCCAACTGCTGCGGCAGCAGGTGAAGCTTGGGTTGGGAAGAATGGAAAGAATGCGGAGGGTAGGTCTAAACTACAGTAGAAGGTTGAATTAAGATCTGCAGCTCCAGCTCACATCAGCTTCCCTTACTCCTCATGAAGAGCAGGAGTACCAGTGCCTATGGGGGAACCCTCTGAGTTGGATTTAGTGGGTCTTCACTAGACCTGCTACATTGAACCCCGGAAGATTGACCACGGCAGTGTTGATCTTCTGCGTAGTGAAAACATGATACAAGAGTCAGGAAACCTACAACAAAGCAGAAGAGAGGAGGTGACACAAACAATTGCAAGATCAGGAGGAAATAATTTCTGGGGGGTGGAAAGAGAGCAAGTGAGCAAACAACAAATCCTTTAAGGGGTACAGTGGCTGTAGTTGATGTAGATTAGACAGATGACTGAAAGAAACTCATGTTAGATGTTAGATACTTGGACACTGTTCTTTAGTCTAGAGGGTTCTGTTAGAGCTACATGCAGCCACGGCTCAGAGACTGCCTGGGTAAATAACTGTGCGCAGCCTAGGTATGATCTCGTGGATGCAACAGTATCAGAAACTTTTAGAAGATATTCCACGAGGTCTATAGTAGCCTCTGTGGTACTTCTGAGAAATGGCTTTTGCAGAGAAAGTCAAGGTGGCTACTTTGATTTCCATTTCTAACTGTACATGGCCTTGTGCCATCGTCTTAGGGTACGTCTACACAGCAATATTATTTGAAATAACTAGTCTTATTTCAAAATAACTTAGTCCATGTCTACACAGCAGGCAGTTACTTTGAAACAATGTCGAAATACTGTCAAGGTGGAGGACTTCTTACTCTGATTCCTGTAACCCTGACTCCTGCAACCCTCATTGTACGGGGAGTAAAGGAAGTCAGAGGAAGAGTGCTCTATTTCCAAATAAGTGCTTTGTAGATGCTCCCAGTTTCAAAATAAGTTATTTTGAAATAAGCTACGCAATTGATGTACCTCAATTTGCGTAGCTTATGTCGAGTGAAGCCCTGCTGTGTGGACGCACTCCCACTAGGTAGGTCTGGTACCTATTTCAGAACAGCAATTTGATGGGGAAATTGCTTTTCAGACAACTTTTTGTAGAGCGGTTGTCGAGTCCCCACCGAACAAGAATCTAATCTGTGCTACCAAATAGTAAAGGGAGAGAGAAAAACGGCGTGGTTTATAACGGATTGTTTAACTAGATGGTTAGTGTGTAGAGCCACTCCCCAGCTTCTATTCGCACCTAGTCAGAATCTTTTGGCCTGCTGCCCCGCTCAAATTTGTCTGAAGTGCTGAGTCAGCAAAGCACTTACGCAGGTGAAAAATCCCATCCTTATTCAGGGATGTACTTAGCAATTGCTTAACTTTAAACAGGCCTGCTGACATCACATTTTTGTGAACATGCTTAAGTGCTTTGCTGAATCGGAGCTTTGGTCAGAATTAACTCATTAGCAACATTTTTTTTTAGTTGAGTTAAAGCAAATGAACCAGATTCAGGACTGGGATTTTAAATTTTCTGTTAATGGAGCAGACATTGGGTGGGGTTCTTGCTGTGACTCATTCTACCTCTTGATGAATATTGGCCCCACAAGGGAGCATAAACATGTCCACGAGAGCCATTGACTTCCTGTGGGTTTGAAACTTGGCACTCAGAAATCCATGCATGCTTACAAGCAGAAATCTATATGAAAAATCTACCGGAATAAATATAGTTACAAGATACTAACTTTTCTGTATCGTGCTAACATGACATCCTGTTGGGATTCAAGACTGTATAAAACCAGCGTACAAATAACAATAGGTTGAGAGTTCTATACCTAAGCTTCACAAGACCGTTATCAAGTGTAAACTCTCAGGATCTTAACAGCCTTAATGTGGAGTTACAGACTATCCCCTTGTGTGTGCCAATCTGTCCCACCACCCATGTGAGTCTACCTTTGCGATAGTTAGATCCTTACACCAAGAATCACAGCAATACTCAGAAACAAAATACAGGACTATGTAGCACTTTAAAGACTAACAAGATGGTTTATTAGATGATGAGCTTTCGTGGGCCAGACCCACTTCCTCAGATCAAATCTAAGTGGGTCTGGCCCACGAAAGCTCATCATCTAATAAACCATCTTGTTAGTCTTTAAAGTGCTACATAGTCCTGTATTTTGTTTCAGCTACACCAGACTAACATGGCTACATTTCTATCACTATTCAG